>NC_091282.1:1091045558-1091350048 GCF_032444005.1 Ranitomeya imitator | reverse complement strand
GAGCGGAGGAACTGGCCCACCCGCCTCTTCAGATTCAGAGAGACAAAGCTGTTGGGCATCACTGCATACTGCCTCTTCTTCCATTTCTCAAATGCTGCTTGGCTGGCCCCCTCTTTCCAAGCCAAGAGATTCAGAGAGCAGAAGTAGAGATGGCTCCTGTCCTGGGCTCTCTGACTGCCTGGGCATTTTGGCATGTGGTGAAGAGACAGATGGGTGCTCTTCAGTGCTCTGTGCCAGAGAGGATATGGCACTAATTGAAGTCGATGCTTTAGCTGCCATCCATCCGACAACGGCTTCAATTTGTTCGTCCCGCAGCAGTGGGGTACAGCGAGCTCCTACAAAGCTGCGCATGAAGGACGGTTCTGTGCTAAAACTGGGGGATGATGAGTCACCGGTGCCCGCAGCAGGCACAGAATCCTGACTTCCTCTCCCTGCTCCACTTCCACGCCCACGTGCCTTGCTCCCTGCCTTCTTCATCTTGGTAGACTGATAAAGATAGGCAGAAAAGTACTAAGGGCTTAGTGTTCTTATTCCTGAACAGCTACTAATAGGTATAAGAAACACTATTTTTATAAAGTGTGGACTAAACTTTAATATGAGCTAATGTGGCCTACACAACTGTAAGTGGAGTGTTTGGTGAACTTTATTAACTTTTTGTTTTTTTCGCAGAACAGACTACAGAGTGAGCTGCACTAACACAGAGACCGTGCAGACAGCCGTGAATGGCGCTGCAAGACCAAAAAAAGCTCAATATGCTGAAAAGAAAAAGACAAAATAGCCACAGCCAGCTCACCGATCCACGCAGGTGCACGGAACTTCATCTCGGACCAGGATGAGTGAATAGCAGAAGGAATAGAAGAAAGGCGTTCCAGCTCCTTTAAAAATTTCAAAAACTTTATTTCTCCATAAAATGCGAAACAGCAATCCTTGCCTTAGTGCAAAAATGTGAGTGCAGAGTACATGCGACACGTTTCGATCTAAATGATCTTACTCAATGCATGATGTTTGACAAACTGCAGTGGCTATTAATATACAGATGGACCAATCTCTTCACTGATACAAGCCACATGACTCATTACCACAGGTCCTATACATGTGAACTCCACTGCAGCTGCAAGAGATGAACAAACAAATAAGCCAAGGTAACACAACATACTTAAAAAATGTAGATACACAATAATAAAAACAATAATACAATAAGTAACTAGCAGTAATGATACATGATCTCATTTTTACGATTTAGACCAAATGGGTGTCTTGTTCCCAAATTGAAAATCCAGAAAGCTTCTCTGGTCAGAAGCTGTCTTTTGACATCTCCACCTCGCTGTGATAAATTAATATGCTCTATGCCCTGGATTGTCATGGTAGATGTATTCCCTTCGTGGTGCACATTACAATGCTTGGCGACAGCTGATATATTTTTACTAGCGATGTCATTTCTTCCTAAGTCCCTTAAGTGTTCAGATATCCTAGTCTTCAGCTTTCTGGTCGTGCAGCCTATATACGCTGCATTGCATTCAGTGCAATCGATTTTATAAACCACGTTCTTAGTGTGACAATTAATGAAACTTTTTATGTGATAAGTTTGGGTTTTATCTCTGTTCTGGAACATATTTTTAACCAGTGCATTACGGCAAGTGGTACAAGCGGCAACTCCACACTTATAAAAACCTTTACATTCAAGCCAGGTTTTGGAAGCCGGCTGTGAAGAAAAGAAACTCGGCGATAAAGAGTTGCCAATAGTGGGCGCCCTTCTCGCCACAACATTAAGACCATCCCTAAGGATTACAGAGAGAAAATCATCTTCTTTTAATAAAGGTAACCTTTTCAAAATAATATTTTTTATCTCCTGAAATTGAGTGCTATACTGAAAGCACACATACGTTTTTTTCTTTCTGGCCTCTTTTTCTTTGTTTTTTTCTTTGTCATGGGTCAAAAGACTATCTCTGGGCTTACTATCCACTATTTTTTGTGCTCTGCTGAGGGTCCAATCTGGATACCCTCTTTTTTTTAATTTAGTTTTTAACAAAGAAAACTCCTCTTTACTTGCCGTATCTTTACTACAATTTCTTTTGAGCCGCGTGTATTCCCCAATGGGAATCGATTTGACGGTATGTTTGGGGTGGCAACTTTTAGCGTGTAGTACCGTGATCCCACTGATGGGTTTAACATGCGTTTTACTATTGATGATCTCATCGCTTACACCCATTAGATCAAGATCCAGGAAGGAGATTTCATTCTGGTTCCATCTGTGGGTGAATCTAATGCCATAATCGTTCCCATTAATGTACTCCATGAAGTCTGGCACGGTAGACACATCGCCACCCAAGATGATAAGGGTGTCATCAATGTATCTACCGTACCAGACAAGGAGACTGGCAAAAGGGTTATCTGCACAATAAATGAAATTACGTTCCCAATACGACATAGTAAGATTAGCTAATGAGGGTGAATATTTAGTAATATTTCAGTAAAAAACAAGCAGATTATCTATATGTTCCCCATCCTAAAATGCCCATACTATATGGTTTGCCTAAAGTACACAAAGGGGTGGGTTTATCAGCAATGAGACCCATAGTTTCGGGCATAGGCTCAATGAATGAGCATTTATGTGAGTGGGTGGATTCCATCTTACAACCGCTTGTAGTCAAATTACCCGGTCACATTAAAGATTCCAGAGAGGTCCTCCGAACTTTTTCTACCAAAGTGTGGAACGAAAACCATTCATGGCTATGTTGTGATGTAATTTCATTATACACGTGTATCCCACACACATTGGCCATGGAAGCGGTACGTTTCTATTTGGAAAATTTCAGTACTTATACACAAGACTTTACTAATTATGTCCTGGATGTCACTTTTTTTCTTTTGAAGCACAACATTTTTTCCTTTGAAAAAACGGTATATGAGCAAAGAACAGGTGTTCCGATGGGGGCTAAATATTCACCCTCATTAGCTAATCTTACTATGTCGTATTGGGAACGTAATTTCATTTATTGTGCAGATAACCCTTTTGCCAGTCTCCTTGTCTGGTACGGTAGATACATTGATGACACCCTTATCATCTGGGGTGGCGATGTGTCTACCGTGCCGGACTTCATGGAGTACATTAATGGGAACGATTATGGCATTAGATTCACCCACAGATGGAACCAGAATGAAATCTCGTTCCTGGATCTTGATCTAATGGGTGTAAACGATGAGATCATCAATAGTAAAACGCATGTTAAACCCATCAGTGGGAACACGGTACTACACGCTAAAAGTTGCCACCCCAAACATACCGTCAAATCGATTCCCGTTGGGGAATACATGCGGCTCAAAAGAAATTGTAGTAAAGATACGGCAAGTAAAGAGGAGTTTTCTTCGTTAAAAACTAAATTAAAAAAAAGAGGGTATCCAGATTGGACCCTCAGCAGAGCACAAAAAATAGTGGATAGTAAGCCCAGAGATAGTCTTTTGACCCATGACAAAGAAAAAAACAAAGAAAAAGAGGCCAGAAAGAAAAAACCGTATGTGTGCTTTCAGTATAGCACTCAATTTCAGGAGATAAAAAATATTATTTTGAAAAGGTTACCTTTATTAAAAGAAGATGATTTTCTCTCTGAAATCCTTAGGGATGGTCTTAATGTTGTGGCGAGAAGGGCGCCCACTATTGGCAACTCTTTATCGCCGAGTTTCTTTTCTTCACAGCCGGTTTCCAAAACCTGGCTTGAATGTAAAGGTTTTTATAAGTGTGGAGTTGCCGCTTATACCTCTTGCCGTAATGCACTGGTTAAAAATATGTTCCAGAACAGAGATAAAACCCAAACTTATCACTAGTGTTGAGCATTCCGATACCGCAAGTATCGGGTATCGGCCGATATTTGCGGTATCGGAATTCCGATACCGAATTCCGATACTTCCCGTGTATCGGATACCGGAATCGGAAGTTCCCAGAATTCCAACTGAACGCAGCAGCCAATGAGGAATGATTGGAAGTGTGGGCACATCCTGTTTAGCATGGTGGGCATGTAAGTACTGGCAAGGCTGTGATTGGCTGCTGAAATGATGTCACTCTGCACTATAAAAAACGCTGCCGCCATTTTGCGCTCACTCTGCTGTGATTTCAGTTAGGGACAGGACGCTGTGTTCTAACTGAGGGCCAGTTGAGCTAGCTAATTGCTTTATTTTCCTTTCCAAAGGCTAATTTAGCAAAACGCTGTGTGTTCTTCACTGTTCACCTTGCTCTTGCCTTGCAGCGCTGTTTTAACAGCGTTCTGCAAGGTCTCTGTGTGTGTGTGTGCAGCTCACTCTGTAGTCTGTGTGCAGCCATATACCCGGTTGTATTCAGCTCAGGGGGGGTTCACACTGCCTCACACAGTTGTCCTTTTTTGCCCATAGTGCAGCCTGCTGCACATTTTTTCTCAAATTTCCTATTAGTGTTTTTCCACCCGTCTCCAGCTAAATTGTGGAAAAACACTACATAGGATAACCTAGAGGGGGGTTTTTGGGCCTTGCAGCGCCGTTTACGGCTGTCTGCACGGTCTCCGTGTGAGCCCAGCTCGCCCTGTAGTCTGTGTGCAGCCATAGCCGGTTGGATTCAGCTCAGGGTTCGTTACTGGCTCATACCTTGAGAAAAATTTTCCTTTCTTTCAAATAGTGCAGCCTGTTTAAAAATTTTAAAAAAAATTCCCTATTAGTGTTTTTCCACCCGTCTCCAGCTAAATTGTGGAAAAACACTACATAGGATAACCTAGAGGGGGGTTTTTGGGCCTTGCAGCGCCGTTTACGGCTGTCTGCACGGTCTCCGTGTGAGCCCAGCTCGCCCTGTAGTCTGTGTGCAGCCATAGCCGGTTGGATTCAGCTCAGGGTGCGTTACTGCCTCATACCTTGAAAATCAATTTCCTTTTTTTCAAATAGTGCAGCCTGTTTAAAATTTAAAAAAAAAAAATTCCTATTAGTGTCTTTCCACCCGTCTCCAGCTAAATAGTGGAAAAACACTACATAGGATAACCTAGAGGAGGGTTTTTTGGCCTTGCAGCGCCGTTTACGGCTGTCTGCACGGTCTCCGTGTGATTTAAACTAGCTCTGTAGCCCGATCTGCACAAAAAAAAAAGTAAAGTTCACCAAACACAACTTAACACTTGTGTAGGCCACATTTGAAAAATAATAAAGTTTAGTCCACACTTTACAACATTAGTGTTTCTTACACCTGTTAGGAGGAGCATTTCAGGAATAAGCACACTAAGGCCTTAGTACTTTTCTGCTTATCTTTATCTGTCAACCAAGATGAAGAGGGCAGGGAGTAAGGCACGTGGGCGTGGGCGCGGAGCAGGGAGAGGAGCAGGGAGAGGACGTGGTGATTCTGTGCCTGCTGCGGGCGCCGGTGACTCGTCGTCACTCAGTTTCAGCAGGGAACAGTCCTTCATGCGCAGCTTTGTCGGAGAGCGCCGTGCACCACTGCTGCGTGAAGACCAAATTAAAGCCGTTGTCGGGTGGATGGCAGCTAACGCCTCGGCATCGACTTCAGTTAGTGCCACATCCTCTCAGGCACAGAGCACTGGAGAGCAGCCATCTGTCTCTTGCATTGGAGAAATGGAAGAAGAGGCAGTGTGCAGTGATGCCCAACAGCTTTTTCTCTCTGACTCTGAAGAGGCAGGTGGGCCAGTGCCTCCGGTGACCACAGCGCAGTACGCATCTGATGATGAAACTCAGGTGCCGCTTTCTGATGCGTACTGTGCTGCCGAGACTACCCAGGAGGAGCAGTTGGTGGCAGAGGGTAGTGGAGATGATGAGGTCCTTGACCCGTCGTGGCGTGAGGAACAGGAAGGTGGTGGGAGCAGCTCTGAGGAAGAGCTTCCCCTTACGGGCCAAAGAGGGAGAGGGAGGGGGAAGACTGCGGAGCCTGTTGCCTCCACTTTGGCACCCGTTAGGAGCCTGTCTCTTTCCAAAGCCAAAAAGGGCGCTCCCAAGACTTGCAGTGCCTGGTCCTTTTTTGACACAGTTGCAGATGACATTTGTTTTGTCAAATGCAAGCTGTGTCATCAGAAAGTAAAAAGAGGGAAAAATGTCAGCAACCTCAATACCACAAATATGTGGAAACATGTGCGGACCAGGCACGCGGTGGAGTTACAGAAACAGACTGAAGATGTAGGCCAACCAACAGCGGCAGCTACCACCTCTTCAGCTCGTGTTGCCTCTTCCTCCAGCTCACGCACAGCTGGTTTGGCTTCCTCCCAGGATCGCCATGGAAGAACCTCTGGCACTGTTGTCCAGAGACCTTGTGTAATTCCACCCACAGCACCACCTTCCCAGTCATCCTCACACTCCCAGTCTACTCTACAGCCATCGGTAGTACAGGCATGGGAGAAAAGGCGGGCATTCTCGGCCAACCACCCCCGAGCACAGGCTCTGAATGCAGGCATTGCCAAACTGTTGTCCCTGGAAATGCTCTCGTTCAGGCTGGTGGAGACTGACAGCTTCCGTGACTTGATGGCATTGGCAGTCCCACAGTACAAGGTGCCCAGCCGCTTTTACTTCAGCAGGCAGGCTGTCCCTGCCCTGCACAGGCATGTTGAGGCAAACATAAAACATGCGCTACTGAACGCTGTCAGTAGCAAGGTCCACCTCACCACCGATGCGTGGACCAGTCAGCATGGACAGGGGCGATATGTTTCCCTCACTGCCCATTGGGTTAATGTTGTTGAGCCAGGTACAGATCGTGCGAGTGGCGCAGGACGTGTCCTGCCCACTCCAAGGATTGCAGGAATCCAGTCTGTACGCATCGACTCCTCCTCTTACACCAGTTCCTCAGATTCCTCTCTGCAGGATCCGTCACAGTCCACCTCCACATGGACCCGTGAATGTTTACCTATGACCGACATGAGCACAGCCGTGGCCAAACGTCAGCAGGCCGTCTTGAAACTAGTTTCATTGGGGCATCGAAGCCACACAGCGCAGGAGCTCTGGAATGCCATCAAGCAGGAGAGCGATGTGTGGTTACTGCCAGCGAATCTCCAGCCAGGCATGGTAGTGTGTGACAATGGCCGAAATCTGGTGGCAGCTTTGGCCCTTGGCAACCTCACTCACATCCCATGTCTGGCACATGTGCTCAATTTGGTTGTGCAGAGTTTTCTGAGGGACTATCCGGATCTTGATGCCCTGCTGCACAAGGTCCTCCTAGAGTGTGCTCACTTGCGGCGTTCCAGCTTGGCCAGATCCCGCATTGCTGCTCTGCAGCGATGATTCCGCCTTCCGGAACACCGCATCATATGTGACCTACCTATCCGGTGGAATTCCACGTTACATATGTTGGAGCGGTTGTGTGAGCAGCAGCAAGCAGTTATGGAGTACCAGCTGCATCAGGCGCAAAGAAGTCGCAGTCAGCGCCGATCAGACTTCACAACCACAGAGTGGGCCACTATGAAGGACGTCTGCCAGGTTTTGCGTCCTTTTGATTATTCCACGCGGATGGCAAGTGCAGATGATGCACTAGTCAGCATGACTGTCCCCCTTATCTGCCTGCTTCAGCAAACTTTGCAAGGGTTAAGGGATGATGTTGTGGAAGAGGTGGAGGATGAGGAGTCACCTTTTCCATCAGCTTCTGGAGAGTCAGCGCCACGTGGTTCCTCACAAAGGGGTACGCAGGGGCCAATTTGTGAGGAGGATGAGGAGGAGTCAATGGAGGAGGAAGAGCTCCGTCCAGAGGAGGGAGCGACACAATTGTCCAGTGGTCACTGTGTATAGCGAGGGTGGGGTGATGACGAGCGGGCAGAGATCATGTCTCAAGCAGGGGACAGCGTTTCTGGGCCAGTTGGCACTCTGCAGCACATGGTGGATTTCATGCTGCAGTGCCTGAGAAACGACCGCCGCATCGACCACATTCTCAACATGCCTGATTATTGGGTGTTCACCCTCCTCGATCCTCGCTACCGGGACAACGTCCAAAACCTCATCCCTGCGTTGACCCGGGAGCGTAAATTGCGGGAGTACCACGACACACTGGTGAATTCCATCATCTTCTCCTGTCCAACTGAGAGGAGTGCTGCTAGTGCTTTACAAAGCAGCTCAGTGCGTCGAGGCAGTGGGGGAGGCTCTGCCCAAAGAGGGAGCAGAAGCAGTGCCTCTGCCCAAGGCAAGCCCAGTATGGCACAACTCTGGCACACTTTTGTGTGCCCGCCCCAAATGTCTACACCATCACCGGCGGCTCCAGTCAGCAGGAGGCAACGGTTCCGTCAGATGGTGACAGACTACATGGCTTGCCCTCTTACTGTACTCCCAGACGGCTCTTCCCCATTCAAGTTTTGGGTCTCTAAGCTGGATACATGGCCAGAGCTAAGCCAGTATGCATTGGAGGTGCTGGCTTGCCCTGCGGCTAGTGTCTTATCGGAACGTGTCTTTAGTGCCGCAGGTGGTGTACTAACAGACCGTCGCATGCGACTATCCTCCGATAACGTTGACCGGCTTACTTTCCTGAAAATGAACCAGGCCTGGATCTCGCAGGAATTTGCCACTCCTCTGCCTGATTAAGTAATTGGGTGTCATCCAGGTCTCCTGCTGTGTTCATCTTTCTACCACCTGAACTGCTATTCCTGGGCTCCAACACCGCCAGTTGCGGCTCAGAAGTGCAGGCTGCACAGTAAAAACATACGACCCAGTGTTATTGGGTTTCAGTAACGTCAGCTGATCCCCAGCTGTGTAGCCGGCAATGTGTCCTGCGACCGCCACGCTGGCACAACAACCTAAATGTAAGGGAACCTGTCCCCCCCCCCCGTCGTTTGTTACTGAAAGAGCCATCTTGTGCAGCAGTAATGCTGCACAAGGAAAAGGTAGCTCTTTTTTTTAGCTCCTTGCACACGCAGAACTTAACACTTATAAAATGTGTTCACTGATACCGTTATACTGTCCCGGAGCTGGGACTTTCCTTCGTAATGTGACGCAGCACAGCCGTCATTCCTACCCCCTTGGTGCCATGCGCTGCCTCCTCAACGTTGTTTTAAGCTGTCACGGAGCCTGCGCTGTTCTGTTATCCCTTGGGCATGCCCTATTTGCGCTGCCTGTCTTCTGACATAATTTGGTGTCAGGCTGGCTGCGCCTGTGCGGCCGCGCTGCCCGAGATCCCGCCTCGCAGTGTCTTCTGATTGAGTCACACTGCGGGCCTGGGATCCATGGGCATGCGCAGTGCATATCTTCCCCTCGGTGTCTCGCTCATTTCCCTCCGCCTTCTTTAGACTGTGCGCCGTCAGCTGATCCCTAATAGCATGCCACGGCCGTGACACCGCACAGTCTGAAGAAGAGGGAAGGAGGGGAGTGAGAATCGAGGATATGCACTGTGCATGCCCATGGTTCCAAGGCCCGCAGTGGGATTACGTTAGACGAGACTGCGAGGTGGGATCTGGAGCAGCGTGGACGCACAGGCACTGACAGCCTGACACCAAATTATGTCAGAAGACAGGCAGCGCTAATTGGGCATGGCCAAGGGCTAACAGAACAGCGCAGGCTCCGTGACAGCTTAAAACAACGCTGAGGAGGCAGCGCACGGCACCAAGGGGATAGGAATGACAACTGTGCTGTGTCCCATTACGAAGGAAATTCGCACCTCCGGGACGGTTTAACGGTATAAGGGGACACATTTTTAGTGTTTACTTCGGTGTTTGCAAGGAGCATAATTAAAAGAACCACCTTTTCCTTTTGCATCCTTAGTGCTGCACAAGATGGCTCTTTCAGCTACAAACGTCTTGGGGGGGGGTTAAAGGTTCCCTTTCAACTTGCTCCAATCAGGCTTCGGCCTACACTCTGTTCCTCTGCTCCTCCTGCTGTCCCTGGGCTCTAACACCGCCAGTTGGTGCCTGGAAGTGCTGTGTGCACAGTCAACAGTCGCTCCTCTGTTATTGGGGTTCAGTAACGTCAGCTGATCCCCAGCTGTGTGTGCGGCAATACCTCCAATCTGCTCCTCCTGCTGTCCCTGGGCTCTAACACCGCCAGTTGGTGCCTGGAAGTGCTGTGTGCACAGTCAACAGTCGCTCCTCTGTTATTGGGGTTCAGTAACGTCAGCTGATCCCCAGCTGTGTGTGCGGCAATACCTCCAATCTGCTCCTCCTGCTGTCCCTGGGCTCTAACACCGCCAGTTGGTGCCTGGAAGTGCTGTGTGCACAGTCAACAGTCGCTCCTCTGTTATTGGGGTTCAGTAACGTCAGCTGATCCCCAGCTGTGTGTGCGGCAATACCTCCAATCTGCTCCTCCTGCTGTCCCTGGGCTCTAACACCGCCAGTTGGTGCCTGGAAGTGCTGTGTGCACAGTCAACAGTCGCTCCTCTGTTATTGGGTTCAGTAACGTCAGCTGATCCCCAGCTGTGTGTGCGGCAATACCTCCAATCTGCTCCTCCTGCTGTCCCTGGGCTCTAACACCGCCAGTTGGTGCCTGGAAGTGCTGTGTGCACAGTCAACAGTCGCTCCTCTGTTATTGGGGTTCAGTAACGTCAGCTGATCCCCAGCTGTGTATCCGGCAACGTGTCATGCGACCGCCACGCTGGCACAACTAAAATGTAAGGGGACCTGTCCCCCCCCCCCTAGGCGTTTGTTACTGAAAGAGCCACCATGTGCAGCACTAATACTGCACAAGGGAAAGGTCGCTCTTGAAATTATGCTCCTTGCAAACGCTGAACTACACACTCATGTAATGTGTCCCCTCACACCGTCCAACCGTCCCGGAGGTGGGACTTTCCTTTGTAATGTGACGCAGCACAGCCGTCATTGCTACCCCCTTGGCACCGTGCGCTGCCTCCTTAGCGTTGTTTGATTCCGTCATGGACCCTGCGCTGTTATGTTAACCCTTGGCCATGCACAGTTTGCGCTGCCCGTCCTCTGACATTATTTGTTGTCGTCCTGGCTGCGCCTGTGCGTCCACGCTGCCCGAAATCACACCTCGCAGTGTCATCTAATGTGATCCCACAGTGGGCCTGGTATCCATGGCCATGCGCAGTGCATATACTAGCCTCTCACTCCCCTTCTTCACGCTTCTTCAGACTAGGCGGCGTCAGCTGATCCCTAATAGCATGCCACGGCCGTGACGCCGCACAGTCTGAAGAAGCAGGAAGGAGGTGAGTGAGAGGCGATGATATGCACTGCGCATGCCCATGGATCCCTGGCCCGCAGTGGGACTACATTAGATTACACTGCAAGGTTGGATCTCAGGCAGCTTGGACGCACAGGCACTGCCAGCCTGACACCTACATGATGTCAGAAGACGGGCACCGCTAACTGTGCATGGCCAAGGGATAACATTACAGCGCGGGCTCCGTGACAGAACCAAACAACGTTGAGGAGGTGGCGCCCGGCACCAAGGGGGTTGGAATGACGGCTGTGCTGTGTCACATTACAAAGGAAAGTCCCACTTCCGGGATGGTTTGACGTTGTGAGGGGACACATTATATGAGTGTGTACTTCAGCGTTTGCAAGGAGCATAATTTTCGGAGCCACCATTTTCCATGTGCAGTATTACTGCTGTACAAGATGGCTCTTTCAGCAACAAATGCCTGGGGGGGGGGGGTTAAAGGTTCCCTTTCAACTTGCTCCACTGCAGGCTTCGGCCTACACTCTGCTCCTCTTTGATTCCCTGGGTTTCAACACTGTCAGTTGCCACCTGGAAGTGTTGTCTACACAGAAAAAACACTAGGTGATGTGTCAGTGGGGTTCAGCACCGCCAGCTGTTCCCCTGCTGTGTAGTCGGCAACGTGTCCAGCACAAGCCACGCTGGCACAACAGAACAAAAGCTGCCACCAGTGCAAGCTTCGGCCTAGACTCTGCTCCTCTCCTACTCCTGCTGACCCTGGGCTCAAACACCGCTAGTTTTTGCCCGGAAGTGCTAGCTGCACAGAGAAAAACACCAGCCAATGTGTTAGTGGGGTTCAGCACCGCCAGCTGTTCCCCTGCTGTGTAGCCGGCAACGTGACCTGCAAACACCACGCAGGCACATGAACTGAAATTAAAGGGAACCTGGCCCCACCTCCCCAGGTGTTTCTATGTATAACAGCCACCTAGTACAGCAGTACTGCTGCATTTGTACAAGGTGGCTGTTTTTTTTTCCTTGCCCACGTAGAATTAAACACGTAAAATATGTGTCTCATTACAGACCATTACAATGTCCCTGAGGTGTGACTTTACTTTTTAATGACACGCACCACCCCCCTTGGTAGCGCTGCCCGTCTTCTGACATCATTGGTTGGCTGCCTGTACCTGTGCGTCCGCCCTGCCCGACACAACCCCCCTCGTTTCATATATTTTGGCTGCGAGGGTGTGATTGATGGGCATGTGCAGTGCATATGTTCGCCTGTCTTAACTCATCTCCTTCCGCCTTCTTCAGACTGTGCGGCCTCCTGGCCGTGGTAGGCGATAAGGGATCAGCTGAGGCCGCCCAGTCTGAAGCAGGTGTAAGGACATGTGTGAGCGGCAAACATATTTACTGCACAAGGCCACGAATCCCAGCCACGCAGTGTGATTTTTTGAAAACACACTGTGGGCCTGGGATTCATATCCATTTCTAACCGCAACGGCCAACATGAAATGAGGTGAGAAGACAGGCAGCGCTCACAGCGCATGGCCAAGGGATCACAATAGCGCAGACTCCTGTACAGCTAATACAACGCTCAGGAATCTGTGCCCACCACCTAGGTGTAAATTTTGACACCTGTGCTGCGTCTCCTTAAAAAGACAAGTCACGCCTCCACTACTGTTTGACAGTTTAATGGGCTAAATAGTGTACGTGTTTTATTCAGCGTGTGCAAGGAGCAAACTAAATAGAGCAACCTTTTACTTGTGTAGCATTAATGCTGCACAAGGTGTGGCTCTTGTACCTTGCAACACCTGAGAGGGGGTTAAAGGTTACCTTTGAAATTGGTTCAACTAGGCTTCGGCCTACACTCTGCTCCTCTCCTCCTCCTGCTGACCCTGGGCTCTAACACCGCTAGTTTTTGCCCGGAAATGCGAGCTTCACAGAGAAAAACAACAGCCAATGTGTTAGTGGGGTTCAGCACCGCCAGCTGTTCCCCTGCTGTGTAGCCGGCATCGTGTCCAGCACAAGCCACGCTGGCACAACCGACCAAAAGCTGCCACCAGTGCAGGCTTCGGCCTACACTTTGCTCCTCTCCTCCTCCTGCTGACCCTGGGCTCTAACACCGCCAGTTTTTGCCCGGACTTGCGAGCTGCACAGAGAAAAACACCAGTCAATGTGTCAGTGGGGTTCAGCAACGCCAGCTGTTCCCCTGCTGTGTAGCTGGCAACGTGTCCTGCAAACGCCACGCAGGCACATGAACTGAAATTGAAGGAAGCCTGCCCCCCCCCCCAGGTGTTTCTATGTATAACAGCCACCTTGTACAGCAGTACTGCTGCATTTGTACAAGGTGGCAGACTTTTTCTCCTTGCCCACGTTTAATTAAACACGTACTAAATGTGTCTCATTGAGACCATTCCACTGTCCCTGAGGTGTGACTTTCCTTTCTAATGATACGCAGCACCACCCTTGTTAGCGCTGCCCGTCTTTTGACATCATTGGTTAGCTGGCTGTGCCTGTGCGTCTGCCCTGCTCGAAACAACGCCCCTCTGTGTCTTATTTTTTTGGACAACGAGGATGTGATTGATGGGCATGTGCAGTGCATATGTTTGCCTGTGTTCACTCATCTCCTTCCGCCTTCTTCAGACTGGGTGGCCTCATGACCGCGGCATGCGATAAGGGATCAGATGAGGCCGCCCAGTCTGAAGCAGGTGTAAGGACCTGTGTGAGCGGCAAACATATTTACTGCACAAGGCCACGAATCCCAGCCACGCAGTGTGATTTTTAGAATACACACTGTGGGTCTGGGATTCATGTCCATCGCTAACCGCAACGGCCGACATAAAATGAGGTCAGAAGACAGGAAGCGCTCACAGCGCATGGCCAAGGGATAACAAGAGCGCAGACTCCTGTACAGCAAATAACAACGCTCAGGAAGCTGCGCCCATGCACCAAGGTGTTATTTTCGACACCTGTGCTGCTTTTCTTTAAAAAGACAAGTCACGCCTCAACTACTGTTCTACAGTAGAATGGGCTAAATAGTGTACGTGTTTTATTCAGCGTGTGCAAGGA
Organism: Ranitomeya imitator; assembly: GCF_032444005.1. Taxonomy (NCBI): domain Eukaryota; kingdom Metazoa; phylum Chordata; class Amphibia; order Anura; family Dendrobatidae; genus Ranitomeya; species Ranitomeya imitator. Next base: position 1,091,335,948 of record NC_091282.1, on the reverse strand, counting down.
GCAAATTTAAGAGAGCAACCTTTTACTTGTGCAGCATTAATGATGCACAAGGTGTGGCTCTTGTACCTTGCAACACCTGAGGGGGGGTTAAAGGTTACCTTTGAAATTGGTTCAACTAGGCTTCGGCCTACACTCTGCTCCTCTCCTCCTCCTGCTGACCCTGGGCTATAACACCGCCAGTTGTAGCCTGGAAGTGCTAGCTGCACAGAGAAAAACACCCGCCAATGTGATAGTGGGGTTCAGCACCGCCAGCTGTTCCCCTGCTGTGTAGCCGGCATCGTGTCCAGCACAAGCCACGCTGGCACAACTGACCAAAAGCTGCCACCAGTGCAGGCTTCGGCCTACACTCTGCTCCTCTCCTCCTCCTGCTGACCCTGGGCTATAACACCGCCAGTTGTAGCCTGGAAGTGCTAGGTGCACAGAGAAAAACACCCGCCAATGTGTTAGTGGGGTTCAGCACCGCCAGCTGTTCCCCTGCTGTGTAGCCGGCATCGTGTCCAGCACAAGCCACGCTGGCACAACTGATAAAAGCTGCCACCAGTGCAGGCTTCGGCCTACACTCTGCTCCTCTCCTTCTCCTGCTGACCCTGGGCTCTAACAACGCTAGTTTTTGCCCGGAATTGCTAGCTGCACAGAGAAAAACACCAGCCAATGTGTTAGTGGGGTTCAGCACCGCCAGCTGTTCCCCTGCTGTGTAGCTTGCAACGTGACCTGCAAACGCCACGCAGGCACATGAACTGAAATTGAAGGGAGCTTGCCCCCCACCCCCAGGTGTTTCTATGTATATTAGCCACCTTGTACAGCAGTACTGCTGCATTTGTACAAGGTGGCTGACTTTTTCTCCTTGCCCACGTGGAACTCAACACGAAAAAAATGTGTCTCATTGAGACCATTCAACTGTCCCTGAGGTGTGACTTTCCTTTCTAATGATACGCAGCACCACCCTTGGTAGCGCTGCCCGTCTTCTGACATCATTGGTTGGCTGCCTGTGCCTGTGCGTCCGCCCTGCCCAACACAACGCCCCTCGTTGTCTCATATATTTTGGCTGCGAGGGTGTTATTGATGGGCATGTGCAGTGCATATGTTCGCCTGTCTTAACTCATCTCCTTCCGCCTTCTTCAGACTATGCGGCCTCATGGCCGCGGCATGCGATAAGGGATCAGATGAGGCCGCCCAGTCTGAAGCAGGTGTAAGGACATGTGTGAACGGCAAACATATTTACTGCACAAGGCCACGAATCCCAGCCACGCAGTGTGATTTTTTGAAAACACACTGTGGGTCTGGGATTCATGTCCATCGCTAACCGCAACGGCCGACATGAAATGAGGTCAGAAGACAGGAAGCGCTCACAGCGCATGGCCAAGGGATAACAAGAGCGCAGACTCCTGTACAGCAAATAACAACGCTCAGGAAGCTGCGCCCATGCACCTAGGTGTTATTTTCGACACCTGGGCTGCTTTTCTTTAAAAAGACAAGTCACGCTTCCACTACTGTTTTACAGTAGAATGGGCTAAATAGTGTACGTGTTTTATTCAGCGTGTGCAAGGAGAAAAATTAAGAGAGCAACCTTTTACTTGTGCGGCATTAATGCTGCACGAGGTGTGGCTCTTGTACCTTGCAACACCTGAGGGGGGTTAAAGGTTACCTTTGAAATTGGTTCAACTAGGCTTCGGCCTACACTCTGCTCCTCTCCTCCTCCTGCTGACCCTGGGCTTAAACACCGCTAGTTTTTGCCCGGAAGTGCTAGCTGCACAGAGAAAAACACCAGCCAATGTGTTAGTGGGATTCAGCACCGCCAGCTGTTCCCCAGCTGTGTAGCCGGCAACGTGACCTGCAAACGCCACGCAGGCACAACAGAACAAAAGCTGCCACCAGTGCAGGCTTCGGCCTACACTCTGCTCCTCTCCTCCTCCTGCTGACCCTGGGCTCATAACACCGCCAGTTTTAGCCTGGAAGTGCTAGCTGCACAGAGAAAAACACCAGCCAATGTGTTAGTGGGGTTCAGCAACGCCAGCTGTTCCCCTGCTGTGTAGCCGGCAACGTGACCTGCAAACGCCACGCAGGCACATGAACTGAAATTAAAGGGACCCTGCCACCCACCCCAAGGTGTTTCTATGTATAACAGCCACCTTGTACAGCAGTACTGCTGCATTTGTACAAGGTGGCTGACTTTTTCTCCTTGCCCACGTGGAACTCAACACGCACAAAATGTGTCTCATTGAGACCATTCCACTGTCCCTGAGGTGTGACTTTCCTTTCTAATGATACGCAGCACCCCCCTTGGTAGCGCTTCCCGTCTTTTGACATCATGGTTAGCTGGCTGCGCCTGTGCATCCGCCCTGCGTGAAACAACGCCCCTCGTTGTCTTATTTATTTTGTCAGCGAGGGTGTGGTTTATGGGCACGAGCAGTGCATATGTTCGCCTGTCATCACTCATCTCCTTCCGCCTTCTTCAGACTGTGCGGCCTCCTGGCCGCGGCATGGGAAAAGGGATCAGCAGAGGCCGCCCAGTCTGAAGCAGGTGTAAGGACGTGTGTGAGCGTCGAAAATATTTACTGCTCAAGGCCACGAATCCCAGCACCGCAGTGTGACTATATGAAAAGGCAGTGTGGGTCTGGGATTTATGGCCATCGTTAACCGCAGCGGCCAACATGAAATGAGGTCATAAGACGGGCAGCGCTAACAGGGCATTGCCAAGTGATAACACAAGAGCGCAGACTCCTGTACAGCAAAAAACAACGCTCAGGAAGCAGCGCCAAGAACAAAGGCGTTATTTGGGACACCTATGCTGCGTCTCCTTAAAAATACAAGTCACGCCTCAACTACAGTTTGACTGTAGAATGGGCTAAATTGTGTATGTGTTGCATTCAGCGTGTGCAAGTAGACAAATTAATAGAGCAACCTTTTCTTGTGCAGCATTAATGCTGCACAAGGTGTGGCTCTTGTACTTTGTAACACCTGAGGGGGGGTTAAAGGTTACCTTTGAAATTGGTTCAACTAGGCTTCGGCCTACACTCTGCTCCTCTCCTCCTCCTGCTGACCCTGGGCTGTAACAACGCTAGTTTTTGCCCGGAAGTGCTAGCTGCACGGAGAAAAACACCAGCCAATGTGTCAGTGGGGTTCAGCACCGCCTGCTGTTCCCCCACTGTGTAGCCGGCAAAGTGTCCTGCAAACGCAACGCAGACACAAAGCTGACTCCAGTGCAGGCTTCGGCCTACACTCTGCTCCCCCTGCTTACCCTTTGCTCCAACACCGCTAGTTGGGGCTGTAGGAAGACAATGTTTGATAGGCAAAGCATCCGGGTTCCAGCACCGCCAGCTGGTTCTCGGCAGTGTTTTTGCCACAGGTACTCCCCCGTGCCAAACCTAGTTTCAGCACCGTCAGCTGTTTCCGGGTTGTGTCAAGCTCACTGAGACGCCTATGCTTGCCCCGTCGTGGTGCTGTCGGGTTAGCCAACTCCAGGGTACCTCCAGTTTAGGAGCTTCCTATGTGGGCTGCGTGAACTGGTAGTCAAGGCTGGTTCTGTAGTGCCAGTAGGCCCAGCTCCCCCTGTAGGACTGTTGGGGTTCGGTAACTGCAGCTGCCTCGCGGCCTAGCTGTTCTCTCCTCTCCTGTGGACCTTCGGGTCCACCACCTGGTTCCAGCACTGTCAGCTGGTTCCAGGCCGAGCCTTTGGCTTAGGTGCCTCCTCCTGGGTATCCGAGTTCCGCCAACGTCAGGCGGTCCTTGGTAGTGCTTTTAAGCGCGGGCACCTACAGCTTAGTAACCGGGTTCCAGCACCGCCAGCTGGTCCTCGGTGCCATTGGCTCTTGCACACTGGGGCAACGCATCTGGGTTCCAGCACCGCCAGCTGGTTCTCGGCAGTGTTCTTGTCACAGGTACTCCCTCGTGCCAAGCCTGGTTTCAGCACCGTCAGCTGTTTCCGGGTTGTGTCAAGCTCACTGAGACGCCTATGCTTGCCCCGTCGTGGTGCTGTCGGGTTAGCCAACTCCAGGGTGCCTCCAGTTAAGGAGCTTCCTATGTGGGCTGCGTGAACTGGTAGTCAAGGCTGGTTCTGTAGTGCCAGTAGGCCCAGCTCCCCCTGTAGGACTGTTGGGGTTCGGTAACTGCGGCTGCCTCGCGGCCTAGCTGTTCTCTCCTCTCCTGTGGGCCTTCGGGTTCACCTCCTGGTTCCAGCACCGTCAGCTGGTTCCAGGCCGAGCCTTTGGCTTAGGTGCCTCCTCCTGGGTATCTGAGTTCCGCCAACGTCAGGCGGTCCTTGGTAGTGCTTTTAAGCGCGGGCACCTACAGCTTAGTAACCGGGTTCCAGCACCGCCAGCTGGTCCTCGGTGCCATTGGCTCTTGCACACTGGGGCAACGCATCTGGGTTCCAGCACCGCCAGCTGGTTCTCGGCAGTGTTCTTGTCACAGGTACTCCTTCGTGCCAAGCCTGGTTTCAGCACCGTCAGCTGTTTCCGGGTTGTGTCAAGTTCACTGAGACGCCTATGCTTGCCCCGTCGTGGTGCGGTCGGGTTAGCCAACTCCAGGGTGCCTCCAGTTTAGGAGCTTCCTATGTGGGCTGCGTGAACTGGTAGTCAAGGCTGGTTCTGTAGTGCCAGTAGGCCCAGCTCCCCCTGTAGGACTGTTGGGGTTCGGTAACTGCGGCTGCCTCGTGGCCTAGCTGTTCTCTCCTCTCCTGTGGACCTTCGGGTCCACCACCTGGTTCCAGCACTGTCAGCTGGTTCCAGGCCGAGCCTTTGGCTTAGGTGCCTCCTCCTGGGTATCCGAGTTCCGCCAACGTCAGGCGGTCCTTGGTATTGCTTTTAAGCGCGGGCACCTACAGCTTAGTAACCGGGTTCCAGCACCGCCAGCTGGTCCTCGGTGCCATTGGCTCTTGCACACTGGGGCAACGCATCTGGGTTCCAGCACCACCAGCTGGTTCTCGGCAGTGTTCTTGTCACAGGTACTCCCTCGTGCCAAGCCTGGTTTCAGCACCGTCAGCTGTTTCCGGGTTGTGTCAAGCTCACTGAGACGCCTATGCTTGCCCCGTCGTGGTGCTGTCGGGTTAGCCAACTCCAGGGTGCCTCCAGTTTAGGAGCTTCCTATGTGGGCTGCGTGAACTGGTAGTCAAGGCTGGTTCTGTAGTGCCAGTAGGCCCAGCTCCCCCTGTAGGACTGTTGGGGTTCGGTAACTGCGGCTGCCTCGCGGCCTAGCTGTTCTCTCCTCTCCTGTGGGCCTTCGGGTCCACCTCCTGGTTCCAGCACCGTCAGCTGGTTCCAGGCCGAGCCTTTGGCTTAGGTGCCTCCTCCTGGGTATCCGAGTTCCGCCAACGCCAGGCGGTCCTTGGTAGTGCTTTTAAGCGCGGGCACCTACAGCTTAGTAACCGGGTTCCAGCACCGCCAGCTGGTCCTCGGTGCCATTGGCTCTTGCACACTGGGGCAACGCATCTGGGTTCCAGCACCGCCAGCTGGTTCTCGGCAGTGTTCTTGTCACAGGTACTCCCTCGTGCCAAGCCTGGTTTCAGCACCGTCAGCTGTTTCCGGGTTGTGTCAAGTTCACTGAGACGCCTATGCTTGCCCCGTCGTGGTGCGGTCGGGTTAGCCAACTCCAGGGTGCCTCCAGTTTAGGAGCTTCCTATGTGGGCTGCGTGAACTGGTAGTCAAGGCTGGTTCTGTAGTGCCAGTAGGCCCAGCTCCCCCTGTAGGACTGTTGGGGTTCGGTAACTGCGGCTGCCTCGCGGCCTAGCTGTTCTCTCCTCTCCTGTGGGCCTTCGGGTCCACCTCCTGGTTCCAGCACCGTCAGCTGGTTCCAGGCCGAGCCTTTGGCTTAGGTGCCTCCTCCTGGGTATCCGAGTTCCGCCAACGCCAGGCGGTCCTTGGTAGTGCTTTTAAGCGCGGGCACCTACAGCTTAGTAACCGGGTTCCAGCACCGTCAGCTGGTCCTCGGTCGTGCCATTGGCTCTTGCACACTGGGGCAACGCATCTGGGTTCCAGCACCGCCAGCTGGTTCTCGGCAGTGTTCTTGTCACAGGTACTCCCTCGTGCCAAGCCTGGTTTCAGCACCGTCAGCTGTTTCCGGGTTGTGTCAAGCTCACTGAGACGCCTATGCTTGCCACGTCGTGGTGCTGTCGGGTTAGCCAACTCCAGGGTGCCTCCAGTTTAGGAGCTTCCTATGTGGGCTGCGTGAACTGGTAGTCAAGGCTGGTTCTGTAGTGCCAGTAGGCCCAGCTCCCCCTGTAGGACTGTTGGGGTTCGGTAACTGCGGCTGCCTCGTGGCCTAGCTGTTCTCTCCTCTCCTGTGGACCTTCGGGTCCACCACCTGGTTCCAGCACTGTCAGCTGGTTCCAGGCCGAGCCTTTGGCTTAGGTGCCTCCTCCTGGGTATCCGAGTTCCGCCAACGTCAGGCGGTCCTTGGTATTGCTTTTAAGCGCGGGCACCTACAGCTTAGTAACCGGGTTCCAGCACCGCCAGCTGGTCCTCGGTGCCATTGGCTCTTGCACACTGGGGCAACGCATCTGGGTTCCAGCACCGCCAGCTGGTTCTCGGCAGTGTTCTTGTCACAGGTACTCCCTCGTGCCAAGCCTGGTTTCAGCACCGTCAGCTGTTTCCGGGTTGTGTCAAGCTCACTGAGACGCCTATGCTTGCCCCGTCGTGGTGCTGTCGGGTTAGCCAACTCCAGGGTGCCTCCAGTTTAGGAGCTTCGTATGTGTGCTGCGTGAACTGGTAGTCAAGGCTGGTTCTGTAGTGCCAGTAGGCCCAGCTCCCCCTGTAGGACTGTTGGGGTTCGGTAACTGCGGCTGCCTCGCGGCCTAGCTGTTCTCTCCTCTCCTGTGGGCCTTCGGGTCCACCTCCTGGTTCCAGCACCGTCAGCTGGTTCCAGGCCGAGCCTTTGGCTTAGGTGCCTCCTCCTGGGTATCCGAGTTCCGCCAACGCCAGGCGGTCCTTGGTAGTGCTTTTAAGCGCGGGCACCTACAGCTTAGTAACCGGGTTCCAGCACTGCCAGCTGGTCCTCGGTGCCATTGGCTCTTGCACACTGGTGCAACGCATCTGGGTTCCAGCACCGCCAGCTGGTTCTCGGCAGTGTTCTTGTCACAGGTACTCCCTCGTGCCAAGCCTGGTTTCAGCACCGTCAGCTGTTTCCGGGTTGTGTCAAGCTCACTGAGACGCCTATGCTTGCCCCGTCGTGGTGCTGTCGGGTTAGCCAACTCCAGGGTGCCTCCAGTTTAGGAGCTTCGTATGTGGGCTGCGTGAACTGGTAGTCAAGGCTGGTTCTGTAGTGCCAGTAGGCCCAGCTCCCCCTGTAGGACTGTTGGGGTTCGGTAACTGCGGCTGCCTCGCGGCCTAGCTGTTCTCTCCTCTCCTGTGGGCCTTCGGGTCCACCTCCTGGTTCCAGCACCGTCAGCTGGTTCCAGGCCGAGCCTTTGGCTTAGGTGCCTCCTCCTGGGTATCCGAGTTCCGCCAACGCCAGGCGGTCCTTGGTAGTGCTTTTAAGCGCGGGCACCTACAGCTTAGTAACCGGGTTCCAGCACCGCCAGCTGGTCCTCGGTGCCATTGGCTCTTGCACACTGGTGCAACGCATCTGGGTTCCAGCACCGCCAGCTGGTTCTCGGCAGTGTTCTTGTCACAGGTACTCCCTCGTGCCAAGCCTGGTTTCAGCACCGTCAGCTGTTTCCGGGTTGTGTCAAGTTCACTGAGACGCCTATGCTTGCCCTGTCGTGGTGCGGTCGGGTTAGCCAACTCCAGGGTGCCTCCAATTTAGGAGCTTCCTATGTGGGCTGCGTGAACTGGTAGTCAAGGCTGGTTCTGTAGTGCCAGTAGGCCCAGCTCCCCCTGTAGGACTGTTGAGGTTCGGTAACTGCGGCTGCCTCGCGGCCTAGCTGTTCTCTCCTCTCCTGTGGGCCTTCGGGTCCACCTCCTGGTTCCAGCACCATCAGCTGGTTCCAGGCCGAGCCTTTGGCTTAGGTGCCTCCCCCTGGGTATCCGAGTTCCGCCAACGCCAGGCGGTCCTTGGTAGTGCTTTTAAGCGCGGGCACCTACAGCTTAGTAACCGGGTTCCAGCACCGTCAGCTGGTCCTCGGTCGTGCCATTGGCTCTTGCACACTGGGGCAACGCATCTGGGTTCCAGCACCGCCAGCTGGTTCTCGGCAGTGTTCTTGTCACAGGTACTCCCTCGTGCCAAGCCTGGTTTCAGCACCGTCAGCTGTTTCCGGGTTGTGTCAAGCTCACTGAGACGCCTATGCTTGCCACGTCGTGGTGCTGTCGGGTTAGCCAACTCCAGGGTGCCTCCAGTTTAGGAGCTTCCTATGTGGGCTGCGTGAACTGGTAGTCAAGGCTGGTTCTGTAGTGCCAGTAGGCCCAGCTCCCCCTGTAGGACTGTTGGGGTTCGGTAACTGCGGCTGCCTCGCGGCCTAGCTGTTCTCTCCTCTCCTGTGGGCCTTCGGGTCCACCTCCTGGTTCCAGCACCGTCAGCTGGTTCCAGGCCGAGCCTTTGGCTTAGGTGCCTCCTCCTGGGTATCCGAGTTCCGCCAACGCCAGGCGGTCCTTGGTAGTGCTTTTAAGCGCGGGCACCTACAGCTTAGTAACCGGGTTCCAGCACCGCCAGCTGGTCCTCGGTGCCATTGGCTCTTGCACACTGGGGCAACGCATCTGGGTTCCAGCACCGCCAGCTGGTTCTCGGCAGTGTTCTTGTCACAGGTACTCCCTCGTGCCAAGCCTGGTTTCAGCACCGTCAGCTGTTTCCGGGTTGTGTCAAGCTCACTGAGACGCCTATGCTTGCCACGTCGTGGTGCTGTCGGGTTAGCCAACTCCAGGGTGCCTCCAGTTTAGGAGCTTCCTATGTGGGCTGCGTGAACTGGTAGTCAAGGCTGGTTCTGTAGTGCCAGTAGGCCCAGCTCCCCCTGTAGGACTGTTGGGGTTCGGTAACTGCGGCTGCCTCGCGGCCTAGCTGTTCTCTCCTCTCCTGTGGGCCTTCGGGTCCACCTCCTGGTTCCAGCACCGTCAGCTGGTTCCAGGCCGAGCCTTTGGCTTAGGTGCCTCCTCCTGGGTATCCGAGTTCCGCCAACGCCAGGCGGTCATTGGTAGTGCTTTTAAGCGCGGGCACCTACAGCTTAGTAACCGGGTTCCAGCACCGCCAGCTGGTCCTCGGTGCCATTGGCTCTTGCACACTGGGGCAACGCATCTGGGTTCCAGCACCGCCAGCTGGTTCTCGGCAGTGTTCTTGTCACAGGTACTCCCTCGTGCCAAGCCTGGTTTCAGCACCGTCAGCTGTTTCCGGGTTGTGTCAAGTTCACTGAGACGCCTATGCTTGCCCCATCGTGGTGCGGTCGGGTTAGCCAACTCCAGGGTGCCTCCAGTTTAGGAGCTTCCTATGTGGGCTGCGTGAACTGGTAGTCAAGGCTGGTTCTGTAGTGCCAGTAGGCCCAGCTCCCCCTGTAGGACTGTTGGGGTTCGGTAACTGCGGCTGCCTCGCGGCCTAGCTGTTCTCTCCTCTCCTGTGGGCCTTCGGGTCCACCTCCTGGTTCCAGCACCGTCAGCTGGTTCCAGGCCGAGCCTTTGGCTTAGGTGCCTCCTCCTGGGTATCCGAGTTCCGCCAACGCCAGGCGGTCCTTGGTAGTGCTTTTAAGCGCGGGCACCTACAGCTTAGTAACCGGGTTCCAGCACCGCCAGCTGGTCCTCGGTGCCATTGGCTCTTGCACACTGGGTCAACGCATCTGGGTTCCAGCACCGCCAGCTGGTTCTCGGCAGTGTTCTTGTCACAGGTACTCCCTCGTGCCAAGCCTGGTTTCAGCACCGTCAGCTGTTTCCGGGTTGTGTCAAGCTCACTGAGACGCCTATGCTTGCCCCGTCGTGGTGCTGTCGGGTTAGCCAACTCCAGGGTGCCTCCAGTTTAGGAGCTTCCTATGTGGGCTGCGTGAACTGGTAGTCAAGGCTGGTTCTGTAGTGCCAGTAGGCCCAGCTCCCCCTGTAGGACTGTTGGGGTTCGGGAACTGCGGCTGCCTCGCGGCCTAGCTGTTCTCTCCTGTCTTGTGGGCCTTCGGGTCCACCTCCTGGTTCCAGCACCGTCAGCTGGTTCCGGGCCGAGCCTTTGGCTTAGGTGCCTCCTCCTGGGTATCCGAGTTCCGCCAACGTCAGGCGGTCCTTGGTAGTGCTTTTAAGCGCGGGCACCTACAGCTTAGTAACCGGGTTCCAGCACCGTCAGCTGGTCCTCGGTCGTGCCATTGGCTCTTGCACACTGGGGCAACGCATCTGGGTTCCAGCAACGCCAGCTGGTTCTCGGCAGTGTTTTTGACACAGGTACTCCCTCGTGCCAAGCCTAGTTTCAGCACGGTCAGCTGTTTCCGGGTTGTGTCAAGCTCACTGAGACGCCTATGCTTGCCCCGTCGTGGTGCTCTCGGGTTAGCCAACTCCAGGGTGCCTCCAGTTTAGGAGCTTCCTATGTGGGCTGCGTGAACTGGTAGTCAAGGCTGGTTCTGTAGTGCCAGTAGGCCCAGCTCCCCCTGTAGGACTGTTGGGGTTCGGTAACTGCGGCTGCCTCGCGGCCTAGCTGTTCTCTCCTCTCCTGTGGGCCTTCAGATCCACCACCTGGTTCGAGCACCGTCAGCTGGTTCTCGGCAGTGTCTTTTGCTCTTGTACCTTCTGCTCCCCATCCTGGTTCCAGTACCGTCAGCTGGTTCCGGGCAGAGCCTTTGGCTTAGGTGCCTCCTTCTGGGTATCCAAGTTCCACCAACGTCAGGTGGTCCTTGGTAGTGCTTTCAGGCACGGGTACCTCCTGCTTAGTAACCGGGTTCCAGTAACGTCAGCTGGTCCTCGGTAGTTCCATTGGCTCTTGGACCTTCGGCTACCCATCCGGGTTCCAGTACCGTCAGCTGGTTCTCGGCAGTGTCTTTTGCTCTTGTACCTTCTGCTCCCCATCCTGGTTCCATTACCGTCAGCTGGTTCCGGGCAGAGCCTTTGGCTTAGGTGCCTCCTTCTGGGTATCCGAGTTCCGCCAACGTCAGGCGGTCCTTGGTAGTGCTTTTTAGCACGGGTACCTCCTGCTTAGTAACCGGGTTCCAGTAACGTCAGCTGGTCCTCGGTAGTTCCATAGGCTCTTGAACCTTCGGGTAGCCATCCGAGTTCCAGTTCCATCAGCTGGTTCTTGGCATTTTCTCAGCCTTCTTGTACCTTCTGCTACATTTCCAAGTTGAAGACCCTAAAGTCGACGACCCGGAAGACCACCCCGATGACGACGACGACGACCCGGAAGACCACCCCGATGACGACGACGACGACGGCGGAGACGACGACGGCGGAGACGACGACGGCTGAGACGATGACGGCAGAGATGACGACACTGGAGACGACGACCCTGGAGACGACGACATGGAAGACCGAGAAGCAGAAGAACAAGAGGCTGCAGAACAAAGAGCAGAAGAACATTAAGCATAAGACTTAATATCAGAGCAAAAGATATTATCTAAATTATATGCAGAAGAAGACTAAGCAGTGTATGGGGGTGAGTCCGTTCCTCCTCGTGGTGCCCCTGGATAAAGCCTGATGCTGCAGGCCAAACTGAACGCTGACAAATGTAACTTTTGTGACTGGCAGAACGGAAGGTGTAATCTTCAAACTTTTATAGATAACAACTACGGGAATGCCTGTCACAAATGAGAATATGATGAAGAAGTAGAATAGGAAGAATAATAACAGTGGAATAAAAAGAATATGTAGAATAGGAAGAATAATAATAGTTGAATAAAATGAATATGAAGAATGTAATCAAAAAAAAAAAAAAGGTAAAGGATGAAGAAGAAGATGAATAAGGTGAAGAAGAAGTTGATGTCAAAGATGCTGATGATGATGATGAAGATGAAAGTGTGGGAAAAGTAAAAAAAAAAAAAAGAAAAAAAAGAAGGGGAAGGGCGTGGAATAGTGAAACATCAATATCTGACAAAATAAAAAAAAAAATTTACATAGTCAATATCTTTGTCACTCCGAACGTCTTAAAAAAACCCAAAAAACATGCTATTCTATTTGATTGGGATAAACCTCTATGACTTTAATGTCTCCGCCACCTCCCCAAATACATCCGGCATTATTCTTAGTTGTTTTCCTTCATGTAGAATGAACCTACAAGGCAAGAAAGGGTTTATTTTAATTCCGATATTTTGGTCCCATTGACTTGCATTGGGATCGGGTATCGGTATCGGCGATATCCGATATTTTTTGAATATCGGCCGATCCTATCCGATACCGATACTTTCCGATATCGGAAGGTATCGCTCAACACTACTTATCACATAAAAAGTTTCATTAATTGTCACACTAAGAACGTGGTTTATAAAATCGATTGCACTGAATGCAATGCAGCGTATATAGGCTGCACGGCCAGAAAGCTGAAGACTAGGATATCTGAACACTTAAGGGACTTAGGAAGAAATGACATCGCTAGTAAAAATATATCAGCTGTCGCCAAGCATTTTAATGTGCACCACGAAGGGAATACATCTACCATGACAATCCAGGACATAGAGCATATTAATTTATCACAGCGAGGTGGAGATGTCAAAAGACAGCTTCTGACCAGAGAAGCTTTCTGGATTTTCAATTTGGGAACAAGACACCCATTTGGTCTAAATCGTAAAAATGAGATCATGTATCATTACTGCTAGTTACTTATTGTATTATTGTTTTTATTATTGTGTATCTACATTTTTTAAGTATGTTGTGTTACCTTGGCTTATTTGTTTGTTCATCTCTTGCAGCTGCAGTGGAGTTCACATGTATAGGACCTGTGGTAATGAGTCATGTGACTTGTATCAGTGAAGAGATTGGTCCATCTGTATATTAATAGCCACTGCAGTTTGTCAAACATCATGCATTGAGTAAGATCATTTAGATCGAAACGCGTCGCATGTACTCTGCACTCACATTTTCGCACTAAGGCAAGGATTGCTGTTTCGCATTTTATGGAGAAATAAAGTTTTTGAAATTTTTAAAGGAGCTGGAACGCCTTTCTTCTATTCCAAAAAAAGCTCCTCTATGTAATCCTATATAGTGTTTTTCCACAATCTAGCAGGATACGGATGGAAACCCACTAATAGGATACATTTCAAAAAATGTGCAGCAGGCAGCACTAATTGACAAAAGGACAATGGAACAGTATTAGGCAGTGACGCACCCTGAGCTGACTACAACCAGCTGTGGTGCCAGAACAGACTACAGAGTGAGCTGCTCTCACACAGAGACCGTGCAGACAGCCGTGAATGGCACTGCAAGGCCAAAAAAGCTCCTCTATGTACTCCTATATAGTGTTTTTCCACAATCTAGCAGGATACAGATGGAAACCCACTAATAGGATAAATTTGAAAAAATGTGCAGCAGACAGCACTAATTGAAAAAAGGACAATGGAACAGTATGAGGCAGTGACGCACCCTAAGCTGACTACAAACAGCGGTGGCGGCAAAACAGACTACAGAGTGAGCTGCACTCACACAGAGACCATGCAGACAGCCGTGAACGGCGCTGCAAGGCCAAAAAAAGCTCCTCTATGTACTCCTATATAGTGTTTTTCCACAATCTAGCAGGAAACAGATGGAAACCCACTAATAGGGTGAATTTGAAAAAATGTGCAGCAGGCAGCACCAATTGAAAAAAGGACAATAGAACAGTATGAGGCAGTGACGCACCCTGAGCTGACTACAACCAGCTGTGGTGGCAGAACAGACTACAAAGTGAGCTGCACTCACACAGAGACCATGCAGATAGCCGTGAATGGCACTGCAAGGCCAAAAAAAGCTCCTCTATGTACTCCTTTATAGTGTTTTCCACAATCTAGCAGGATACGGATGGAAACCCACTAATAGGATAAATTTGAAAAAATGTGCAGCAGGCAGCACTAATTGAAAAAAGGACAATGGAACAGTGTGAGGCAGTGATTCACCCTGAGCTGACTACAAACAGCGGTGGCAGCAAAACAGACTACAGAGTGAGCTGCACTCACACAGAGACCGTGCAGACAGCCGTGAACGGCGCTGCAATGCCAAAAAATCTCCTCTATGTACTCCTATATAGTGTTTTTCCACAATCTAGCCGGATACAGATGGAAAACCACTAATAGGGTAAATTTGAAAAAATGTGCAGCAGGCAGCACTAATTGAAAAAAGGACAATGGAACAGTATGAGGCAGTGATGCACCCTGAGCTGACTACAACCAGCTGTGGCGGCAGAACAGACTACAGAGTGAGCTGCACTCACACAGAGACCATGCAAACAGCCGCTGTAAGGCCAAAAAAAGCTCCTCTATGTACTCTATATAGTGCTTTTTCACAATCTGGCAGGATACGGATGGAAACCCACTAATAGGATAAATTTGAAAAAATGTGCAGCAGGCAGCACTAATTGAAAAGTGGACAATGGAACAGTATGAGGCAGTGACACACCCTGAGCTGACTACAACCAGCTGTGGCTGCAGACCAGACTACAGAGTGAGCTGCACTCACACAGACACCTTGCAGACAGCCGTGAACAGCGCTGCAAGGCAAAAACAAGGTTCTCACACAGCGGTTGCTAGGTTAGCCTGGGTAAAGCACAATGAAGCAAATTGCTATCTCAAAACTGGCCCTCAGTCAGAACACAGCGTCCTGTCTCTATCTGAATTCACAGCAGAGTGAACCCAAAATGGCGGCGGCGACTTTTATAGTGCATCATGACATCATTTCAGCAGCCAATCACAGCCATGCCAGTAGTTACATGCCTAACATGCAGAACAGGATGTGCCCACACTTCTAATGATTCCTTATTGGCTGAATTAAATGAAACTGGCTCTTTGCATTATGGGAACTTCCGATTCCGGTATCCGATATTGCAAAAGTATCGGAACTCGGTATTGGAATTCCGATACCGCAAATATCGGCCGATACCGGATATTTGCAGTATCGGAATGCTCAACACTAATCCTGAGACATGAAAATACACAAAGAAATTGGGAGACGTTTATTAGCATCCTGGATAGGACCTGTGCACAGTATATACCGTATGGGAATAAACATATTAGAAATAGGAGGAAACCAATATGGCTAAATAGAGCTGTAAGGAGCGCAATAAGTGACAAGAAGAAAGTATTTAGTGCATTAACGGAAGAAGGTAATGAGTCATCAGTAAATAAATATAGAAAATTAAATATATTCTGTGAAAAGCAAATCAAGGCAGCAAAAATTGAGACAGAGAGACTCATTGCCAGAGAAAGTAAAATTAATCCCAAAATATTCTTTAACTCCATAAATAGTAAGAAACTAAAAAATGATAGTGTTGGCCCCCTCAAAAATCGTCTAGATGAAATGGTGGATGAGGATGAGGAAAAAGCCAATATGCTAAATTACTTTTTTCATCAGTATTTACACAAGAAAATCCCATGAAAATCATCACTTTGGGATTTTCTGTTTTAATATTTTAATTTTTTGCTCCCCTTCCTCTCAGATTAATAACTTTTTTATATTCTGTGAATATGGCCATATGAGGAGGGTTTTTTTGTGGGCCGAGTTGTACTTTTGAACAATACCATTGGTTTTACCATATATTGTACTGCAAAAAGTGCAATTATATAATTATTTTTTTCCCTTGTTCACTACATGTTAAAACTGACCTGCCATTACGATTCTCAAGGCTATAATGAGTTCACCGATACCAAATATGCTTAGGTTCTTTTTTATTTAAGTTATGAAAAAAAAAATCCAAAGTTTTTAAAAATAAAAATCTGCAGAAGGGTGAGGGCTTATTTTTTGGGCACCGAGCTGATATTTTTTCAGATACCATTTTAGGGTAGATACGATCTTTTGATCACCTGTTATTGCATTTTAATGCAATGTTGCAGAGGCCCAAAAAATGTAATTCTGGTGTTTTGATTTTTCTTCTCTTTATGCTATTTACTGACCAGATTAAGTCTTTTCATGTTTTCATATATCAGGCAATTCCGAACACAGTGATACCAAATATTTGTATCTTTTCTCGTTTTATTTTGAATGGGGTAAAAGGGGGTGATTTCAACTTTTTATATTTTTAAAAAAATTTTAAATGTCTTTAAAAACATTTTATTTACTTTAAACTTGCTTCAATAGTGTCCTTAGAAGACTTGAAATTGCAATCTTCTGATCAGTTGTGCTGCACATAGCAGGGCTTAAGCCCTGCTATGTGTAGCAGAAAAGATCATCTGCGATAAACGTCGGCTACAGGACAGAGCTTATAGCAAATCTGCAATGACAAGCACAGGGGTTTACTGCCCCAATTGGCATGTCAACTCATTGGTGCCCTGCGATCAAGTGACAGGGGTGTTGATGTGTGTGGTTTGTTATGCGCTTCCACTGCACGCATGTTAAATGCCTCTATCAGAGACTGACAGTGACATTTAACATGTTAACAGCTGTAGGTTGAATCAAAAGATGTGAGCTTCGCGCCGGAGCCACCCATCAAAGAGGGGGAAACAACTTATGATGCACCGATACATCATATATCGTAAAGGGGTTAAAATGTAAAAGATGAAAATATTTTTTTTCTGCCTAAAATAGAAAAGAAATGAGCCATCATTAACTTTAGGCCTTTTAGCGATCACTTCATCTTCAACGGGCCTAACTATTCACAATAGCAGTAATTTGGGGTGCCCAAATTTTTTACATGCTACCATAATACCATAACAAGTTATCTTCTAGAAAGGCTTTCTTCTCAAAGAAGGTGGACAATTGGCATAAAATATTATGTAAATCTATTATATATTATAGGAAACCTTAACTACTGTAAACAAAGAAGTGTTTTTTTTTAGAAACACGTATATTTTTAGGAAAGATTCATGTATTCCTAAAAAGATATTCTAAATGGGTAGAAGCTTTTTTATTACATTTTAAAGAAAAATCTCCATTATCCAGATATTTAAGCCTAACTATTTGTCTGCTACAAAAATGATATGCTTGTTGTAAAAAAAAATGTGTATTTTTGTTGCTGAAATAGTCCAATAGTAGACCTAAACACATTACTTTTTTCATACTTATTTTAATGTTCTAGTTTGGCAACAGTTTACACATCTAAACCGTGGTCTGTTGCACCATTTTTAGGTCATGTTCCTACCTCATGACATTTGTTTTTTTACATTTTCATTTTTGACCATGGGGAATTAATGTGCTTTAACTCAAAATTTGCAAAAACATTTTTAATTGTGGAGTTAATTGTCGAGTTATGAACTCTGCCTAGCATTTATAAAAAATATCATACTTTCCCAGGTTGGCTAAGTTTGGTAACATAATTTTGACATTAATTAAATGTTCCACTTGTGTCCAAAATGTATATCAAACCTAAATGTGACAATGGATTTGTTAGCTTGATAGAAAAAAAGCATCTCATGGTAAAAAATGTGATAGTTGCTAACAGCAGTAGAAGTAGTTCCAATCGCAGGTCACATTTCTCTTCGTCTACATCTCACAAGCGTATTAGTGGACAGGAAATAGAGGAAGTAATGGAACATCTGTCGCATCACTCATCCCAATCATAGCAAAATTATGTAGCCTCTGATTATAATACCAACAGCTGGAGTCAGTATAGAATTCAGTGTTCTGCTCAGGCTATTTCCTCCACTGCTGTAAAACTAAATGCTGTAGAAAGCAGAATATCCCAAGTAGGTAAGGAACATGCTATAATATAACAACTTGGTCCAGTTTTTGCAAAAGATGAACAGTCTGCCTTTGTTCTTGGGTGACATGAGGCCAGGGAAGTGAGTCATGGTGGTAGGTGCACAAGCTGAGGTACTAGCCCTCTGAATGGAGGGAAATCTCGAGGTGTGAATAAGGTGGGGACAAGCAGCTTAGGCTCAATGAAAGATGCCCTGCCACTATTTTTATTGCCAAAAAAGCTATCCCTGCCATGTTTGGGCACAAAATGCAAACTTTTATACAACAAAATGTATCATGTTGCATACAACCATTTTTTTATACCATGCATGTTTCAAATTTTGGGGGAAATTCAATTCTTCTTTTGACTGAATCTGGGGTGAATGCTTCCAGTAGCACCATGATCAGAATTGTGAGAATGGGCAAAATTGTTAAAAATGATCACACCAAAATTGCTTTATTTCCATTGTGTCACATGTGTGACATTTCCAAAATGTCACTACATTTTCTTTTTAAAAAAATGAACACATTTTTCCTGAACTGTTATAAATTTTTGAGACCAGGGATGAGGTGCAGCTCAAGGAAGATCTATGTTCCTTTGTTGGTGAAACTTTGGCATAACATATGGTTGCTGACTGTATAGTTGACAAGGAGACCCTTTTCCACTTGCTTTAAAGTCACCCTTTCCATGGGTGTGTAGCCTCTGCGTAGGTCAAGTCAGAAAACTAAAAACTGTCAAAAAGGGCTAAATTTTCAAAATTCATCAATCCAAAATTCTGTAAATTCCATAATTACAAGTTTCTGTCAGAAAATTAAATAGTTTGGATTCCATATGTTATGGTCTCTATAAAACCTACAAGAGAAAACATGAGCAGAAACCCTGCTGTAAATAAGTAAAAAGCAAAAAGTGCATCTAAATAACATAGAGATTTTAGTAATACTGTTTTTCATAAAAAATAGCATAAAAGCCATACCACCACGTCAAGGTAACTCTGATTGGGACAGTCCTATACTGTCTAATATTAAAAACCTTACCATGTGTCAATGCTGACCTCAGTGTAAATAAGGGCAGACAACAGGTCTGGGCCCAACCAGTAGAACACCAGCTTGGGGGAGCTTTATATACAATCTGTTATAGTCTCTCTCATATAAATGGCACAACCCATATAGTTATAAAACTTTAGCACAGACATGAACGTTTACAGTATAAAATCTAAGAAAATATTTGTGATAGTATAACCTTTTTTTTTCTTTTTTTTAAATTTTGTTAAATAAACAGAATATCTAATATCTTCATTTGACACTAAAGATTACTGTGGTCATAGAAAATTGCTGTAGGTTTAAAAAAAAACATCTAGGTTGTATTAACCCAAAAGGGATCATACAGACTAACTGAGCTATTTGTACAAAGAGCAGATGATTTGATAGGTGGCAGTTTGATGCATACCAGAACTTATAAGGTGAAATTGGAAAATATCTTATCCATCATTTTGGGACACAATTGAATACCAATTAAAATCTCAGGTGATCCTTGAAGAATGAGGGTAAATGTGTTGTGTACTGGAAATAAAGATTTCCAACAGACATACTGAATGGTGCAATGTTCTACTTAACATGTATAGTTTTTAGGCAGCTTTTAATATTTACACAAGCTTTCATGCAAGAAATAGTTTTATACTTATTGTATGACTTATGAATTAAGTTACAATATTATTTATTATTAAGATTTGGTGGCCAAGGGTGTGTTTAATGACCTCAACTGAACTTCAACTACCAAAATTTGGTTAGAACAAGATTAGGAAACATGATGATTAGTTATGATCGAATATACTCGTTACTCGAGATTTCCCTAGCACGCTCGGGTGTCCTCCGAGTATTTTTTTTAGTGCTCAGAGATTTAGTTTTTATTGCCGCAGCTGAGTGATTTACATCTGCCAGCATAAGTACATGTGGGGGTTGCCTGGTTGCTAGTGATCTTATCATTGTACGCAACGTCATGAATTTAAAATTAAACTTATAGAATAATAACAATAATCTAACAATGTATGTCTCCTGTTATAACTACTTCAGCAATAGCTTTGCTCAGTGTTATATAGATTGACATAAACCTAGTTATATGTTATTTAATTCATTATTCACCTTACTTCAAATTATTTTAACAAGTAATAAAAAGAGAAAGTAAAACAAAAATAAATCTTCCAAATATTTGGGCCTGAATAGTTGTCAAATCATAGTCTCACACTGTAGCGTCAAGTACCTTCATTTCTACAGAATATTTTTTTTTCACAAATACAGTTAGGAAAATCATGAAAAGTAAGATTGCATGACATATTGTAGGGTTCAATCTGGTACCGTACAAAACCAAAATGAATCTTTATGTTTGGCTGTATTGGTTTGTGGTGGCTGCATTTTCATGACAAACTTAATAAGAAACCTAACTTTAGAATGCTTCCAAAAGTTCAGCTTTGTGTTAGTAACTAGTAAAAAAATCACAGTCAAAGCGGCTTCCCAAATGTTCTCTAAATAAGGACCCACAGGTAACCAGCTCATATCAGTAGATCCTGCATCTGCAAACAATCTATTATGTAACGGCGGTTCTGGTTAGAGGAACTAAAAATCCAACAAGTCCAATTTGGGACTTTTGATCCTTTGGTTCTCCATTAGATAAGCCACTGCCTGGAATGTCTGGCAGTGGCTCTTTCATACAGAACACAGGAGCGTAAAGTAGAATGAGCACTCCAATGTATGTGAGACATGGCCAAGGAATGAAGCATCTACATGCGAAACGTAGGTTGGGTGTGGTGGACGCTCGGACCTGTGGCTACTCTTTAGGTATGAGCTTCATATTATAATGTGACCTTTACTCTATTTAATCATGTCTGCATTTAGGTGATTTATTTATATATATATATATATATATATATATATATATATATAAATTTCCTGTCTGGTAGCTTCTTATCCCTTTTAATTCATCTGCACTATTTTTGTACTTTATTTATCTGACATAACAGCACATATGTATTATAGCTTTTTCAGCATCAATTTAAGCACTTGCTTTATTTATTTTTCTTGCACTTTTTTATATTAGTCATTATTTTTTTTTTGTTTTTATTGATATTTGCATTAGTGTGTTAGCATATTTGGAATTTATGTACCATTCTCAACATGCTTATATAATGAATATGTGATACTCTCCATATATGTTCAATGTGTTTTTTAGGGGATATTCCTTTATATTTTGTTATGCAGGGCCGGAGTTAGGGGCAGGCAGACCAGGCAGCTGCCTGGGGCCCCCGCACTCCCAGGGGCCCCCAGCTAGCTGCAAGTCATGCAGCCGCTATGGGGCCCCTGTGAGGCAGGGGGGCCTGCATACTGCCAGCACCGACTCCCCGACCGCATTGAACGGTACAGTTCAAAGCAATGATGGAGGCGAGAACGTCACCTGACGCTCCCTCTCCCATCATTCCGCACTCTGCCTCTGACACTGCGGGTGCGTGTCATCGCGCACTCACTGTGTGCCAGGACTGTGGGGCCATTCTCGGGAGAGGAGGGGAGAGAAGGGGGATGTGGACAGTGCTGTATACTACTGTGTGGGCAGTGCTGTATACTACTGTGTGGGTAGTGCTGTATACTACTGTGTACAGTACTGTATACTACTGTGTGGGCAGGGCTGTGAATCTACTGTGTAGGCAGTGCTGTATATTGCTGTGTGGGTTGTTCTATATACTACTGTGTGGGCAATGCTGTATACTACTGTGTGGGCTGTGCTGTATACTACTGTGTGGGTTGTGCTGTATACTACTGTGTGGGCAGTGCTGTATACTACTGTGTGAGCTGTTATATATACTACTGTGTGGGATGTGCTGTATACTACTGTGTGGACAGTGCTGTAAACTACTGTGTAGGCAGTGATGTATACTACTGTGTAGGCAGTGCTGTATACTACAGTGTGGGCTGTGCTGTATACTACTGTGTGGGCAGTGCTGTATACTACTGTGTGGGCAGTGCTGTAGACTACTGTGTGGGCAGTGCTGTATTCTACTGTGTGGGCAGAGCTGTATACTACTGTGTGGGGAGTGCTGTGTTCTACTGTGTGGGCTGTGCTGTATACTACTGTATGGCAGTGCTGTATACTACTGTGTGGGCAGTGCTGTATACTACTGCGTGGGCTGTGCTGTATACTACTGTGTGGGCTGTTCTGTACACTACTGTGTGGGCAGTGCTGTATACTACTGTGAGGGCTGTGCTGTGTACTAATGTGTGGGCTGTGCTGTATACTACTGTGTGGGCAGTGCTGTATACTACTGTGTGGGCAATGCTGTATACTACTGTGTACAGTGCTGTATACTACTGTGTGGGCAGTGATGTATACTACTGTGTGTGCTGTTTTATATACTACTGTATAGGCAGTGCTGTATACTACTGTGTGGGCTGTGCTGTATACTACTGTGTGGGCAGTGCTGTATACTACTGTGTGGGCTGTGCTGTATACTACTGTGTGGTCAGTGCTGTATTCTACTGTGTGGGCTGTTCTGTACACTACTGTGTGGGCAGTGATGTATACTATTGTGTGGGCTGTACTGTGTACTACTGTGTGGGCTGTGCTGAATACTACTGTGTGGGCAGTGCGTTTTACTACCGTGTGGGCAGTGCTGTATACTACTGTTTGGGCTGTGCTGTATTCTACTGTGTGGGCTGTTCTGTATACTACTGTGTGGGCTGTTTTGTATACTACTGTGTGGGCTGTTCTGTATACTACTGTGTGGGCAGTGCTGTATACTACTGTGTGGGCTGTGCTGTGTACTACTGTGTGGACTGTGATGTATACTACTGTGTGTGCAGTACTCTATACTACTGTGTGGGATGTGCTGTATACTACTGTGTGGGCTGTTTTATATACTACTGTATAGGCAGTGCTGTATACTACTGTGTGGGCAGTGCTGTATACTACTGTGTGGGCAGTGCTGTATACTACTGTGTGGGCTGTGCTGTATACTACTGTGTGGTCAGTGCTGTATTCTACTGTGTGGGCTGTTCTGTACACTACTGTGTGGGCAGTGATGTATACTATTGTGTGGGCTGTACTGTGTACTACTGTGTGGGCTGTGCTGAATACTACTGTGTGGGCAGTGCTTTTTACTACCGTGTTGGCAGTGCTGTATACTACTGTTTGGGCTGTGCTGTATTCTACTGTGTGGGCTGTTCTGTATACTACTGTGTGGGCTGTTTTGTATACTACTGTGTGGGCTGTTCTGTATACTACTGTGTGGGCAGTGCTGTATACTACTGTGTGGGCTGTGCTGTGTACTACTGTGTGGACTGTGATGTATACTACTGTGTGTGCAGTACTCTATACTACTGTGTGGGATGTGCTGTATACTACTGTGTGGGCAGTGCTGTAAACTACTGTGTGGGCTGTTCTATATACTACTGTGTGGGCAGTGCTGTAGACTACTGTGTGGGCAGTGCTGTATTCTACTGTGTGGGCAGAGCTGTATACTACTGTGTGGGGAGTGCTGTGTTCTACTGTGTGGGCTGTGCTGTATACTACTGTATTGCAGTGCTGTATACTACTGTGTGGGCAGTGCTGTATACTACTGCGTGGGCTGTGCTGTATACTACTGTGTGGGCTGTTCTGTACACTACTGTGTGGGCAGTGCTGTATACTACTGTGAGGGCTGTGCTTTGTACTAATGTGTGGGCTGTGCTGTATACTACTGTGTGGGCAGTGCTGTATACTACTGTGTGGGCAATGCTGTATACTACTGTGTACAGTGCTGTATACTACTGTGTGGGCAGTGATGTATACTACTGTGTGTGCTGTTTTATATACTACTGTATAGGCAGTGCTGTATACTACTGTGTGGGCTGTGCTGTATACTACTGTGTGGGCAGTGCTGTATACTACTGTGTGGGCTGTGCTGTATACTACTGTGTGGTCAGTGCTGTATTCTACTGTGTGGGCTGTTCTGTACACTACTGTGTGGGCAGTGATGTATACTATTGTGTGGGCTGTACTGTGTACTACTGTGTGGGCTGTGCTGAATACTACTGTGTGGGCAGTGCGTTTTACTACCGTGTGGGCAGTGCTGTATACTACTGTTTGGGCTGTGCTGTATTCTACTGTGTGGGCTGTTCTGTATACTACTGTGTGGGCTGTGCTGTATACTACTGTGTGGTCAGTGCTGTATTCTACTGTGTGGGCTGTTCTGTACACTACTGTGTGGGCAGTGCTGTATACTACTGTGTGGACTGTTTTATATACTACTGTATGGGCAGTGCTGTATACTACTGTGTGGGCTGTGCTGTATACTACTGTGTGGGCAGTGCTGTATACTACTGTGTGGGCTGTGCTGTATACTACTGTGTGGTCAGTGCTGTATACTACTGTCTGGGATGTTCTATATACTACTGTGTGGGCTGTGCTGTATACTACTGTGTGGGCTGTGCTCTATACCACTGTGTGGACAGTGCTGTATACTACTGTATGTTTAGTGATGTATACTACTGTGTGGGCAGTGCTGTATACTACTGTGTGGGCTGTGCTGTATTCTACTGTGTGGGCTGTTCTGTACACTACTGTGTGGGCAGTGATGTATACTACTGTGTGGGCTGTGCTGTGTACTACTGTGTGGGCAGTGCTGTATACTACTATGTGGGCAGTGCTGAATACTACTGTGTGGGCAGTGCTGTATACTACTGTGTGGACAGTGCTGTATACTACTGTTTGGGCTGTGCTGTATACTACTGTGTGGGCTGTTCTGTATACTACTGTGTGGGCTGTTTTGTATACTACTGTGTGGGCAGTGCTCTATACTATTGTGTGGGCAGTGCTGTATACTACTGTGTGGGCTGTGCTGTAAACTACTTTGTGGGCTGTTCTGCACACTACTGTGTGGGCAGTGCTGTATACTACTGTGTGGGCTATGCTGTGTACTAATGTGTGGGCAGTGCTGTATACTACTGTGTGGGCAGTGCTGTGTACTACTGTGTGGGCTGTGCTGTATACTACTGTGTGGGCAGTGCTGTATACTACTGTTTGGACTGTGCTGTATACTACTGTGTGGGCAATGCTGTATACTACTGTGTGGGCTGTGCTGTATACTATCGTGTGGGCAGTGCTGTACATTACTGTGTGGGCAGTGCTGTATACTACTGTGTTGGCTGTGCTGTATACTACTGTGTGGGCTGTTCTGTATACTACTGTGTGGGCAGTGCTGTATACTACTGTGTGGGCTGTGCTGTGTACTACTGTGTGGACTGTGATGTATACTACTGTGTGGGCAGTACTGTATACTACTGTGTGGGATGTGCTGTATACTACTGTGTGGGCAGTGCTGTAAACTACTGTGTGGGCTGTACTATATACTACTGTGTGGGCAGTGCTGTATACTACTGTGTGGGCTGTGGTGTATACTACTGTGTGGGCAGTGCTGTATTGTACTGTGAGGGCTGTTCTATATACTACTGTGTGGGCTGTGCTACAGTATATACTACTGTGTGGGCTGTGCTATATACTACTGTGTGGGCTGTGCTATATACTACTGTGTGGGCTGTTTTGTATACTACTGTTTGGGCTGTGCTGTATACTACTGTGTGGGCTGTTCTGTATACTACTGTGTGGGCTGTTTTGTATACTACTGTGTGGGCAGTGCTCTATACTATTGTGTGGGCAGTGCTGTATACTACTGTGTGGGCTGTGCTGTAAACTACTTTGTGGGCTGTTCTGCACACTACTGTGTGGGCAGTGCTGTGTACTACTGTGTGGGCAGTGCTGTATACTACTGTGTGGGCAGTGCTGTATACTACTGTGTGGGCAGTGCTGTGTACTACTGTGTGGGCAGTGCTGTATACTACTGTGTGGGCAGTGCTGTATACTACTGTTTGGGCTGTGCTGTATACTACTGTGTGGGCAATGCTGTATACTACTGTGTGGGCTGTGCTGTATACTATCGTGTGGGCAGTGCTGTACATTACTGTGTGGGCAGTGCTGTATACTACTGTGTTGGCTGTGCTGTATACTACTGTGTGGGCTGTTCTGTATACTACTGTGTGGGCAGTGCTGTATACTACTGTGTGGGCTGTGCTGTGTACTACTGTGTGGACTGTGATGTATACTACTGTGCGGGCAGTACTGTATACTACTGTGTGGGATGTGCTGTATACTACTGTGTGGGCAGTGCTGTAAACTACTGTGTGGGCTGTACTATATACTACTGTGTGGGCAGTGCTGTATACTACTGTGTGGGCTGTGGTGTATACTACTGTGTGGGCAGTGCTGTATTGTACTGTGAGGGCTGTTCTATATACTACTGTGTGTGCTGTGCTACAGTATATACTACTGTGTGGGCTGTGCTATATACTACTGTGTGGGCTGTGCTATATACTACTGTGTGGGCTGTGCTATCTACTACATGGCTGTGCTATATACTGCTATGTGGGCTGTTTTACATACCATGGGGTATATTATATTCTATGGGGGAGGCTGTGTTATATACTATGTGGCTGTGTTATATATTTGGGGTGGTACATTATACATTATATTCTATGGAGGAGGCTGTGTTATATACTATGGGGGCTGCATTATATTATGTGGGGGGCTTTATAAGATTTTATGAGGGATGATTGCATCATACTCTTTGATTACATTATATTCTATGGGGAGGTGGGCTGTATTATATCCTGTTTCGGGCTACATTATATTCTATTGGGGGGGGCTGTATTTTATTTATATTCTATGAGGGGTGATTGCATTATACTCTATGAGGGGGCTACATTATACAATATGGGGAGCTGCATTATATTCTATGGGGAGGTTACATTATACTCTGTGGGGTGGCTGCATTATACTCTGTGGGGTGGCTGTATTATACTATATGTGGGCTGAATTATACTGTATCAAGGACTATGGGGAATACATTATACTATATGAAGAACTATGGGGTGCATTATACTATGGGAAGTGAATTGTACTACATGGATGACTGGCGGTGCATTATACTATATGGAGCACTGTGAGGAGTGTATTATGCTATATGGAGGACTGAGGAGTATATTTTAATATATGGAGGATTATGAGGAGTGTATTATACTATATGAAGGACTATGAGATGTGTATTATACTATATGGAGGACTATGGGGCACATCATATTATATGAAGGACAATGGTGTGTGCATTTTACAATATGGAGGACTGTGGTGCACATTATAATATATGGAGGAGTATGGGGTGTATTATACTAAACAAGCAAAATGCTGCATATTCATTGGGCAATTGGATTGTTTATGCCGGAATAAAAATCCTTGTTCTCAGCAGGACATCGCCGGTGTAAACTGTAGATGTGCTGCTGATAACATGATACTGTATGGCGATCTGTTAGTGATCTACTAGTGATCGTTCTGTCCCCATCATTCTTTCTCAGACGTTGGAAAGAGGCCGGGAAACAAGCGTCCAATGACTTCAGTATTGTCGATCTCACTTGTTTAGCAGCCTGAACTCACTGCATGTAAATACAACCAAAATGCTTCTGTGTGATGTGCACTATGTTAGCATTTGGAACCCATTTTAAACTTTGCCTAGGGCCCCACTTTGCCTAAAACCGGTCCTGTTGTTATGGTACTATAAATAAAGCTCATACGTACCCATTTTTGGTCACACAAAAATACTTTTTGGTATGAGGCTTCCACCTTATTGTCTCATCTGTGGTATTTTTCTCCGTTTTAATATTTAATTATATGTACTGGTATTTATTGGTGGTTAAATAAAATATTTTTGTTATCTTTTACCCTGGCTTGCATTTAAAGTGTTTTCTTTAGGTGTATATACAAACTTAATAAGAAACCTAACTTTAGAATGCTACCAAAAGTTCGGCTTTGTAGTTAATAACTTTAAAAAAAACACAGTCAAAGCCGTTTCCCAAATGTTCTCTTAATGAGGACCCACAGGTAACAAGCTCATATCACTAGATCCTGCATTTGCAAACCTATTGTGTTACAGGAATTAAAAACCTGACATGTCCAATTTGGGACTTTCGATCCTTTGGTTCTCCCTTAGGTAAGCCACTGCCTGGAATGTCCGACAGTGGCTCTTACATACAGAACACAGGAGCACAAAGTAGAATGAACACTCCTATGTATGGGAGATATGGCCGTTGTTAAGCTGACAGTCTTCTGATTTGGGGGCTTTAATCTATTTTCCGTAAAAGCAGCAGCAAATGTTTCATGCTGAATAGCTATAAAATTATGTATTTACAAAATATGCTTCTCACTGAAAAAGAAACATCTAATTATGGAAATTGCTTATATAATGTCCTGCTTTCAGTTCTTGGGAAGATAATCTGCCAAATCATTTACTGGAGGTGCTATCTTTATGTTAATAACATATGTAAGTATAAATGGTTAATAATACACTCTGTCAGTAGGCAAAAAATGAACAATTGAAGTAGAAAAAAGTCCAGCTCACCGTAAAGGACATCTTTAGGTGTTTGGAGCACAGGAAACACTGTGTCAAGGCGTGGAGCTATCAAAAACAAGAGAAGTCCAGCTCCACGAACTTGTGAACAAACTTCTTTCTTTATTCACCAAAAGTGCTCAGCAGAGGGTGAAATAACATCAGCATAGACAGTTGCATGATATGTGACATCTACGCATTTCAGATGGCTACAAACCCTTAATCATATCTTGTAACCTCTACGCTGATGTTGTTTTACCCTCTGCTGAGCACTTTTGGTGAATAAACAAAGAAGTTTGATTACAAGTTCGTTGAGCTGGACTTCTCTTGTTAAAAATTGAACAATACCCTGAAGTAAATCAGAAGTGTGACAGGAGTTTTTGAACTAGTCCTCTCTATTATAATGCCTAAGTTGATGACTTTTAATCGTTTCTGAAGTGATCCATGTATCAGGTTATGGTTCATGTTTCATAATAAATATCAATCCCTTATTGGTGTTCCATTTTGTGAAACTTTTTACCTGCTGCAAAAATATTTAAGAGAATTTTCTTAATGTTAGAAAATTAAAGATGTTTATTATTTTACTCAAGGTGCCATGAGCAGATAATTATTCCCTTAGGAATGTAATTAAAAACTGCCATGTTTATTTAGCAGAAAGCAATTACATCTATTCTGTTACTCCAATGATTTCTGTCTGGCTTGTATGGAAAAGCCATATTGTATCAGCCTGAAAACAGAACACGTGTGGATTGCAATATCAAAAGACAAAAGAAAATGTCTATTGTGCATCACACAAAGCCACCTTTTTGTGAAAATAGACAGTAGCACTATGACCATGCAATTATGTGTGAATGTAACAAAAATAAAAACAGCATTTCAACCATTCTGTCACTGTTTGACAATGCATTTCATGAGACATTTTTTTCTCCTGCTAATGATGGTGTCATGAAGAAAAGAAGGCTTAATGGTGTATTTTCTTTGAGGGAAATAAGAAAAGCTAAACCATTGTGCTGTTAATTAACTTTTACTTTCTTTTTTTGGGCAGTGAACAAATATTTAGAGGAATAGAGTTGACATTCAGCTTGACCTTTGACTTATACAAGAGCTAAAATCTAACCACTTTAAAACATATTTGCGGCAAAATAGTTTAAAAGAAAGCATGTATACTTCTGTGAAAAAATAAATTAGTTTTAGAGGGTCAAACTAATGAGGCCAAAAGGAAAAAAAAATCTGTTTTGTTAAAGATTATGTCAAAGCAACATCTATTCAACATACTATAGTAACACAGAGAAAAAAAATCTAAATTCAAATATTTATTAACATGCTAAACAACTTTTTTTTAAACATACTTAATATTATTTGTGCAAAAAAAGGTAGAACAGTTCCAGAGAGACAATATACATAAAGTGCATATAGTGACCAATATAAGTGCAAATATTGGTAATTTACACACAGCTGGATTTTAGAAATCATTTCATGGCTCACCCCATTCTGTAATCAAATATACACGCCGTGTTCGGTGTCCTGCTGCATAGAATGCACATGTCCAAAAAAACAAACAAACACAAAAGTGCATAACAGGAAACACATCAATCCGCGCATGTGCGGTAGAAAATTTACACAAACTCGTTAAAGGGTCAACATTGACTTGTAGGATTGCTACCTCCCAATAAGTGGCACTAGAGTTCTAGCTCTCTTGCTCTCTCAAGAGACAGTTGGCAAAATTAGCATATTACCCAGTGGAGCATTGCAGCTTTAAGTCTCCTCATCTTGGCATGATTAGCTGTTGTGAATTCAGCTTTTGGGCTCCCTCCGGTGGTTGTAGAGGGTAATGCATTTGTGCCTGGACTGCAGGAGTGGACAGGTGTATCTACTAATTGCAAAACTGACTGGGGTATATAGCTTTGCAGGATCCTTTAGTCAGTGCCAGTTGTCCATTGTTTTTGAAGGATTCACTTCCCTGCTGGTCTCTCCAGTTTGCTGTGCTTTTCTACAAAGATAAGTCCTGGCTTTGCTTTTGCTGTCCACCTGCTGTAGACCTTATAGTTCTGTGTATTTTCATGTTTTTGTCTTGTCCAGCTTAGTCTGTGAAGGATTTTTTGCAGCCTAGCTATTTCTCTGGAGATGCAGATATACCCTCTATGTCTTTAGTCAGATTTGGTGATTCATATGTTCTGTGGTGGATATTTTCTAGTGTTTTATACTGACCGCATAGTACTCTGTTCTATTCTTTCTTTTTAGCTAGTATGGCCTCCTATGCTAAAATCTGATTTCATTTCTGCGTATGTTATTTCCCTCTCCTCTCACAGTCAATATTTGTGGGAGGCTATCTATCCTTTGGGGGTTTTCTCTGAGGCAAGATAGGTTTCCTGTTTCTGTCTTTAGGGGTAGTTAGATCTTAGGCTGTGCCGAGGGGTCTAGGGAGTGTTAGGTACCCTGTTGTGAATTCTGTTGTCAAGCTCCCTCCTGTGGTCATGAATGGTACTTCGGCTGGTTCTGTCCATGGGCTTCCTCTGGTGGTTGTGAGTGGGGCTGCGGCTTCTGAGTTTCCTTCCACAGGTGACGAGGTTAATTCGTTAGCTGGCTGCTCTATTTAACTCCACTTAGATCATTGCTCCATGCCACCTGTCAATGTTCCAGTATTGGTCTGTTCGCTCCTGGATCGTTCTTGTGACCAGTCCTCTCCAACAGAAGCTAAGTTCCTGCTTGTTTTTCTCTTGTTTGCTATTTTTCTGTCCAGCTTGCTATTTTGATTTTTTGTCTTGCTTGCTGGAAGCTCTGGGACGCAGAGGGAGCGCCTCCGCACCGTGAGTCGGTGCGGAGGGTCTTTTGCGCCCTCTGCGTGGTTTTTTTGTAGTTTTTGTGCTGACCGCAAAGTCACCTTTCCTACCCTCTGTCTGTTCAGTAAGTCGGGCCTCTTTGCTAAATCTATTTCATCTCTGTGTTTGTGATTTTCATCTTAACTCACAGTCATTATATGT
The DNA here is from genome assembly GCF_032444005.1 of Ranitomeya imitator. Taxonomy (NCBI): domain Eukaryota; kingdom Metazoa; phylum Chordata; class Amphibia; order Anura; family Dendrobatidae; genus Ranitomeya; species Ranitomeya imitator. Next base: position 1,091,304,904 of record NC_091282.1, on the reverse strand, counting down.
GGGGGGCTGCCTTTTCCTTTGGGGAATTTCTCTGAGGCAAGGTAGGCTTATTTTTCTATCTTTAGGGCTAGCTAGTTCCTTAGGCTGTGACGAGTTGCATAGGGAGCGTTAGGAGCAATCCACGGGTATTTCTAGTGTGTGTGATAGGATTAGGGATTGCGGTCAGCAGAGTTCCCACGTCCCAGAGCTTGTCCTGTATTATTATTAACTATCAGGTCTTTCCGTGTGCTCTTTACCACCCGGTCCATTATTGTCCTAACCACCAGGTCATAACAGTACAGGTGGCCCAAAGTATTAATGCATCTCAATAGAGGGATAAGAGAAGTTCTGAGACCATTTTTTTTTCTTTGCACTGTGTTTTGCCTTTCTTTTCCCCTAGACCTCTGGGTGGTTCAGGATACAGGTGTGGATATGGACAATCAAGGTCTGTCCTCTTGGATGGATAATCTCACTGCAAGGGTACAAAACATTCAAGATTTTGTGGTTCAGAATCCGATGTCAGAGCCTAGGATTCCAATTCCTGATTTGTTTTTTGGGGATAGATCTAAGTTTCTGAATTTCAAAAATAATTGTAAATTGTTTCTTGCTTTGAAACCTCGCTCCTCAGGTGACCCTGTTCAACAAGTGAAAATCTTTATTTCTTTGTTACGTGGCGACCCTCAAGACTGGGCATTTTCCCTTGCGCCAGGAGATCCGGCATTGCGTGATGTTGATGCGTTTTTTCTGGCACTTGGATTGCTTTATGATGAATCAAATTCAGTAGATCAGGCAGAGAAAATCTTGCTGGCTCTGTGTCAGGGTCAGGATGAGGTAGAGATATATTGTCAGAAGTTTAGGAAGTGGTCTGTACTCACTCAGTGGAATGAATGTGCCCTGGCAGCAATTTTCAGAAAGGGTCTCTCTGAAGCCCTTAAGGATGTCATGGTGAGATTTCCCATGCCTGCTGGTCTGAATGAGTCTATGTCTTTGGCCATTCAGATCGATCGACGCTTGGGTGAGCGTAAAGCTGTGCACCATTTGGCAGTATTATCTGAGCATAGACCTGAGCCTGTGCAATGTGATAGGACTTTGACCAAAGCTGAACGTCAAGAACACAGACGTCGGAATGGGCTGTGTTTTTACTGTGGTGATTCCACTCATGCTATCTCCGATTGTCCTAAGCGCACTAAGCGGTTCGCTAGGTCTGCCACCATTGGTACGGTACAGTCGAAATTTCTTTTGTCCGTTACTCTGATTTGCTCTTTGTCATCCTATTCTGTTATGGCATTTGTGGATTCAGGCGCTGCCCTGAATATGATGGACTTGGAGTTTGCTAGGCGCTGTGGTTTTTTCTTGGAGCCCTTGCGGTATCCTATTCCATTGAGAGGAATTGATGCTACGCCTTTGGCCAAGAATAAGCCTCAGTACTGGACCCAATTGACCATGTGCATGGCTCCTGCACATCAGGAGGATATTCGCTTTTTGGTGTTGCATAATCTGCATGATGTGGTCGTTTTGGGGTTGCCATGGCTACAGATCCATAATCCAGTATTGGATTGGAAATCTATGTCTGTGTCCAGCTGGGGTTGTCAGGGGGTACATGGTGATGTTCCATTTTTGTCTATTTCGTCATCCACCCCTTCTGAAGTCCCGGAGTTTTTGTCGGATTACCGGGATGTATTTGATGAGCCCAAATCCAGTGCCCTACCTCCTCATAGGGATTGCGATTGTGCTATTAATTTGATTCCTGGTAGTAAGTTTCCTAAGGGCCGACTGGTCAATTTATCTGTGCCAGAACACGCCGCTATGCGGAGTTATATAAAGGAATCCTTGGAGAAAGGTCATATTCGCCCGTCGTCATCACCGTTAGGAGCAGGGTTCTTTTTTGTGGCCAAGAAGGATGGTTGTTTGAGACCTTGTATTGATTACCGCCTTCTTAATAAAATTACAGTCAGGTTTCAGTATCCTTTGCCGCTGCTGTCTGATTTGTTTGCTCATATTAAAGGGGCTAGTTGGTTCACCAAGATAGATCTTCGAGGGGCGTATAATCTTGTGCGTACTAAACAGGGCGATGAATGGAAAACAGAATTTAATACGCCCGAGGGCCATTTTGAGTACCTGGTTATGCCATTCGGGCTTTCCAATGCTCCATCAGTATTTCAGTCCTTTATGCATGACATCTTCCGAGAGTACCTGGATAAATTCCTGATTGTATATTTGGATAATATTTTGGTCTTCTCGGATGATTGGGAGTCTCACGAGAAGCAAGTCAGAATGGTGTTCCAGGTCCTTCGTGCTAATTCTTTGTTTGTGAAGGGGTCAAAGTGTCTCTTTGGAGTTCAGAAGGTTTCATTTTTGGGTTTCATTTTTTCCCCTTCTACTATTGAGATGGACCCTGTTAAAGTACAGGCCATTTATGATTGGACTCAGCCGACATCTGTGAAGAGTCTGCAAAAGTTCCTGGGCTTTGCTAATTTTTATCGTCGCTTCATCAGTAATTTTTCTAGTGTTGCTAAACCGTTGACTGATTTGACCAAGAAAGGTGCTGATGTGGTCAATTGGTCTTCTGCGGCTGTGGAAGCTTTTCAGGAGTTGAAGCGTCGTTTTTCTTCTGCCCCTGTGTTGTGCCAGCCAGATGTTTCGCTCCCGTTTCAGGTCGAGGTTGATGCTTCTGAGATTGGAGCAGGGGCTGTTTTGTCGCAAAGAAGTTCTGATGGCTCGGTGATGAAACCATGTGCCTTCTTTTCTAGAAAGTTTTCGCCTGCTGAGCGCAATTATGATGTTGGCAATCGAGAGTTGTTGGCCATGAAGTGGGCATTCGAGGAGTGGCGTCATTGGCTTGAAGGAGCCAAGCATCGCGTGGTGGTCTTGACGGATCACAAGAATTTGACTTATCTCGAGTCTGCCAAATGGTTGAATCCTAGACAGGCTCGTTGGTCGCTATTTTTCTCCCGTTTTGATTTTGTGGTTTCGTACCTTCCGGGCTCTAAGAATGTGAAGGCTGATGCCCTGTCAAGGAGTTTTGTGCCCGTCTCTCCGGGTGTTCCTGAGCTGGCGGGTATTCTCAGAGAAGGGGTAATTTTGTCTGCCATCTCCCCTGATTTGCGGCGGGTGCTGCAAAAATTTCAGGCTGATAGACCTGACCGTTGCCCAGCGGAGAAACTGTTTGTCCCTGATAAATGGACTAGTAGAGTTATCTCTGAGGTTCATTGTTCGGTGTTGGCTGGTCATCCTGGAATCTTTGGTACCAGAGATTTGGTGGCTAGATCCTTTTGGTGGCCGTCTTTGTCACGGGATGTGCGTTCTTTTGTGCAGTCCTGTGGGACTTGTGCTCGGGCTCAGCCCTGCTGTTCTCATGCCAGTGGGTTGCTTTTGCCCTTGCTGGTCCCGAAGAGGCCCTGGACGCATATTTCTATGGATTTTATTTCGGATCTCCCTGTCTCTCAAAAGATGTCGGTCATTTGGGTGGTTTGTGATCGCTTCTCTAAGATGGTCCATTTGGTACCCTTGTCTAAATTGCCTTCCTCCTCTGATTTGGTGCCATTGTTTTTCCAGCATGTGGTTCGTTTACATGGCATTCCGGAGAACATCGTTTCGGACAGAGGTTCCCAGTTTGTTTCGAGGTTTTGGCGATCCTTTTGTGCTAGGATGGGCATTGATTTGTCTTTTTCCTCGGCTTTCCATCCTCAGACAAATGGCCAAACCGAACGAACTAATCAGACTTTGGAAACATATCTGAGATGCTTTGTTTCTGCTGATCAGGATGATTGGGTGTCCTTTTTGCCTTTGGCTGAGTTCGCCCTTAATAATCGGACCAGCTCGGCTACTTTGGTTTCGCCGTTTTTCTGCAATTCTGGTTTCCATCCTCGTTTCTCTTCAGGGCAGGTTGAGTCTTCGGACTGTCCTGGTGTAGATACTGTGGTGGATAGGTTGCAGCAGATTTGGATTCATGTGGTGGACAATTTGACATTGTCCCAGGAGAAGGCTCAACGTTTCGCTAACCGCCGGCGCTGTGTGGGTCCCCGACTTCGTGTTGGGGATTTGGTTTGGTTGTCGTCTCGTTATGTTCCTATGAAGGTTTCCTCTCCTAAGTTTAAGCCTCGTTTCATTGGTCCGTATAAGATTTCTGAGGTTATCAATCCTGTGTCATTTCGTTTGACCCTTCCAGCTTCTTTTGCCATCCATAATGTATTCCATAGGTCGTTGTTGCGGAGATACGTGGCGCCTGTGGTTCCATCCGTTGATCCTCCTGCCCCGGTGTTGGTTGAGGGGGAGTTGGAGTATGTGGTGGAGAAGATTTTGGATTCTCGTATTTCGAGACGGAAACTCCAGTACCTGGTCAAGTGGAAGGGTTATGGTCAGGAAGATAATTCCTGGGTCTTTGCCTCTGATGTTCATGCTGCCGATCTAAATCATGCCTTTCATTTGGCTCGTCCTGGTCGGCCTGGGGGCTCTGGTGAGGGTTCGGTGACCCCTCCTCAAGGGGGGGTACTGTTGTAAATTCTGTTGTCAAGCTCCCTCCTGTGGTCATGAATGGTACTTCGGCTGGTTCTGTCCATGGGCTTCCTCTGGTGGTTGTGAGTGGGGCTGCGGCTTCTGAGTTTCCTTCCACAGGTGATGAGGTTAATTCGTTAGCTGGCTGCTCTATTTAACTCCACTTAGATCATTGCTCCATGCCACCTGTCAATGTTCCAGTATTGGTCTGTTCGCTCCTGGATCGTTCTTATGACCTGTCCTCTCCAACAGAAGCTAAGTTCCTGCTTGTTTTTCTCTTGTTTGCTATTTTTCTGTCCAGCTTGCTATTTTGATTTTTTTGACTTGCTTGCTGGAAGCTCTGGGACGCAGAGGGAGCGCCTCCGCACCGTGAGTCGGTGCGGAGGGTCTTTTGCGCCCTCTGCGTGGTTTTTTTGTAGTTTTTGTGCTGACCGCAAAGTCACCTTTCCTATCCTCTGTCTGTTCAGTAAGTCGGGCCTCTCTTTGCTAAATCTATTTCATCTCTGTGTTTGTGATTTTCATCTTAACTCACAGTCATTATATGTGGGGGGCTGCCTTTTCCTTTGGGGAATTTCTCTGAGGCAAGGTAGGCTTATTTTTCTATCTTTAGGGCTAGCTAGTTCCTTAGGCTGTGACGAGTTGCATAGGGAGCGTTAGGAGCAATCCACGGGTATTTCTAGTGTGTGTGATAGGATTAGGGATTGCGGTTAGCAGAGTTCCCACGTCCCAGAGCTTGTCCTGTATTATTATTAACTATCAGGTCTTTCCGTGTGCTCTTTACCACCTGGTCCATTATTGTCCTAACCACCAGGTCATAAGAGTACCCCCGACGGCTACTTCTGGTTGCGCTGCTAGGTTCAGGGTTTGCGGTCAGTACAGGGACCACCTTCTCAGGAGTCCGTCTCATGCTGCTCCTAGGCCACCAGATCATAACAGTACAACAGGCCAACAATGAGTTAATTGCATCTCAGAAGAAGGGAGGGAAGCTTTTGAGCCATTTTTTTTTCCTTAGTCTGTTTGGTATTTTCCTCCCTCTTTATATCTGGGTGGCTACGGAATCTAGTATTAACATGAATGTTCAGGAGTTAGTTTCTCGGGTGGATTAGCTTGCTGCTAGGGTACAGGGTATTTCAGACTTTATTGTTCAGACTCCTGCCTTGGAACCTAAGATTCCCACTCCTGATTTATTCTTTGGTGACAGATCCAAATTTTTGAGTTTCAAAAATAACTGTAAACTGTTTTTTGCATTAAGACCCCGGTCTTCTGGTGATCCTATTCAGCAGGTTAAAATCATCATATCTCTGCTGCGTGGTGACCGACAGGATTGGGCATTTTCCCTGGAAACTGGCAATCCTGCTTTGCTTAGTGTTGATTCGTTCTTTCAGGCATTGGGGTTGTTGTATGATGAGCCTAATTCTGTGGATCAGGCTGAGAAAATCTTGTTAGCCCTGTGTCAAGGTCAAGAAGCGGCAGAATCGTATTGCCAGAAATTTAGAAAATGGTCTGTACTGACTAAAAGGAATGAGGATGCCTTGGCGGCAATTTTCAGAAAGGGTCTTTCTGAATCCGTTAAAGATGTTATGGTGGGGTTCCCCACGCCTGCTGGTCTGAGTGATTCTATGTCTCTGGCCATTCAGATTGATCGGCGCTTGCGCGAGCGCAGAGTTGTGCACACTGTGGCAGTGTCCTCTGAGCGGAGCCCTGAGCCTATGCAGTGTGATAGGATTTTGTCTAGAGCTGAACGTCAAACATTCAGGCGTCAGAATAGGTTGTGTTTTTACTGCGGCGATTCTACTCATGTTATTTCTGATTGCCCTAAGCGTACAAAGAGAATCTCTAGTTCTGTTGCCATCAGTACTATACAACCTAAATTTCTGTTATCGGTGACCTTGATCTGCTCATTATCATCATTTTCTGTCATGGCATTTGTGGATTCAGGCGCCGCTCTGAACTTAATGGACTTAGAATTTGCCAGACGTTGTGGTTTTCCCTTGCAGCTTTTGCAAAACCCTATTCCTTAGAGGGGCATTGATGCTACATCGTTGGCTAAAAATAAACCTGTTTTGGACACAGCTGACCATGCGCATGGCGCCAGCCCATCAGGAAGATTGTCGTTTTCTGGTGTTGCATAATTTGCATGATGATATTGTGCTGGGCTTTCCATGGTTGCAGCTACATAATCCGGTGTTAGATTGGAAATCCATGTCTGTGACTAGTTGGGGTTGTCAGGGGGTTCATAATGATGTTCCTTTGATGTCAATTTCCTCTTCCCCCTCTTCTGAAGTTCCTAAGTTTTTGTCTGACTTCCAGGATGTATTTGATGAGCCCAAATCCAGTTCCCTTCCACCGCATAGGGACTGTGATTGTGCTATTGACTTGATTCCAGGTTGTAAGTTCCCTAAGGGCCGACTTTTCAACCTGTCTGTGCCTGAACATACCGCCATGCGGAGCTATATTAAGGAGTCTTTGGAGAAAGGGCATATTCGGCCATCTTGTTCACCGTTGGGAGCGGGGGTTTTTTTTGTTGCCAAGAAGGATGGCTCCTTGAGACCCTGTATTGATAATTGCCTCTTGAATAAGATCACGGTCAAATTTCAATACCCCTTGCCTTTGCTTACTGATTTGTTTGCTAGGATTAAGGGGGCTAGCTGGTTTACTAAGATTGACCTTCGAGGGGCATATAATCTTATTCGTATCAAGCAGGGTGACGAATGGAAAACTGCATTTAATGCGCCCGAAGGCCATTTTGAATACCTTGTGATGCCATTCGGACTCTCTAATGCCCCATCTGTGTTCCAATCCTTCATGCATGATATCTTTCGGAGTTATCTTGATAAATTCATGGTTGTATATTTGGATGATTTTTTGATTTTTTCCAATGATTGGGAGTCTCATGTGAAACAGGTCAGGATGGTATTTCAGATCCTCCGTAATAATGCTTTATTTGTGAAGGGGTCAAAGTGCCTCTTTGGAGTGCAGAAGGTTTCTTTTTTGGGTTTCATTTTTTCTCCCTCATCTATTGAAATGGATCGGGTTAAGGTTCAGGCCATTCATGATTGGATTCAGCCCACATCTGTGAAGAGCCTTCAGAAATTCTTGGGCTTTGCTAATTTTTATCGTCGTTTCATTGCCAACTTCTCCAGTGTGGTTAAACCTCTAACCGATTTGACCAAGAAAGGCGCTGATGTGACGAATTGGTCATCCGCGGCTGTTTCTGCCTTTCAGGAGCTTAAACGCCGATTTACTTCTGCCCCTGTGTTGCGTCAGCCAGATGTTTCTTTTCCATTCCAGGTTGAGGTTGACGCTTCTGAGATTGGGGCAGGGGCCGTTTTGTCTCAGAGGAATTCTGATGGTTCTTTGATGAAACCGTGTGCCTTCTTTTCTCTGAAGTTTTCGCCTGCGGAACGCAATTATGATGTCGGCAATCGGGAGTTGTTGGCTATGAAGTGGGCATTTGAGGAGTGGCGACATTGGCTTGAGGGGGCCAAGCACCGTATTGTGGTCCTGACCGATCATAAGAATCTGATTTACCTCGATTCTGCCAAACGGCTGAATCCTAGACAGGCTCGATGGTCCCTGTTTTTCTCCCATTTTGATTTTGTGGTCTCGTACATTCCTGGTACTAAGAATGTTAAGGCAGATGCCCTCTCTAGGAGTTTTTTTCCTGATTCCCCTGGGGTTCTTGAGCCGGTCGGAATTTTGAAGGAAGGGGTGATTCTTTCTGCCATCTCCCCTGATTTGCGACGGGTTCTTCAGGAATTTCAGGCTGATAAGCCTGACCGCTGTCCTGTGGGGAAACTGTTTGTTCCTGATAGATAGACTAGTAAAGTGATTTCTGAGGTTCATTGTTCTGTGTTGGCTGGCCATCCTGGGATTTTTGGTACCAGAGATTTGGTTAGTATAGTAGGTCCATATGGTGGCCTTCTTTGTCGCGGGATGTGCGTTCTTTTGTGCAGTCCTATGGGATTTGTACGCGGGCTAAGACTTGCTGTTCCCGTGCTAGTGGGTTGCTTCGGCCTTTGCCGGTCCCTGAGAGACCTTGGACGCATATTTCTATGGATTTTATTTCCGATCTTCCTGTTTCCCAAAGAATGTCGGTTATCTGGGTTGTCTGTGACCGATTTTCTAAGATGGTTCATTTGGTGCCTTTGCCTAAATTGCCTTCTTCTTCTGATTTGGTTCCATTGTTTTTTCAGCATGTGGTACGTTTGCATGGTATTCCGGAGAATATTGTGTCCGACAGAGGTTCCCAGTTTGTTTCTAGGTTTTGGCGGGCCTTTTGTGCCAAGCTGGGCATTGATTTGTCTTTTTCTTCTGCATTTCATCCTCAGACAAATGGCCAGACAGAGCGAACTAATCAGATCTTGGAGACCTATTTGAGATGCTTTGTGTCTGCTGATCAGGATGATTGGGTGGCTTTTTTGCCATTGGCCGAGTTTGCCCTTAATAATCGGGCTAGTTCGGCTGCTTTGGTTTCGCCTTTTTTTTGTAATTTTGGTTTTCATCCTCGTTTTTCTTCTGGGCAGGTTGAGCCTTCTGACCTTCCTGGTGTGGATTCTGTGGTCGACAGGTTGCAGCAGATTTCGGCTTATGTGGTGGACAATTTGGTGTTGTCTCAGGAGGAGGCTCAGCGTTTTGCTAATCGTCGTCGGTGTGTTGGTTCCCGGCTTTGGGTTGGTGATCTGGTTTGGTTATCTTCCCGTCATGTTCCTATGAAGGTTTCTTCCCCTAAGTTTAAGCCTCAATTTATTGGTCCTTATAGGATTTCTGAGATTATTAATCTGGTGTCCTTTCGCTTGGCGCTTCCGGCCTCTTTTGCTATTCATAATGTCTTCCATAGATCTTTGTTGCGGAGATATGTGGAGCCCGTTGTTCCCTCTGTTGATCCTCCGGCCCCTGTGTTGGTCGATGGGGAGTTGGAATATGTTGTTGAGAAGATTTTGGATTCTCGTTTTTCGAGGCGGAAGCTTCAGTACCTTGTCAAGTGGAAGGGTTATGGCCAGGAGGATAATTCTTGGGTTTCTGCCTCTGATGTCCATGCCGTTAATTTGGTTCGTGCCTTTCATCGGGCTCATCCTGATCGGCCTGGGGGCTTTGGAGAGGGTTCGGTGACCCCTCCTCAAGGGGGGGTACTGTTGTGAATTCAGCTTTTGGGCTCCCTCCGGTGGTTGTAGAGTGTAATGCAGTTGTGCCTGGACTGCAGGAGTGGACAGGTGTACCTACTAATTGCAAAACTGACTGGGGTATATAGCTTTGCAGGATCCTTTAGTCAGTGCCAGTTGTCGATTGTTTTTGAAGGATTCACTTCCCTGCTGGTCTCTCCAGTTTGCTGTGCTTTTCTACAAAGATAAGTCCTGGCTTTGCTTTTGCTGTCCACCTGCTGTGGACCTTATAGTTCTGTGCATTTTCATGTTTTTGTCTTGTCCAGCTTAGTCTGTGAAGGATTTTTTGCAGCCTAGCTATTTCTCTGGAGATGCAGATATACCCCCCATGTCTTTAGTCAGATGTGGTGATTCGTATGTTCTGTGGTGGATATTTTCTAGTGTTTTATACTGACCGCATAGTACTCTGTTCTATTCTTTCTTTTTAGCTAGTATGGCCTCCTATGCTAAAATCTGATTTCATTTCTGCGTATGTTATTTCCCTCTTCTCTCACAGTCAATATTTGTGGGGGGCAATCTATCCTTTGGGGATTTTCTCTGAGGCAAGATAGGTTTCCTGTTTCTGTCTTTAGGGGTAGTTAGATCTTAGGCTGTGCCGAGGGGTCTAGGGAGTGATAGGTACCCCCCACGGCTACTTCTAGTTGCTCTGCTAGGTTCAGGGTTTGCGGTCAGTACAGGGACCACCTTCTCCAGAGTCCGTCTCATGCTGCTCCTAGGCCACCAGATCATAACAATTAGCATGTCGATCTCTGCAAGGAGAAACGATACTTCTTGGATAACGATCTGACGTTTCTCATACAGCCCTTATTTCGCCATTTTTGCTTTAAACACAACCAATACCAATCTACAGCTAATACTGTTTTTTGGGTTTGGAGCAAATTCACAGGCATTCAAGAGGGGGTGACAATATGATGTTAACCCCTTTCTGACATCGGACGTACTATCCCGTCGAGGTGGGGTGGGCCACTATGACCACCGACGGGATAGTACGTCCAGCGCGATCGGTGGCGCTCACGGGGGGAGCGCGGCCGATCGCTGCCGGGTGTCAGCTGCCTATCGCAGCTAACATCAGGCACTATGTGCCAGGAGTGGTCACGGACCGCCCCGGCACATTAACCCCTGGCACACCGCGATCAAACATGATCGCGATTTGCCGGCGGTGGAGGGAAGCATCGCGCAGGGAGGGGGCTCCCTGCGGGCTTCCCTGAGCCCCCCGCAGCAACGTGATGTGATCGCATTGCTGCAAGGGTCTGCATACCTCCCTCCCTGCTCCAGGCCCGGATCCAAGATGGCCGCGGCATCCGGGTCCTGCAGGGAGGGAGGTAGCTTCACACAGCCTGCTCAGAGCAGGCACTGTGAAGCCTGCAGCACTGTAAGTCAGATCGGTGATCTGACAGAGTGCTGTGCAAACTGGGACAAAGTAAAAAAGTAAAAAAAAAAATTTCCAAATGTGTAAAATAAAATAAAAAAAAATATTCCTAAATAATGAAAAAAATATATATATTATTCCCATAAATACATTTCTTTATCTAAATAAAAAAAACAAAACAATAAAAGTACACATATTTAGTATCTCCGCGTCCGTAACGGCCCGACCTATAAAACTGGCCCACTAGTTAACCCCTTCAGTAAACACCTTAAGAAAAAAAAAAACGAGGCAAAAAACGCTTTATTATCATACCGCCGAACAAAAAGTGGAATAACACGCGATCAAAAGGACAGATATAAATAACCATGGTACTGCTGAAAATGTCATCTTGTCCCGCAAAAAACGAGCCACCATACAGCATCATCAGCAAAAAAATAAAAAAGTTATAATCCTGAGAATAAAACGATGCAAAAATAATTATTTTTTCTATAAAATAGCTTTTATCGTATAAAAGCGCCAAAACATAAAAAATGATATAAATGAGGTGTCGCTGTAATCGTCCTGACCCCAAGAATAAAACTGCTTTATCAATTTTAGCAAACGCGGAACAGTATAAACGCCTCCCCCAAAAGAAATTCATGAATAGCTGGTTTTTGGTCATTCTTCACAAAAATCTGAATAAAAAGCGATCAAAAAATGTCACGTGCCCGAAAATGTTACCAATAAAAACGTCAACTCGTCCCGCAAAAAATAAGACCTCACATGACTCTGTGGACCAAAATATGGAAAAATTATAGCTCTCAAAATGTGGTAACGCAAAAAATATTTTTTGCAATAAAAAGTGTCTTTCAGTGTGTGACGGCTGCCAATCATAAAAATCCGCTAAAAAACCCACTATAAAAGTAAATCAACCCCCCTTCATCACCCCCTTAGTTAGGGAAAAATTAAAAAAAGGTATTTATTTCCATTTTCCCATTAGGGCTAGGGCTAGGGTTAGGGCTAGGGTTAGAGCTAGGGTTAGGGCTAGGGTTAGGGCTAGGGTTAGGGCTAGGGCTAGGGTTAGGGTTAGGGTTAGGGCTAGGGTTAGGGCTAGTGTTAGGGTTAGGGTTAGGGCTAGGGTTAGGGCTAGGGTTAGGGTTAGGGTTAGGGCTAGGGTTAGGGCTAGGGTTATGGTTAGGGTTAGGGCTACAGTTTGGGTTGGGGCTAAAGTTAGGGTTAGGGTTGGGGCTAAAGTTACAGTTAGGGTTTAGATTACATTTACAGTTGGGAATAGGGTTGGGATTAGGGTTAGTGGTGTGTCAGGGTTAGAGGTGTGGTTAGGGTTACTGTTGGGATTAGGGTTAGGGGTGTGTTTGGATTAGGGTTTCAGTTATAATTGGGGGGTTTTCACTGTTTAGGCACATCAGGGGCTCTCCAAATGCGACATGGCGTCCGATCTCAATTCCTGCCAATTCTGCGTTGAAAAAGTAAAACAGTGCTTCTTCCCTTCCGAGCTCTCCCGTGTGCCCAAACAGGGGTTTACCCCAACATATAGGGTATCAGCGTACTCAGGACAAATAGGACAACAACTTTTGGGGTCCAATATCTCCTGTTACCCTTGGAAAAATACAAAACTGGGGGCTAAAAAACTATTTTTATGGGGAAAAAAAGATTTTTTATTTTCACGGATCTGCGTTATAAACTGTAGTGAAACACTTGGGGGTTCAAGGTTCTCACAACACATCTAGATAAGTTCCCTGGGGGGTCTAGTTTCCAATATGGGGTCACTCGTGGGGGGTTTCTACTGTTTAGGTACATTAGGGGTTCTGCAAACGCAATGTGACGCCTGCAGACCATTCCATCTAAGTCTGCATTCCAAATGGCACTCCTTCCCTTCCGAGCCCTCCCATGCACCCAATCGGTGATTCCCCCCAACATATGGGGTATCAGCGTACTCAGGACAAATTGTACAACAACTTTTGGGGTCCAATTTCTTCTCTTACCCTTGGGAAAATAAAAAATTGGGGGCGAAAAGATAATTTTTGTGAAAAAATATGATTTTTTATTTTTACGGTTCTGCATTATAAACTTCTGTGAAGCACTTGGTGGGTCAAAGTGCTCACCACACCTCTAGATAAGTTCCTTAGGGGGTCTACTTTCCAAAATGGTGTCACTTGTGGGGGGTTTCAAGGTTTAGGCACATCAGTGGCTCTCCAAACGCAACATGGCGTCCCATCTCAATTCCTGTCAATTTTGCATTGAAAAGTCAAATGGCGCTCCTTCGCTTCCGAGCTCTGCCATGCGCCCAAACAGTGGTTTACCCCCACATGTGGGGTATCAGTGTACTCAGGACAAATTGTACAACAATGTTTGGGGTCCATTTTCTCCTGTTACCCTTGGTAAAATAAAACAAATTGGAGCTGAATTAAATTTTTTGTGAAAAAAACTTAAATGTTCATTTTTATTTAAACATTCAAAAAATTCCTGTGAAGCACCAAAAGGGTTAATAAACTTTGTGAATATGGTTTTGAGCACCTTGAGGGGTGTAGTTTTTAGAATGGTGTCACACTTGGGTATTTTCTATCATATAGACCCCTGAAAATGACTTCAAATGAGATGTGGTCCCTAAAAAAAATGGTGTTGTAGAAATGAGAAATTGCTGGTCAACTTTTAACCCTTTTAACTCCCTAACAAAAAAAAATTTTGGTTCCAAAATTGTGCTGATGTAAAGTAGACATGTGAGAAATGTTGCTTATTAAGTATTTTGTGTGACATATCTCTGTGATTTAATTGCATAAAAATTCAAAGTTGGAAAATTGCGAAATTTTCATAATTTTTGCCAAATTTCCGTTTTTTTCACAAATAAACGCAGGTACTATCAAATAATTTTTACCATTGTCATGAAGTACAATATGTCATGAGAAAACTATGTCAGAATCACTGGGATCCGTTGAAGCGTTCCAGAGTTATAACCTCATAAAAGGACAGTGGTCAGAATTGTAAAAATTGGCCCGGTCATTAACGTGCAAACCACCCTTGGGGGTAAAGGTGTTAATGTCCAGGAGTGAATCCAAATGGATTTTTAGTCTGAATATGCTAGTACCCACTGGATTACATGTTGATATAGAATTAGCTGCTCTCTGTTAAGTATCTGAGATATATGTATTTTAACAGGTAAAGAAATGGTTACTTTTAAGGAACTTTGTGTGTATACATATATTTTTTTTTTCTTGATAAATTACTGTATATTATTTTAACAATTATTTTTCACACATTTTATTTTAATATTTTTTACTAATTATTCCCTGCCGCATCTCAAGTTCACTAGACATCTTTGAGCCTGTTTCAGAAGAAGTTTCCAAGCTCCTTGCTTCTGTTCGGCCTACAACCTGCAACAGTGACCCCATTCCTTCACATCTCCTGCAGTCTCTCTCACCAGTGGTCTCCACTCACCTGACTAATATTTAACCTCTCTCATTCTTCAGGTATCTTTCCCTCCTCATTTAAACATGCAACCATAACCACTTTACTTAAAAAGCCATTGCTGGACCAGAACTGCACTGCTAACTCCAGACCTGTCTCTAACCTTTCCTTCATCTCTAAACTCCTGGAACACTTGGTCCACTCCCGTCTAATCCGCTATCTCTCGGATAACTCTCTTCTCGGCCCTTACAATCTGGTTTCCGCTCTTTACACTCCACTGAAACTGCCCTCACTAAAGTCTCTAATGATGTAATAACAGCTAAATCCAAAGGTCATTGCTCCCTGCTGATTATCCTGGATCTCTCCTCAGCATTCGACACTGTGGATCACCAGCTCCTCCTCACTATGCTCCTCTCTATAGGCATCAAGGACACAGCCCTCTCCTGGTTCTCCTCCTACTTTTCTGACCGCTACTTCGCTGTATCTTTTGCCGGCTCCTCTTCCTCTCCTCGTCCCCTTACTATCGGGGTTCTGCAGGGCTCAGTCCTAGGCCCCTCCTCTTCTCTCTATACACTGCCCCTTTTGGACAAACAATCAGCAGATTTGGGTTCCAGTACCTTCTCTATTCTGACGACACCCAATTATACACTTCTTCCCCTGACATCACCCCTACCCTAATTCAAAATACCAAGGATTGTCTGTCTGCTGTCTCTAATATCATGTCCTCCCTCTATCTGAAACAAATTCTCTCCAAAACGTAACTACTTGTGTTTCTCGCTTCTACTAATCTCACTCTACCCAACATCGAAATTACCCTGGAGGGTTCAACCATAACTCCCAAACAGCATGCCCGCTGTTTTGGGATCATATTCAACACCGAACTTTCCTTTACTCCCTATATCCGATCACTCACTCGCTCCTGTCACCTGCATCTTAAAAACATCTCCAGAATCCGACCATTTCTCACCTTTGAAACTGCTAAGACTCTTACTGTCGCTCTTATTCATTCTTGTCTGGACTACTGCAACTCTCTTCTGATCGGTCCCTCTCTTACCAAACTTTCTCCTCTCCAATCCATCTTGAATGCGGCAGCCAGGGTCATATTTCTTTCCAGCCGCTTCACTGATGCCTCCATCTTGTGCCAGTCATTACACTGACTACCCATTCGCTACAGGGTCCAGTATAAACTCATCTCTCTCACCCACAAAGCTCTCCACAGTTCTGCACTGGCTTATATCTCCCCTCTCATCTCTGTCTATCGCCCTACACGTGCCCTCCATTCTACAAATGACCTAAGACTAACATCCCCCGAAATC
This sequence comes from Ranitomeya imitator, assembly GCF_032444005.1. Taxonomy (NCBI): domain Eukaryota; kingdom Metazoa; phylum Chordata; class Amphibia; order Anura; family Dendrobatidae; genus Ranitomeya; species Ranitomeya imitator. The sequence goes on along the minus strand of NC_091282.1, from coordinate 1,091,289,182 downwards.
CGAACCTCACACCTCCATCTCCAAGACTTCTCTCGTGCTGCACCAGCTCTCTGGAATACACTTCCCCAGACGATCAGGCTGATATCTACTAGCCCCGACCTATTCAAGCGCGCTTTAAAAACCCATCTCTTCATATAAGCCTACCACATCAACTATTCAGTAAACTAACTTTGCCCTGTTCCCTCCTTCCAAATATTATTCTGAATCTGCACCCTACTATTCATCTGTCTCCACACCCTCCATGCACATGATAACTGCACTTGATACTTGAATATTGCACTTAAACACACAGGCTGATGACCGGATCATGCAGCTTTATATGAAAATCCCTATTTATTATAATTGCCGGAACTGAAATAACAAGCTCTTTTCACCTATTGTGTCCCCCCATTGCCTTGTAGATTGTAAGCTTGCGAGCAGGGACCTCACCCCTAATGTCACTATTTAAATTGTCTTAACATGTATTGAATTTATTGTCTGTACATGTCCCCGCTTAATTGTAAAGTGCTGCGGAATATGTTGGCGCTATATAAATAAAAATTATTATTATTATTATTATTATTAATATTATTTTTACATTGGGTTTAATATGAATGTTTTTTGTTTAGAGATTTTGTAATTAATTGCACATTTATACGTACTCATTTAAAGGATGTATAAAAGCACGTACCACAATGGGAAATTGTCATCAACTGTCATCAATTACTTACCAACATCTAGCAAGCCGTCCATTTATTAGCCAAACAGCTATTGTCAGCGAATGTCTGTAAACATTCAGCAAGCTGTCCATTTACCAGCTAATTGGACACCCAGGATATAAAGTGGAGTGAGAGCAAGTCTAGCAATACCCTCTGATGAAGGAGACAGCAGTATCTCCGCAATGCGTAAGGGAAAGTACGACCCTTCGTGACTCAGTACATGAGCAACGAGTGACGTCACATGCCGACTGCTCTCACAAGTGGCCCAAACCATAACATGTGAGTGAGTCACCATCTGGGACTCCCTTTATTAAGGTGTGCAGCAGCGCAACTCTGAGACTTCTTTCCACAAATCAGTGACAGTATTTTCCCTATATTGACTACTATCTGGTTGTAAGGTATGTGTTATATGGATACCAGTTTTCAATCAGTAATACAAGTTCCATTTGCGTACGCTTACAGCTGGGACTTTGTTATTAGTAACCATCAAGCGCAAATCACTGACATATGATTGCTACAGCTTTTTGAGGCATGGGATTGCTATAGAATACACGCAAACTTTATAGTTCTGTCCCGCTGAAGAAAACGACACGAAACTTGGATTGTGAACGACTAGTGGACTACAGTCATGGACAAAAATTTTGAGAATGAGACAAATATTAATTTTTCCAAAGTCTACTGCTTCATTTTTTCTAATGGCAATTTGCATATACTCCTGAATGTCAGAGTGATCAGCTTAACAAGAATTACTGTACTTGCAAAGTCAATATTTGCCCAGAAAATGAACTTTAACCCCCAAAACACATTTCAACATCATTGCAGTCCTGCCATAAAAGGAGCAGCTAACATCGTTTTAGTGATTGATCCATTAACACAGGTGTGGGAGTTGATGAGGACAGGGCTGGCGATCAATCAGTCATGATTAAGTAAGAATGACATCACTGCACACTTTGAAAGGAAGCTGATGCATGGTATCATTGTTTCTCTTCAGTTAACCATGGTTATCTCTAAAGAAACACGTGCAGCCATCATTGCACTGCACAAAAATTGCCTAACAGGGAAGAGTATCGCAGCTACAAAGATTGCACCTCAGTCAACAATCTATCGCATCATCAAGAACTTCAAGGAGAGAGCTTCCATTATTGTCAAAAAGGCTCCAGAGTGCCCAAGAAAGACCAGCAAGCGCCAGGCCGTATCTTAAAACTGTTTCAGATGCGGGATCAGACTACCAGCAGTGCCGAGCTTGCTCAGGAATGGCAGCAGGCTGGTGTGAGTGCTTCTGCACGCACTGTGAGGCGGAGACTCTTTCAGCAAGGCCTGGTTTCAAGGAGGGCAGCAAAGAAGCCACTTCTCTCCAGAAAAAACATCAGGGACCGACTGATATTCTGCAAAAGGTACAGGGAGTGGACTGCTGAGGACTGCGGCAAAGTCATTTTCTCTGATGAATCCCCTTTTCGATTGTTTGGGACATCTGGAAAACAGCTTATTCGGAGAAGGAGAGGTGAGCGCTACCACCAGTCTTGTCTCATGCCAACTGTAAAGCATCCTGAAACCATTCATGTGTGAGGTTTCTTCTCAGCCAAGGGAATCGGCTCACTCACAGTCTTGCCTAAAAACACAGCCATGAATAAAGAATGGTACCAGAATGTCCTCCAAGAGCAACTTCTCCCAACCGTCCAAGAGCAGTTTGGTGCCCAACAATGCATTTTCTAGCATGATGGAGCACCTTGCCATAAAGCAAAGGTGATAACTAAATGGCTCATGGAACAAAACATAGAGATTTTGGGTCCATGGCCTGGAAACTCCCCAGATCTTAATCCCATTGAGAACTTGTGGTCAATCATCAAGAGACGGGTGGACAAACAAAAACCAACAAATTCTGGCAAAATGCAAGCATTGATTATGCAAGAATGGACTGCTATCAGTCAGGATTTGGTCCAGAAGTTGATTGAGCATGCCAGGGAGAATTGCAGAGGTCTTGAAGAAGAAGGGTCAACACTGCAAATATTGACTTGCTGCATTAACTCATTCTAACTGTCAATATAACCGATTGGTACTCATAATATGATTGCAATTATATTTCTGTATGTGATATAAACATCAGACAAACACTAATAAAAACCAGAGGGCAGCAGATCATGTGAAAATATAATTTTGGTGTCATTCTCAAAACTTTTGGCCATGACTGTATGTCTGTCAGCTGTGGCAAATAAACTTGAAAGTATTATCTTGCCCAAAAAGGCTTAACAACTTTGTTATGGACACCTTTATGAACCATCAATTTTGAGAAGATCATTGGACTGTGTTTGATACTTGTGGTATTTATTCTACTAATGAAGGCTCATTTAATGAACAATGTATTATTATAAATGCATAGTTATTTTGTTTCTATGTGTCTAATTGTTCCTGTCATTTGTGATTAATACTTTATATTATTATCTAGTAAAGTATTTGCATAATGACTTGGGATTAGTTTGGATGGTATTCAATAGGACTAATACGGCAGAGGTTCACACTTTGTAGAGCAGAAGCATATTTTATTTAATTTCTACCTAGGTAACATTACATCACCAGGGGTGTTTCTGTCTCTTGTGACTTTTTATCTTATATGCTTTTTTACATATCTATCCCTTGCCTATATGTTCTACAGGTTTGAATAGCGTGGGTAATATGTCAAAAACCTTCACTGCAAAAAAGCGTTTAAAAAAAGGCAGGATTACCGTTCCGATGTCTGGGGTGCATTTCTTTAATCTATCATAGAGAAAAAAAAGAGTAAACAATTTTTGCAGGCTTACATTTTTCAGCCATACAGTATTACATGATCTGGGGTGCATTTCTGTGATTTATAACACTACAAAAAAGTATTTGAAAATGTTACTGTTTTGAAATTTCTCACCCATACAGTATTACGTGCTTTGTGGTACATTTCTGTGGCATATAACACTTAAAAAGTGTCAAAGCATTTTTTAATTGAATTTCATTGTCATCCATACACTTTTGCGTTCTTTCTGTCACATTACAGTAATATTAAACTCCCAAAAACTGCTTTGACTGCTGCAGGTGACCAATTTTTTTATTTTATTAAAAATAAACTTCGTTTCCAGAGACCTAACAATTGTAAAATACATAAAGGGACAGGGAAGTGGAAGTGCTGATGATGGTGGAAAAAAAGGCAGCAACACTTACCTGCCCAAATCTTGGAACAAATGCACTGCAGGGTGCAGCCAGCCTATTAAGCAAGATGTTAGCAACACAGGTGCAAAATACCAGATCAACAGCCACTCTCCACATACCCACTCTAGGAGGGGGTGACTGCCCAGTATGCAATTGCACAATAAAGGCCCATATAGGGCGTTGCTCACACAATGGTACTGCATAGTGTCTGGTTCACCCTGCAGTGCATTTGTTCCAAGAGCTGGGCAGGTAAGTGTTGTTGCCTTTATTACTGCTGTTGAAAATTGAGTTTTTCTAGTGGCTTTGCTATTCAGTTCATTGTAGGACTCGTAAGCGTGAGGACCCTTGGCGTGGGTTACGAGCTTTCATATTTTGGCCAAAATATTAACCAATACCTCACTATTTTTGTAAATTTTTGCACTATATTTTTCGGGGTGCAGCCAAGCCTAAACACATTTGGTCTTGTATGGGTGGTGTTCGCACTGGGATGCATTGAGAGTGTGTAAACAACATACAACTAAGATGAGAACTCCCACGCATCTTAGTTGTATGTTGTTTACCATTCAGAGTGGGAGTTCTCTTCTTTTATCTATTAAATTATTAAAATTGTTTTTAGATATTTACATATTTATATATTTATGTATTTCTACTACATCCGCACCTTATTTCCGTCCCTTGTTCAATTATTAATGGGATCGGTGACTCCCCTCTTGTATTTGCATATATTTTCATACTGTTTCGGTATACACTAAATAGTTTACATATTTTTTTTTAGCTTTTCTTTCTGTCATGCAGTTTATCCCCAGCGGTCGTTATCGCACATACTAGTATCTTTAACATTGCAGATTCATGCACGCACGCATCCGTCATTCTTCACATGGGGTGGGGGGCGGGGCCCTGATTTGGTGTGACTGACAGAGGCTTAGCCTATATATTTTTCGGAGCCGCCAGTGCCGGGTAACCCTGACAAAAAAGGACGCTGTTCCTTTGAAACGCATTGGTTTCTACCTTATCCTCAGCGCCGCTCCGTAGCTCTTCAGCTGTGACGTCACACGCTCAGTCCTCCGTCGGCCATCTTTCTTGTGCTCGTATCCAGGGACGCCACCAGCCGGGGCTCTCCCTGGCTCTACGCAGCCTCCCTGCTACCCCCGCGTGCATCACCGCTCCGGGAGCCTGCACATCCCCACCATGTCTCCGCACCTCCCGTCGGACATCAAGCCCTGCAGCATCACGCTCGGCTCCACCTTGGTCACAGCGGCGCCTCACCCTGATCCATCATACAGCCATACTGCTCGGCACATCTAATAACTTGCAGGAGTTACAGGTACTGTTTTAGTATATGGTCGGGGGCCTTGCTGGTTTCATTGGAGTCCAGCGCATTGCTGTCTATGTGTTTGCACCATTGCATCAGTATTTTAACTGGGCTCTTTTTGGGTCGCTGTTTTCCTGTCAAAGGGGCTCACAGCGATTCAGGTGATTGTTTGGGTCCACGGTGTGACTCTGTATACTGTGGTTTTACACATTCCCTTCTTTTTTCCTAGTGTTTTCCCCTTATGCGCGATCTCTATCTTTTTCTAATCCAATATATTGTATTTACTACATGCTTCCCATATGGATCCTCTGTTCTAGATCTTAGGTAGGTCTACTTTCCCTCTGATTATTCTCTGCAGTACACAACTAATTATGATTAGCAGGGGCTGTGCAGACAGCTGTGGGCTGGTATTGATAGCCTGGGAAGGGGCCATGGACACTGGCCCCCCAGGCTAAAAACTTCAGTTCTCAACCACCCCAGAAAAGGCGCATCTCTAGATGCACCAATTCTAGCTCTTACATAGTTACATAGTTACATAGTTATTAAGGTTGAAGGAAGACTATAAGTCCATCTAGTTCAACCCATAGCCTAATCTAACATGCCCTAACATGTTGATCCAGAGGAAGGCAAAAAAAAAAACCCATGTGGCAAAGAGTAAGCTCCACATTGGGGAAAAAAATTCCTTCCCGACACCACATACGGCAATCAGACTAGTTCCCTGGATCAACGCCCTATCAAGGAATCTAGTATATATAACCTGTAACATTATACTTTTCCAGAAACGTATCCAGTCCCTTCTTAAATTTAAGTAATGAATCACTCATTACAACATCATATGGGAGAGAGTTCCATAGTCTCACTGCTCTTACAGTAAAGAATCCGCGTCTCTTATTATGCTTAAACCTTTCTTCCTCCAAACGCAGAGGATGCCCCCTTGTCCCTGTTTCAGGTCTATGATTAAAAAGATCATCAGAAAGGTCTTTGTACTGTCCCCTCATATATTTATAGATTAAAATAAGATCACCCCTTAGTCTTCGTTTTTCCAAACTAAATAGCCCCAAGTGTAATAACCTATCTTGGTATTGCAGACCCCCCAGTCCTCTAATAACCTTGGTCGCTCTTCTCTGCACCCGCTCCAGTTCAGCTATGTCTTTCTTATACACTGGAGACCAGAACTGTGCACAGTATTCTAAGTGTGGTCAAACTAGTGACTTGTATAGAGGTAAAATTATGTTCTCCTCATAAGCATCTATGCCTCTTTTAATGCATCCCATTATTTTATTTGCCTTTGTAGCAGCTGCCTGACACTGGCCACTGAATATGAGTTTGTCATCCACCCATACTCCCAGGTCTTTTTCATTGAAGGTTTTGCCCAGAGTTTTAGAATTAAGCACATAATTATACATCTTATTACTTTTACCCAAGTGCATGACCTTACATTTATCCCCATTAAAGCTCATTTGCCATTTATCAGCCCAAGCTTCTAGTTTACATAAATCATCCTGTAATATAAAATTGTCTTCCTCTGTATTGATTACCCTGCAGAGTTTAGTGTCATCTGCAAATATTGAAATTCTACTCTGAATGCCCCCTACAAGGTCATTAATAAATATGTTAAAAAAGCCTCGCTCTTCCCACTTGCCATGTAGCAGTGGCAAGTGGGGTGATAGTTGGGGGGATTGATGTCACCTTTGTATTTTCAGGTGACATCAAGCCCCGAGGTTAGTAAAGGAGATGCGTCAATAAGATGCCCCCATTACTAACCACATAGTCACATTGTATGAAAACACAGACACCTAAAAAAGGCCTTTAGTTGAAAGGAAGACACACACTCCTTTAATAATCTTAATTAAACCATACTTACAACCTTGCCTATTCCCCCAATGACCTCTTCATCTGCAAAACAGGTAAAAAAACAACAATATTCCTCACCTTTCCACAGAGATGCTTTTAATCCATTTGTACCACGATGGGTTTAGCTTTGCTACAACTAGATGGCAGTTGTTAAAAACATGGACATTAAGCTAAACACACTGTAATAATTGTATTTGTCACATACATCTATATATTTACCTATTATTTGTGTATCTACTAAATAATTGTCTAAGGGGTACTTCAGTCTGTCTGTCCTTCTGTCACGGTTATTCATTCGCTGATTGGTCTCGCCAGCTGCCTGTCATGGCTGCCACGACCAATCAGCGACGGGCACAGTCCGGAAGAAAATGGCCGCTCCTTACTCCCCGCAGTCAGTGCCTATCGCCCGCATACTCCCCTCCTATGCGGCATCAATAGTAAAAAAAAGTAATGTTAAAAATAATTTTAAAAAAAACCTGCTATACTCACCCTCCGTAGTCGCTTACGCCAGCCGCCATCTTCCGTTGCAGGTTCCGTTGGCAAAGATGGTATGGGAGAAGGACCTGCCATGACGTCACGGTCATCTGACCGCGACGTCATCATTGGCCCTGCGTGCCTGCGCTAGAAAGACCTGCCATGACGTCACGGTCATGTGACCGAGACGTCATCACAGGTCCTGCGCACATACCAAACCTGGGACCGGAAGCTGCCGTGGACTACAAGGGGCCCCCAGAAAGGTGAGTATATGTTTATTTTTTATTTTTAACCTGTGACAAACCTGGATGGGCAATATACTACGTAGCTGGGCAATATACTATGTGACTGGCCAATATACTACGTGGCTCTGTGCTGTATACTACTTCGCTGTGCAATATACTACGTGGCTCTGTGCTGTATACTACGTCACTCGGCAATATACTACGTCCCTGGGCAATATACTACGTGGCTCTGTGCTGTATACTATGTCACTGGGCAATATACTACGTCACTGGGCAATATACTACGTGGCTGGGCAATATACTACATCACTGGGCAATATACCACATGGCTGCGCAAAATACTATGTAACTGGGCAATATACTGCGTTGCTGCGCAATATACTACGTCACTAGGCAATATACTATGTAACTGGGCAATATACTACGTGGCTGGGCAATATACTACATCACTGGGCAATATACTACGTGGTTGAGCAATATACTACGTCACTGGGCAATATACTACATCACTGGGCAATATACTACGTAGCTGGGCAATATACTACGTGTCTGGGCAATGTACTACGTGGGTGGGCAATATACTACGTGGCTGGGCAATATACTACGTGGGCTGTGCAATATACTACGTGGACATGCATATTCTAGAATACCCGATGCGGTAGAATCGGGCCACCATCTAGTTTACTATATGTAATCCATCTCTTCTATCATGTCGGCTCGTGCTGTGATTTTACTTTACACAGCTGCTGAATTGCCGGCTGTTCTTCTATCTATCTATGTAATAGATGAAGATTGTGAGCCCTTGCGACTAGTGTCCTCCCTCCTTCTGTACCTGTTAGTGCCTTGTTTTTTGCTCATTCTTACTGTATTTGCCTATATTTGCCCCCTTTTCACATGTAAAGCACCATGGAATAAATGGCGCTATAAAAATGTATAATAATAATAATAACTTCTGAAGCCAGAGCAGTACGAACAGATGTTTGCTTGGATAGCAGATAATGCTTCCAGCAAGCTTGGCAGCACTACCCAGTTTTCCACATGGTTTCATCTTACCAGCCTACAGTCTGGACCCTTAACACTCAACCTGACCCTCCTTCCTCCCACCATGTTGATTCCCAGGAGACTAGTAATTAGAGATGAGGAAACTTGTTGAGAAAACATTCACCAATCTCAAATTTGGCATTAACGTTGCACATTTGGATTCGTGTTCGAATTCCCAAGCATTCCTCAAAATCAGCATAATTCAGCCAAAGTTTGGTAAATTATCGAGTTTCTAGAGTTTACACTAATGCTTTTGTTAGGACTTTAACTAGGATAGTGGTGCTATATGATGAGCAAGATAGACGTGTTGATAAGGGGTGGGAGTAGGTAGATGTCAGAGTATTTTTTTATTAACTTAATGTGTGGAGATTTCAGCAAGCAATCAGAGCACAGAAACCATCCACAACATTCAGAAACAAGGGCTTCTGTCATTGGCTGCCAAAGTCACATGTCTCTCTCCATATGAAAAGTGAACATGTTTTTGCACCATTTTGTCAGTGTACCAGCACAAAGAAGGCTGCTCCTGCTGTTGCTGCAAGTAGTCAGATAGTTAGCTAGATGGTTTATTGTCAGCTACTTCAGCTAGACAGTTTCCTGTGTCAAAACCTACCAGCATCTAAATAATTTGTGCTAAGAGTGTGGTGCAGCCAGGTAGTCCACATTTCAGAATCTAAATTGTTTTTGCTAATAGTATGGCCCAGTCAGGAGTCCACATTTGAGAATTTAAATTGTTTGTGCTAACAGTGTGGTGGAGTCAGGGCTCAACATTTCAGAATCTAAATCATTTTTGCTAATAGTGTACTAGAAGTACTCACATTTGGGACTATAAATTGTTTGTGCTAATAGTATGGTGCAGCCAGGAGTCCACATTTCAGAATCTAAATAGTTTGAGATAATAGTGTGGTCCAGATAGGAGTTCACATATCAGAATCTAAATAATTTCTGCTAGTAGTGTGGTCCAGCCAGGAGTCCACATTTCAGAATCTAAATAGTTTGTCCTAATATTGTTGTCCAGCCAGGGGTCCACATTTCAGAATCTAAATAATTTGGAATAATAGTGTGGTCTAGCCAGAAATCCACATTTCAGCATCTTAATCTTTTGTGCTAATTCTGTGGTCCAGCCACACTATCTCAGAAAATAAAAACAGATTGTTAATTTACTGACAGGTAAGTGACAAGTGTGGACCTATGGTTGTGAAACAGCATGTTAAAAGAGGGGAAGGATACATCCAACATGGGTGGAAAAAAGTGAGGTTGTGGTGGAATGGTGAATATGCTTGGTGTTCGAAGTACACGTGGGGTAGGTGATAATGTTACTGAAAGTTCTACTGAACAAAATGCCAGCTGGTCCTTTCTAAAAACAACTGTAAACTTCTGTTAAGGACGGGATACTTGACTCCTTTTCTTTAGCAGCCACACAGCGGTATGCTTTGTAGACGAGGGCCAAACAGAGCATGCGCTGGATCAGGTGGCCTCTCCTCCTCTTGTTATACCTTAAAACACAGTAAAATCCTCAGATGTGGAACCAAAATTACCCTTGTTTCCCCCTGCATCACAACTCTCCAACCACCCCACTCACCCAGAGAACAAATAGTATAATATCACAGCATGGATGCATGGGACAGGGTCTGTAACAGGGCTTGGACAGGCATTTCCAGCTTAAACATTGATCAGTGTGGATGAGTGACAGGTGTAGGCCTGATACTCAGAGAGACTTGCAAAATTCAAGCAACACACATGACCGAAACCCATCTTGAAGTCCAAACATTTCCAAAAATTAGGGGTAGACACCAGGAAAAGTGGCATAAATTGATCCACAGAAGAAACTTTATAATGACACAGCAGCAGTCACGGATTGACTATTTATGAGCCAGGATCTGGGCCAGCATGTACAGCTTTGAATTTAAATTCAAATTAAGAGGTGGGCGAGGGAAGAGGTGTAGGCTTGCTGTGCTGGGTGTCCTGATACCTCATGCACCAGCTTAAACTGCTTTTCTGCTTGCCACACTCAGGTGGCAAAAATATCAGCTTAGCAAAATACTTTTGTATAATACAGGAAAGATATATATCTTTGTACCGTGTGTTAGGAGTCGAGTTTCCTCTGCTGCACAGGGGGAATCTCGATCCGTGTCTGCTGCGGTCTCCCATTCGGTATCGGCCGCCGTGGGCTCTGCTCAGCGGAGACGTCGCTCCCAGCGTCTCGCTGGGGCTGATTCGGTGCATAGGGTCACTACTGCCTTTTCTGGCTTTCCTATGGTACCCTGCACTGATCTGCGGCGAGCGAGCCTCTCTGGGACTAAGTCCTTGTTTACTCACACTGAGCATGCCCAGGGCAGGGTCTCCCATTGGAGGTCGAGGGCCACATGTTCGGTCACATGCTCAGGTGCTGCAGTACATTCCATTGGTCCTTCTGGAAGGTCCTGAAAGGGCAAAACATGCTCAGGTACTGCAGCACTTTCCATTGGTCCTTCTGGAAGGTCCTGAAAGGGCAAAAACTTCAGTAGCAGCTTCCTGTGCTGCAACTATATAAACTGCGCATGACCGCACGGCCATGCGCTAGTATCGTCTTATGCTATATGCTTTGCGCCAATGTGGTCATGTGTTTGTTTGTGTTCAGGGACCCGGCTGAAATAAGCCCCTAGAATGCTGGCACCTCCGGCGAGGAGATTGTGTATAAGTGTGTTCAGGGACCCGGCTGAAATAAGCCCCTAGAATGCTGGCTCCTTCGGCGAGGAGATTGAGTATGCATGCATGACCACTCACTGCTCACATCTGGATAGTTGGCCTGTGCCTCTGTGAAAGTCTAACAGGGCACAGAGCTCACCTCTCGCGGTTACTCTGTGAGGCTAACAGAGTTAGTATATACCGCCATATAGAGCCGCCATTATTTAGCAGCAGGTACTTTCCTGCACGGTGGATCCCGGGTTGTGAACGCACCAATTCCTTTTAATAAACAATATATTTGGTGCGTTCCGCCAACCCTAACACCGTGTTAGCCAGTAGAAATAAAAATATTTATATTTGAGAGTCCTCAGTGGTTGATACCTTTTAATGGCTAACTGAAAGGATAGCAACAAATTTCTTTCTTTCGAGAATACTCAGGTCTGTTCATCAGGCATAGAATAATACAAAATCTGAAGAATCACATATTTATACACAAAAGGGCACAGAATTAATTCAATAGATAAGACAGGTGACGTGAAGCAGAGCTATCATTATGGGAGAGGGATAAACAGTTGAGGCCATAAGTATTGGAACAGTTCATAGATAAGGAGTATGAAAGTTTTATTGTCCTCTGATTGGGTTTTGTTTCTGTGCTGTGATGCCCCCAGAAGGTCTGAGGAGAAAATTCCTAAGTTGATGTAGAAAGAAAGAAATCCATGCGACACTTTCATTCCTGCACAGTGTGTGTCAAAGGTTGTCATAATTTATACTGCCAGATCCTTATGTCTCTCTGATATTTGAAGTTACCTTTTAATACAATCAATTTCATGGTTATGGTACCGTGATCAGGGATAAAAAAAATGTTGTTTGGCCACAAGTAAATCTAATCTTTTTTCTTTTATTGTGTGGCAATGAGAATTCATCTTTGTTCTAATCTTTTGCCCTATCTCCCCTACATACTGACCCCCAGTTGGAATTTAGTATAAATAATTAAGTGCACCACATTAGATGTCATGTAGATGAAAGCACCTGGGATCTAGTAGTCCTGATGTGAGTTGGGGATCTTTATCCTGTCCGCGTTCATTATAAATGGACAGGTTTTACATTTTTTCTGGTTGCATGGAAAGTTTCCTGTAGCTGTTGGAGAGGACAGGGAGCTTCTGACAATGATGCTTCTTAGATTTGGGGGCTGTCTGTCCTACTCAACAGCTACAGGCACTAATAATGAAAATGAATATTCACTGCTCCCCACTCCCATAGTCCCTCGCACCTTTCGGCACCTGATTCAGTGCACAGAGGTGAGAGCGACTACGGGCGTGGGGAGCAGTGAATATTCATTTTCTTTAATAGTTAGCACACATGTTAGCCGCGGTCACCGGCTCCTGCCTCCTATGACCCGCTCCTCCACCACAGTTCCTTCCCACAGCCACAACCGGACTATAAGGAACATTCAAACTATAAGACCCACCACACTTTCATCCAAAATTTTTGGGTTAAAAAGTTCATCTTATTGTCCACAAAATATGGTATATCCAAATCACTATGGATTGCACTATTAATATTTACTTGCAATCAATTAAGCTCTAATTGCACGGCACTTAAATAAGTGCACTAGGTACTATGTGTTATGCTTGTGAAAGGCTTCAAATGAGAATCTGAAACGTTGCATGAATTTGTGTGAATGAAGACCACTTTTTTCATTGATTTCCACTGGACTGCTGGTTCTAATCTATTTTCCTACTTTACTTGGTAAGCACACAAATGGAAAATAACTTGCAGCCACACTCAGTGGTATTATTGTAGTTATTTAATTGGACAAGCTAAACTTATATAAACCTTAAAGTGGTTGTCAACTAATTATGTCACTTTAATTTGATGTACTGAAGTATATCACCGATAAATCAAGTCCCAAGTGACAGAGACTCTGCAGGTACAGCACCTCCTTATCACTTGAATATGTGTATTATTATTCATAAGAGTGAGACTACCATTCCCTTTTCCTTTGCTCTTCAGTAATACACCACAATCAGATTCAGGGCTGTGTATCCCTTTCTGTTAGAGATAAGCAAATATTTGGAAATTTGAATTAATCAGCGTTGACGATTTTTCCCAAAGAATTCAATGTGTAATTAATAAATTTCCACAGATTTCTATAATGGAAGGCTTGTAATTGCTTGTATAAATACACATGGGAAAGAGAGAATCTTGCAGATCATAAGTGCTTATACTTCACAAGTGAAAAAGAGAGTAACTGGCAGTAAGAGCTGAAAGGGAACCTGTCAGCAGGTTTTTACTAAGTAATCTGAGTACAGCATGATGTAGGGCTGAGACAGATATTTCAGTGATGTGTCACTTATTAGGTTGTATTCTGTTTAGAGATGGGCGGACACCGAGATGTTCGTGTCCAGCGGGTACTGATAGAACAGTACTCGATCCCAAACCTGGACCCCATTCACTTGGGGGGCTCTAACATCCAGTATTTGCCACAATGTCATGTGCATGACAGATCACCAAACACCCTTCTGATGGGTGGTAAAATCGTCACCGACAGTCAGACATCCGTAGTTCCCACACTGTCAAAACACAGCGTGAGTGTGCAGCTATTATCGTAGGTATAAAGTTTACCTCCGGTCACTAGTGTCAGCTAATAGGACTACAACTCCCATCAGCAAATGCATGCTGTTGCTTATAACAGCAAGAGCAGGCAGAGACTGATGGGAGAATTCATCTGCCGGCACCTGAGCTGTTAATAAATAGTTTGTTTTTAATAAAAAGACTTAAAAAACTTAGGTTCCCCTGTATTTTTGATAACCAGACAGGCAAAACTCACAGCTGTTGACTGCAACCCTCAGCTGCCAGCTTCAGCAAGGCTAGTTATCAAGAATAGATAGGTCCCCACTCTGATTTTTTGTTAATTATTTAAAAAAATGGCTTGGGCCCCCTCATTTTTGACAACCAGCCTTGCTAAAGCAGACAGCTGAATGCTGGTATTCTCAGGCTGGTGAGGGACCATGGATATTGGCCCTCACTTGCCCTGTAGCTGTGGCAATTGGGATTCATATTTGTGGGGTTGATGTCACCTTTGTATTGTCTGGTGACATCAAGCCCTCAGCTTAGTATTGGAGAGGGGTCTATTAGACACCTCTCCATTACTAATCCTATAGTTGTAATGTAAATAAAGAATAAAGTCCTTTATTTGAAATTAAACAAAACACACATTTCCATTTTTATTTAAAAGTAACAAACACAGTTATACTCACCAAACACCCATTCCACCAAAGCTCTCGTCTTCTGTAATAAAACAAAATTAAAAAACAACCATATCCCTCACCTGTCCATCATTCTGTCCCATGCTGTAATCCTTGTCTTTAGGATAAACAGTTTTCAGCCTGTACTGTGCCAAGATGTGATCATCCAGGCTGAGAACCACTGGGAATGAGCTGCTCTGAGCACAGCCTCAGTGACTAGCGGTGACGTCATCAAGGTTACTGCATGTGTCTGAAGCTGCATTCCCAGCCAGCAAATGGACTGCAGTGACCTCGGTGAGATCACCGCTAGCACAGTGAGAAAAGTCTCACGTGCCGAGGCGAGTTCGCTGCAGTTCACAGGGAGAATTTCACTGTGGTGAATTTGAACTGTGGTGAACTCATCTAAGCGCTGTGAGACTTTTTCTCACCGTGCTAGCAGTAATCTCACTAAGGTCACTATAGTTCATTTGCCAGCTGGGATGCAGCCTCAGTGACCGACTGTAACCTCAATGATGATACCGCTAGTCACTGAGGCTGAGCTTGCAGCAGCTTATTCCCTAGTGGTTCTCAGCCTGGGCAGTCTCCTGCTCTCACTGTTATTAGCGGCAGCAGTCATTAGCTGTTGGGAGTAGTAGTCCCATCATTCGACAACAATGACCAGATGTAAACTTTATACCTCATATTATAGCTCCGGGCTCACACTGACTTTTGACAGCACAAGAGCCATTGCTGTATGACCGGTGGTGATGATTGTACCACCGATCTGAAGCCATGTTTGCTACGCTGTCATGCACATGACAGAGTGACAAACACCCCCTCCCGAGGTTAGGGGAGCCAAACCAGAACAGTAACATGGACTTCATAGTGAAGTCCGTGTTCCGTGTTCGGTGTCCCTGCCTGAACAGTAGGTGTTTGGTATGGGCGCCAAACTTTACTGTTCAGTTTGGCCATATCTAATGCTGCTATTTACATGCAAAGAATGTTTTATCACTAGGATATTAACACAGCTCTCTGATGCTTCATCAGTTGAGGAAATGATTGTAAAATGTGAGTCAATCTGAAAGTGTCTGAATTTCACTGCAAATTTCAGGAAATTTAGTTCAAAATTGATCCTCCACAAATCAATCTGATCGTCTCTCCATTCTCTAATCATAAGCTGTGTGCTCTAATTTCTTATTTCAAAGCTGTAATACACTAAAATGGTGGCTTCATTCCTTGCCCTCATTGTTTATAGTCCTTATGGTAGTCCATACTAGTTGGCTGCGATAAACTAAGTGATGTGATAGCTGACATACATTATGGGAAAGCTTGCACAGGTATTATGAATGCAGTTTTTGGCTGATGCAAATATCAGCAATGTGGAAAATGGTTCTTGGCCTTTTTCATTTTTTGAAATATTCGACAATCAAAACGCAAATTGTTCAACTTTTCCAGGACCTGAGAATTTTGTGTCGATTTATAGCAGATTGAAGCAATGACATCTAGTGCTTACCACTCATAGTCAACCCCACATCTAGGTGGAAGAAGAATTTGGTGCCTTCCATGAAAGACAACTTTTGAAATTAAAAATATAAATTGGGAAAAACAAACTGTGAGTGTGTATTTAATATCTGAGTGACATTTCCCAAGAGGATTTAAGACTTATTTGCAAATTAAAGTTTTTGTCAGATAACATTTGTTAGAGTCCCTATATTTTGTCTCAGCAACACAGCCAATAAAGCTAATTCTTTTTTTTGTCAGGAGGGATTTTGATAAACCTCACTTTAAGAAGCTCCTGTAATTAAGATACCCATCTGCATATATTTGCAAGATCACAGAAAACATGATAATTGACATTTGTGATTCACAATCACACCTTAGAACACTGAGTTATTAAATTCTGTTGAAATGCCTTTAAGTGCACTACTCAGACATTCCTATTGTAAATTTCAATGTAACGACTATCCCTTATTATGGCATTATCTTTTTAATGTTAAATGTGCCTACAAAATAAAGTGATTTTTTTCCACACTGGGTGGAATTTTGAGTTGTAACTTAAATATTTGATGTGAAAACTCTTTCTGACCCTGCATTAACTACTTATAATTTAGGAACATTTTACATAGAATAACCTGCTGAGTACAATGTCCTCAAAGGAAAAAATGTAAATCTAGAGTGAACCTGAGACAGGTGTCAGGAACAATGAAATACTCTCTGAAATCTGCATTTTAATGAATTCTGCATATGTAGGATCTTTTCTACTAATGAGTAAGGAACCGTTGGCTAAAAAGTAATCTATATATTATAAATCTTTCCATTTTTTGCAATTACAGGTTTTATGAGGATAAGTAAAAATTTATGTAAGAATTAATACTATTTGGATAAATTTTGACAATTGACCAATGACTATTCATAACATCCCTCTGCAATAATACGGAACACTCACAATCCCCATGATATAAGATTGTGGTAAATGGTAAGTTTACTTAAATGTGAATGCTTATCCTGCAGCTCTATTTTGTTTAGTTAAGCTAAAAAAAAACTAAAATTGTATACGGTCACCTGGTAACTATGTCACTAGGTAATGCTACGTTCACATTTGCGTCTTTGGGCGCAGCGTCGTCGACGGATACCGACGCATGCGTCATGCGCCCCTATCTTTAACATGGGGGGCGCATGGACATGCGCCGGTATGCGTTGTCAAGCGTTATACGATGCATGCATCATTTGAGCGCACCAGACAAAGCATGGCCGATGCTACATGTAGCATTTTTCCTGCGCCAAATTTGCGGTTAAAAATGCATGCAACGCACTTGCGTCGTACATGCGCAAAAAAAACACATTAGTGTCTATGTTAAAAGCATAAGACGCAGGAGACTGCGTTGACCTGCATTGTGCGACGCATGCGCCTTTTTAGTAAAAACCAATTGATGAAGTGTCTAGACAGTAAAAGCATTTTAGGACAATGCATGTGTCAAAAAAACGCTGTGTTGTGTATATGCGTTTTGGGTTGCGTCGACGACGCTGCGCCCAAAGATGCAAATGTGAACGTAGCTTTACCCAGCTCACAAAACAGCTCTCTGTGTACATACCCTGTCTGATATTAGCCACAACAGAGTTTAAAATCATATTTAACCCCTTCCCGACCTGTGACACAGCGTATGCGTCATGAAAGTCGGTGCCAATCCGACCTGTGACGCATATGCTGTTTCACAGAATGATCGCGTCCCTGCAGATCGGGTGAAAGGGTTAACTCCAATTTCACCCAATCTGCAGGGACAGGGGGAGTGGTAGTACAGCCCAGGGGGGGTGGCTTCACCCCCCCATGGCTACGATCGCTCTGATTGGCTGTTGAAAGTGAAACTGCCAATCAGAGCAATTTGTAATATTTCACCTATTAAAACTGGTGAAATATTACAATCCAGCCATCGCCGATGCTGCAATATCATCGGTCATGGCTGGAAACACTGGTCTGTCCCCCCCACCGCAACCAATTCCCCCCAGTCCTCCAATCAGTCCTGTACACTGCTCCACTCCCCTCCGTCCTCCTGTCCGCTTCCACGTGCTCTTGTCCACTCCCCCGTGCTCCAATCCCATCCCCGTGCTCCAATACAACCCCCCTGCACTCCGATCCACCCTTCCCGTGTTCCGATCCACCCCCCCGTGCTGCAATCCACCCCCATGCTCCGATCCACCCCCCGTGCTCCGATCCACCCCCCATGCTCCGATCCACCCCCCGTGCTCCCCCCCACCCCATCATACTTACCGAGCCTCCCGTGGTCCGTCTGTCTTCTCCATGGGCGCCGCCATCTTCCAAAATGGCAGGCGCATGCGCAGTGCGCCCACCGAAAACCTATCACAGTGATCAAAATAAAAAAATAGTAAATTACTCCCCCCCCTTTGTCAACCCCACAGGTAGGGACAAAAAAAAAATTAAGATTTTTTTTTTCCACTAAGGTTGGGGTTAGAACTAGGGTTGGGTTAGGGTTAGGGTTTCGGTATGTGCACACGTATTCTGGTCCTCTGCGGATCTTTCCGCAGCGGATTTGATAAATCTGCAGTGCTAAACCGCTGTGGATTTATCACGGATTTACCGTGGTTTTTCTGCGCATTTCACTGCGGTTTTACAACTGCGATTTTCTAGTGGAGCAGTTGTAAAACCGCTGCGGAATCCGCAGAAAGAAGTGACATACTGCGGAATGTAAACCGCTGTGTTTCCGTGCAGTTTTTCTGCAGCATGTGTACAGCGATTTTTGTTTCCCATAGGTTTACATTGAACTGTAAACTCATGGGAAACTGCGTTTTCCGCAGCGTGTGCACATGCCTTTAGAATTAGGCTATGTGCACATGGTGCGGATTTGGCTGTGCAGCAGTGTTCCATCAGATTTACAGTACCACGTAAACCTATGGAAAACGAAATCCACTGTGCCCAAGGTGCGGAAAATACTGCGTGGAAACGCTGCATTGTATTTTCCGCAACATGTCAATTCTTTGTGCGGATTCCGCAGCGTTTTACAACTGTTCCTCAATAGGAATTCGCAGGTGTTATCCGCACAAAAAACACTGGAAATCCGCGGTAAATCCGCAGGTAAAACGCAGTGCCTTTTACCCACGTATTTTTCAAAAATGGTGCTGAAAAATCTCACACGAATCCGCAACGTGGGCACATAGCCTTAGGGTTAGGGTTGGAATTAGGGTTGTGGTTAGGGTTGTGATTAGGGTTATGGCTACAGTTGGGATTAGGGTTAGGGGTGTGTTGGGGTTAGTGTTGGAGGTAGAATTGAGGGGTTTCCACTGTTTAGGCACATCAGGGGTCTCCAAACGCAACATGGCGCCACCATTGATTCCAGCCAATCTTGTATTCAAAAAGTCAAATGGTGCTCCCTCATTCCAAGCTTTGACGTGTGCCCAAACAGTGGTTTACCCCCACATATGGGGTACCAGCATACTCAGGACAAACTGCGCAACAATTACTGAGGTCCAATTTCTCCTGTTACCCTTGTGAAAATAAAAAATTGCTTGCTAAAACATCATTTTTGAGGAAAGAAAAATGATTTTTTATTTTCACGGCTCTGCGTTGTAAACGTCTGTGAAGCACTTGGGGGTTCAAAGTGCTTACAACATATCTAGATAAGTTCCTTGGGGGGTCTAGTTTCCAAAATGGGGTTACTTGTGGGGGGTTTCTACTGTTTAGGCACACCAGGGGCTCTGTAAATGCAACGTGACACCCGCAGAGCATTCCATCAAAGTCTGCATTTCAAAAGTCACTACTTCCCTTCTGAGCTCCGACGTGTGCCCAAACAGTGGTTTACCCCCACACATGGGGTATCAGCGTACTCAGGACAAACTGGGCAACAACTTTGGGGTCCAATTTCTCATTAAACTCTTGGGAAAATAAAAAAAATTCTGGGCCAAAAAATTATTTTTGAGGAAAGAAAACGTATTTCACGGCTCTGCGTTGTAAACGTCTGTGAAGCACCTGTGGGTTCAAACTAGCTCACCACATATCTAGATAAGTTCCTTTCAGGGTCTAGTTTCCAAAATGGGGTCACTTGTGGGGGGTTTCTACTGTTTAGCCACATCAGGGTCTCTGCAAACGCAACGTGACGCCCGCAGAGCATTCCATCAAAGTCTGCATTTCAAAACGTCACTACTTCACTTCCGAGCCCGGGCATGTGCCCAAACAGTAGTTTACCCCCACATATGGGGTATCAACGTACTCAGGAGAAACTGGACAACAAATATTGGGGTCAAATTTCTCCTGTTACCCTTGGGAAAATTAAAAAATTCTGGGCTAAATAATTATTTTTGAAGAAAGAAAACATATTTATTATTTTCACGGCTCTGCGTTATAAACTTCTGTGAAGCACTTGGGGGTTTAAAGTGCTCACCACACAACTAGACCCTCCTTCAGGGGTCTAGTTTCCAAAATGGGGTAATTTGTGGGGGATCTCCAATGTTTAGGCACACAGGGGCTCTCCAAACGTGACATGGTGTCCGCTAACAATTGGAGCTAATTATCCATTCTAAAAAGTCAAATGGCGCGCCTTCCATTCTGAGCCCTGCCGTGTGCCCAAACAGTGGTTTACCCCCACATATGAGGTATCGGCGTACTCATGAGAAATTGCCCAACAAACTTTAGGATCCATTTTATCCTCTTGCCCATGTGAAAATGAAAAAATTGAGGCTAAAAATTTTTTTTTGTGAAAAAAAGTACTTTTTCATTTTTACGGATCAATTTGTGAAGCACCTGGGGGTTTAAAGTGCTCACTATATATCTAGATAAGTTCCTTGGGGCGTCTAGTTTCCAAAATGGGGTCAATTGTGGGGGAGCTCCAATTTTTAGGCACATGGGGGCTCTCGTGACATGGTGTCCGCTAAAGAATAGAGCCAATTTTTCATTCAAAAAATCAAATGACGCTCCTTCCCTTCTAAGCCCTGCCGTGCACCCAAACAGTGGTTTACCCCCATATATGAGGTATCAGTGTATTCAGGACAAATTGACAACAACTTTCATGGTTCAGTTTCTCTTTTTACCATTGGAAAAATAAAAAAATTGTTGCTAAAAGATCATTTTTGCGACTAAAAAATTAAATGTTAATTTTTTCCTTCCATGTTGCTTCTGCTGCTGTGAAGCATCTGAAGGGTTAATAAACTTCTTGAATGTGGGTTTGTGCACCTTGAGGGGTGCAGTTTTTAGAATGGTGTCACTTTTGGGTTTTTTCAGCTATATAGACCCTTCAAACTGACTTCAAATATGAGGTGGTCCCTAAAAAAAATGGTTTAGTAAATTTAGTTGTAAAAATGAGAAATCGCTGGTCAAATTTTAACCCTTATAACTTCCTAGCAAAAAAAAAAGTTGTTTCCAAAATTGTACTGATGCAAAGTAGACATGTGGGAAATGTTATTTATTAACTATTTTGTGTCACATAACTCTCTGGTTTAACAAAATAAAAATTAAAAATGTGAAAATTGCAAAATTTTCAAAATTTTCGCCAAATTTCCGTTTTCTGTTTTTATTACAAATAAACGAATTTATTGACCTAAATTTACCACTAACATGAAGCCCAATATGTCACGAAAAAACTATCTCAGAACCGCTAGGATCCGTTGAAGCGTTCCTGAGTTATTACCTCTTAAAGGGACACTGGTCAGAATTGCAAAAAACGGCCAGGTCATTAAGGTCAAAATAAGCTGGTCATGAAGGGGTTAAGGGGGTTCTCCACTTTCTGTAGTTAGTACAGTGCATTCTATCAGGACAGTCCATTAGTGTCCTCCAATAGGAAAGCAGCATTTACTTATGAAGTGTCATGCAATTGCAGGACGCTGATGGACTTGTGTGGTCAAAATGCTGCTTCACATTTTATGGACAAAAATGTGTGTGCACTTTATGGGTAAAGCTGCATTTATAAGATAAAGTGACCAACCATTTTAACATTAATGCATACACTCAATAATGAAGCACCATTGCATAAATAATAAGCTCTTTCTTTGACTTGGCTCCTTATTCAAAGTTCTATACAATAACAGAAAGGATTCAAAGATTTGACTTACAATCTGAAATTTCACACCTTTTTCATATTTTACGGAACTTTATCTATAGAGCCGGATTATAGAGGGAGCACTGAAACTTCTGGCATACGGTTTTACTATTGAGTTAAATCTTTACTTTGTATTTTGTGTGTCTAATAATGGGTGAAGGTTAGTGTTGAGCATTCCGATACCGCAAGTATCGGGTATCGGCCGATACTTGCGGTATCGGAATTCTGATACCGAGATCCGATACTTTTGTGGTATCGGGTATCGGTATCGGATCCATAGGGATGTGTAAAATAAGGAATTAAAATAAAAAATATTGATATGCTCACCTCTCCGGCGGCCCCTGGACATCACGCTGGTAACCGGCAGGCTTCTTTGTTTAAAATGAGCGCCTTTAGGACCTGCGAATGACTTCGCGGCTTCTGATTGGTCGCGTGCCGCTCATGTGACCGCCACACGACCAATCAGAAGCTGCGACGTCATTCTCATTCACTAAACTCCTAATTCTAAGAATTAAGGACCTGCGAATGACGTCGCGGCTTCTGATTGGTCGCGTGGCGGTCACATGAGCGGCACGCGACCAATCAGAAGCCGCGACGTCATTCGCAGGTCCTAAAGGCGCTCATTTTAAACAAAGAAGCCTTCCGGTTACCAGCGTGATGTCCAGGGGCCGCCGGAGAGGTGAATATATCAATATTTTTTATTTTAATTCTTTATTTTACACATTAATATGGATCTCAGGGCCTGAAGGAGAGTTTCCTCTCCTTCAGACCCTGGGAACCATGAGAATACCTTCCGATACTTGGTGTCCCATTGACTTGTATTGGTATCGGATATCGGTATCGGCGATATCCGATATTTTTCGGGTATACTTTCAAGTATCGGTCGGTATCGCTCAACACTAGTGAAGATTGACCAATATTAATATTCTTATGCAATTTTAATTGGAGAAATAAGGACCACTGGTGCTGCTCTCATGTTTTGATCATTTGGAAACAATATTTGATGTTTATCTAGTGGTTTGATGTTCTGTCAAGGAAAAAAATAAGCTTCCTATGCTATAAAGATGCATTGAAAAAATACTTAGCAAAGAACATTGATCCTAAAATTGACACTGGTTTAAAAGTGGCAACTTATTTAAATTTAATCTGTCAGCAGGATTTTGCTATCTCATCTGAAAGCAGCATGATGAAGGCAAAGAGAACTTGATTTTAATGATGTATCACAAAGTTTATTGGGTGCAGCCATTCTGACACAATCACAGTTTTTAGATTTAACATGCAGCAGAGCTGAGAAAGCTAACCCCGCCCACACCAGGCTCTGTATGTACATAGTCTATTGACAGGGGAGGCGCAGTCAGGCTAGATTCACGTGGCCAGCTAGTCACAGCAATAATAATGTCCTAGTGATAAAACCTTCATTGTAAGTAAACAATATCACACAGACTAATAAGGGGCACATAGTTGAATTTTGTGTTTTAACCCCTACATCATGCTCTCTTCAGATTACATAGCAAAACTCTGATGTCAGATGCCCTTTAACCTCTGAAAAATGACATGCCAGTAAGTCATAAGCTGACTCCTTAACTTTGATGCAGGCTCACAAGCACGGCTCGCATCTTTCCCTGCCTCTAACAGCTGCAGGTGGAGTGAAGCTCCGTCGTCGCTTGTTAACCTGTTAAATCTCGCTGTCAGTGTCCAACAGAAACATTTAACACTCACCGACCTGTGCACGTTGTTGCACTTTTTGCACCTCTGCCATGATCACAGGGTGCAGATGGGTTGTCATAACAACAGAGAGTCTGCTGAAGACCCTGTGCCTGTCATTCTTATCCTTCTAAGAAAGCCAGCCTGCGGCACAATGGTGCATCATTTAGTTGACATGTACCACTGCAAGATATTTACTCCAGTCAGCAACTGGAGTAAATGTATGTCTTATTCAGACAAGTTTCATGGTTTAAAGGATGATAAATTTGTTGGTCAAGCTTGGCCACATTTCAAAAAGTTCTGTACACAGGAATGATTTCGCCTCCACTGATTTGTTGGCACACAAAGAGGAAATCAAGCAATGAATAACAAGAATCCTAGCTCATAAATAACTTTATGTAACTTCAATCCATTAATTTCTGAAAATTGCTTTTAAGTAGTGTTGAGCGATACCTTCAGATATCGGAAAGTATCGGTATCGGATAGGATCGGCCGATATTCAAAAAATATTGGATATCGCCGATACCGATACCCGATCCCAATGCAAGTCAATGGGACCAAAATATCGGAATTAAAATAAACCCTTTCTTGCCTTGTAGGTTCATTCTACATGAAGGAAAACAACTAAGAATAATGTCGGATGTATTTGGGGAGGTGGCGGAGACATTAAAGTCATAGAGGTTTATCCCAATCAAATAGAATAGCATGTTTTTTGGGTTTTTTTAAGACGTTCGGAGTGACAAAGATATTGACTATGTAAATTTTTTTTTTTATTTTGTCAGATATTGATGTTTCACTATTCCATGCCCTTCCCCTTCTTTTTTTTCTTTTTTTTTTTCTTTTCCCACACTTTCATCTTCATCATCATCAGCATCTTTGACATCAACTTCTTCTTCACCTTATTCATCTTCTTCTTCATCCTTTACCTTTTTTTATTTTTTTTTATTACATTTTTCATATTCATTTTATTCAACTATTATTATTCTTCCTATTCTACATATTCTTTTTATTCCACTGTTATTATTCTTCCTATTCTACTTCTTCATCATATTCTCATTTGTGACAGGCTTTCCCGTAATTGTTATCTATAAAAGTTGGAAGATTACACCTTCCGTTCTGCCAGTCACAAAAGTTACATTTGTCCGCGTTCAGTTTGGCCTGCAGCATCAGGCTTTATCCAGGGGCACCACGAGGAGGAACGGACTCACCCCCATACACTGCTTAGTCTTCTTCTGCATATAATTTAGATAATATCTTTTGCTCTGATATTAAGTCTTATGCTTAATGTTCTTCTGCTCTTTGTTCTGCAGCCTCTTGTTCTTCTGCTTCTCGGTCTTCCATGTCGTCGTCTCCAGGGTCGTCGTCTCCAGTGTCGTCATCTCCGCCGTCGTCGTCTCAGCCGTCGTCGTCTCCGCCGTCGTCGTCTCCGCCGTCGTCGTCTCTGCCGTCGTCGTCGTCGTCATCGCGGTGGTCTTCCGTGTCGTCGTCGTCGTCAACGGGGTGGTCTTCCGGGTCGTCGACTTTAGGGTCTTCAACTTGGAAATGTAGCAGAAGGTACAAGAAGGCTGAGAAAATGCCAAGAACCAGCTGATGGAACTGGAACTCGGATGGCTACCCGAAGGTTCAAGAGCCTATGGAACTACCGAGGACCAGCTGACGTTACTGGAACCCGGTTACTAAGCAGGAGGTACCCGTGCTAAAAAGCACTACCAAGGACCGCCTGACGTTGGCGGAACTCGGATACCCAGAAGGAGGCACCTAAGCCAAAGGCTCTGCCCGGAACCAGCTGACGGTACTGGAACCAGGATGGGGAGCAGAAGGTACAAGAGCAAAAGACACTGCCGAGAACCAGCTGACGGTACTGGAACCCGGATGGGTAGCCGAAGGTCCAAGAGCCAATGGAACTACCGAGGACCAGCTGACGTTACTGGAACCCGGTTACTAAGCAGGAGGTACCCGTGCCTGAAAGCACTACCAAGGACCACCTGAGGTTGGTGGAACTTGGATACCCAGAAGGAGGCACCTAAGCCAAAGGCTCTGCCCGGAACCAGCTGATGGTACTGGAACCAGGATGGGGAGCAGAAGGTACAAGAGCAAAAGACACTGCCGAGAACCAGCTGATGGTGCTGGAACCAGGTGGTGGACCTGAAGGCCCACAGGAGAGGAGAGAACAGCTAGGCCGCGAGGCAGCCGCAGTTACCGAACCCCAACAGTCCTACAGGGGGAGCTGGGCCTACTGGCACTACAGAACCAGCCTTGACTACCAGTTCACACAGCCCACATAGGAAGCTCCTAAACTGGAGTTGGCTAACCCGACCGCACCACGACGGGGCAAGCATAGGCGTCTCAGTGAGCTTGACACAACCCGGAAACAGCTGACGGTGCTGAAACCAGGCTTGGCACGAGGGAGTACCTGTGTCAAAAACACTGCCGAGAACCAGCTGGCGTTGCTGGAACCCAGATGCGTTGCCCCAGTGTGCAAGAGCCAATGGCACGACCGAGGACCAGCTGACGGTGCTGGAACCCGGTTACTAAGCTGTAGGTGCCCGCGCTTAAAAGCACTACCAAGGACCGCCTGGCGTTGGCGGAACTCGGATACCCAGGAGGAGGCACCTAAGCCAAAGGCTCGGCCCGGAACCAGCTGACAGTGCTGGAACCAGGTGGTGGACCCGAAGGTCCACAGGAGAGGAGAGAACAGCTAGGCCACGAGGCAGCCGCAGTTACCGAACCCCAACAGTCCTACAGGGGGAGCTGGGCCTACTGGCACTACAGAACCAGCCTTGACTACCAGTTCACACAGCCCACATAGGAAGCTCCTTAACTGGAGGCACCCTGGAGTTGGCTAACCCGACCGCACCACGACGGGGCAAGCATAGGCGTCTCAGTGAACTTGACACAACCCGGAAACAGCTGACGGTGCTGAAACCAGGCTTGGCATGAGGGAGTACCTGTGACAAGAACACTGCCGAGAACCAGCTGGCGGTGCTGGAACCCAGATGCGTTGCCCCAGTGTGCAAGAGCCAATGGCACGACCGAGGACCAGCTGACGGTGCTGGAACCCGGTTACTAAGCTGTAGGTGCCCGCGCTTAAAAGCACTACCAAGGACCGCCTGACGTTGGCGGAACTCGGATACCCAGGAGGAGGCACCTAAGCCAAAGGCTCGGCCTGGAACCAGCTGACGGTGCTGGAACCAGGAGGTGGACCCGAAGGCCCACAGGAGAGGAGAGAACAGCTAGGCCGCGAGGCAGCCGCAGTTACCGAACCCAACAGTCCTACAGGGGGAGCTGGGCCTACTGGCACTACAGAACCAGCCTTGACTACCAGTTCACGCAGCCCACATAGGAAGCTCCTAAACTGGAGGCACCCTGGAGTTGGCTAACCCGACCGCACCACGACGGGGCAAGCATAGGCGTCTCAGTGAACTTGACACAACCCGGAAACAGCTGACGGTGCTGAAACCAGGCTTGGCACGAGGGAGTACCTGTGACAAGAACACTGCCGAGAACCAGCTGGCGGTGCTGGAACCCGGATGCGTTGCCCCAGTGTGCAAGAGCCAATGGCACGACCGAGGACCAGCTGACGGTGCTGGAACCCGGTTACTAAGCTGTAGGTGCCCGCGCTTAAAAGCACTACCAAGGACCGCCTGGCGTTGGCGGAACTCGGATACCCAGGAGGAGGCACCTAAGCCAAAGGCTCGGCCCGGAACCAGCTGACAGTGCTGGAACCAGGTGGTGGACCTGAAGGTCCACAGGAGAGGAGAGAACAGCTAGGCCACGAGGCAGCCGCAGTTACCGAACCCCAACAGTCCTACAGGGGGAGCTGGGCCTACTGGCACTACAGAACCAGCCTTGACTACCAGTTCACACAGCCCACATAGGAAGCTCCTTAACTGGAGGCACCCTGGAGTTGGCTAACCCGACCGCACCACGACGGGGCAAGCATAGGCGTCTCAGTGAACTTGACACAACCCGGAAACAGCTGACGGTGCTGAAACCAGGCTTGGCATGAGGGAGTACCTGTGACAAGAACACTGCCGAGAACCAGCTGGCGGTGCTGGAACCCAGATGCGTTGCCCCAGTGTGCAAGAGCCAATGGCACCGAGGACCAGCTGGCGGTGCTGGAACCCGGTTACTAAGCTGTAGGTGCCCGCGCTTAAAAGCACTACCAAGGACCGCCTGGCGTTGGCGGAACTCGGATACCCAGGAGAAGGCACCTAAGCCAAAGGCTCGGCCTGGAACCAGCTGACGGTGCTGGAACCAGGAGGTGGACCCAAAGGCCCACAGGAGAGGAGAGAACAGCTAGGCCGCGAGGCAGCCGCAGTTACCGAACCCCAACAGTCCTACAGGGGGAGCTGGGCCTACTGGCACTACAGAACCAGCCTTGACTACCAGTTCACGCAGCCCACATAGGAAGCTCCTAAACTGGAGGCACCCTGGAGTTGGCTAACCCGACCGCACCACGACGGGGCAAGCATAGGCGTCTCAGTGAGCTTGACACAACCCGGAAACAGCTGACGGTGCTGAAACCAGGCTTGGCACGAGGGAGTACCTGTGACAAGAACACTGCCGAGAACCAGCTGGCGGTGCTGGAACCCGGATGCGTTGCCCCAGTGTGCAAGAGCCAATGGCACCGAGGACCAGCTGACGGTGCTGGAACCCGGTTACTAAGCTGTAGGTGCCCGCGCTTAAAAGCACTACCAAGGACCGCCTGACGTTGGCGGAACTCGGATACCCAGGAGGAGGCACCTAAGCCAAAGGCTCGGCCTGGAACCAGCTGACGGTGCTGGAACCAGGAGGTGGACCTGGAGGCCCACAGGAGAGGAGAGTACAGCTAGGCCGCGAGGCAGTCGCAGTTACCGAACCCAACAGTCCTACAGGGGGAGCTGGGCCTACTGGCACTACAGAACCAGCCTTGACTACCAGTTCACGCAGCCCACATAGGAAGCTCCTAAACTGGAGGCACCCTGGAGTTGGCTAACCCGACCGCACCACGACGGGGCAAGCATAGGCGTCTCAGTGAACTTGACACAACCCGGAAACAGCTGACGGTGCTGAAACCAGGCTTGGCACGAGGGAGTACCTGTGACAAGAACACTGCCGAGAACCAGCTGGCGGTGCTGGAACCCAGATGCGTTGCCCCAGTGTGCAAGAGCCAATGGCACCGAGGACCAGCTGGCGGTGCTGGAACCCGGTTACTAAGCTGTAGGTGCCCGCGCTTAAAAGCACTACCAAGGACCGCCTGGCGTTGGTGGAACTCGGATACCCAGGAGGAGGCATCTAAGCCAAAGGCTCGGCCTGGAACCAGCTGACGGTGCTGGAACCAGGAGGTGGACCCGAAGGCCCACAGGAGAGGAGAGAACAGCTAGGCCGCGAGGCAGCCGCAGTTACCGAACCCAACAGTCCTACAGGGGGAGCTGGGCCTACTGGCACTACAGAACCAGCCTTGACTACCAGTTCACGCAGCCCACATAGGAAGCTCCTAAACTGGAGGCACCCTGGAGTTGGCTAACCCGACCGCACCACGACGGGGCAAGCATAGGCGTCTCAGTGAGCTTGACACAACCCGGAAACAGCTGACGGTGCTGAAACCAGGCTTGGCACGAGGGAGTACCTGTGTCAAAAACACTGCCGAGAACCAGCTGGCGTTGCTGGAACCCAGATGCGTTGCCCCAGTGTGCAAGAGCCAATGGCACGACCGAGGACCAGCTGACGGTGCTGGAAACCGGTTACTAAGCTGTAGGTGCCCGCGCTTAAAAGCACTACCAAGGACCGCCTGACGTTGGCGGAACTCGGATACCCAGGAGGAGGCACCTAAGCCAAAGGCTCGGCCTGGAACCAGCTGACGGTGCTGGAACCAGGAGGTGGACCCGAAGGCCCACAGGAGAGGAGAGAACAGCTAGGCCGCGAGGCAGCCGCAGTTACCGAACCCAACAGTCCTACAGGGGGAGCTGGGCCTACTGGCACTACAGAACCAGCCTTGACTATCAGTTCACGCAGCCCACATAGGAAGCTCCTAAACTGGAGGCACCCTGGAGTTGGCTAACCCGACCGCACCACGACGGGGCAAGCATAGGCGTCTCAGTGAACTTGACACAACCCGGAAACAGCTGACGGTGCTGAAACCAGGCTTGGCACGAGGGAGTACCTGTGACAAGAACACTGCCGAGAACCAGCTGGCGGAGCTGGAACCCAGATGCGTTGCCTATCAAAGATTGGCTTCCTACAGCCCCAACTAGCGATGTTGGAGCAAAGGGTAAGCAGGGGGAGCAGAGTGTAGGCCGAAGCCTGCACTGGAGTCAGCTTTGTGTCTGCATTGCGTTTGCAGGACACTTTGCCGGCTACACAGTGGGGGAACAGCAGGCGGTGCTGAACCCCACTAACACATTGGCTGGTGTTTTTCTCTGTGCAGCTAGCACTTCCGGGCAAAAACTAGCATTGTTAGAGCCCAGGGTCAGCAGGAGGAGGAGAGGAGCAGAGTGTAGGCCGAAGCCTAGTTGAACCAATTTCAAAGGTAACCTTTAACCCCCCTCAGGTGTTGCAAGGTACAAGAGCCACACCTTGTGCAGCATTAATGCTGCACAAGTAAAAGGTTGCTCTATTAATTTGTCTACTTGCACACGCTGAATGCAACACGTACACAATTTAGCCCATTCTACAGTCAAACTGTAGTTGAGGCGGGACTTGTATTTTTAAGGAGACGCAGCACAGGTGTCCCAAATAACGCCTTGGTGCTTGGCGCAGCTTCCTGAGCGTTGTTTTTTGCTGTACAGGAGTCTGCGCTCTTGTGTTATCCCTTGGCAATGCCCTGTTAGCGATGCCCGTCTTATGACCTCATTTTATGATGGCCGCTGCGGTTAACGATGGCCATAAATCCCAGACCCACAGTGCCTTTTCATAAAGTCACACTGCGGTGCTGGGATTCGTGGCCTTGAGCAGTAAATATTTTCGCCGCTCACACACGTCCTTACACCTGCTTCAGACTGGGCGGCCTCATCTGATCCCTTTTCGCATGCCGCGGCCATGAGGCCGCACAGTCTGAAGAAGGCGGAAGGAGATGAGTGACGACAGGCGAACATATGCACTGCTCGTGCCCATAAACCACACCCTCGCTGACAAAATAAATATGACAATGAGGGGCATTGTTTCTAGCAGGGCGGATGCACAGGCGCAGCCAGCTAACCATGATGTCAAAAGACGGGAAACGCTACCAAGGGGGGTGCTGCGTATCATTAGAAAGGAAAGTCACACCTCAGGGACCTTGGAATGGTCTCAATGAGACACATTTTGTACGTGTTGAGTTCCACGTGGGCAAGTAGAAAAAGTCAGCCACCTTGTACAAATGCAGCAGTACTGCTGTACAAGGTGGCTATTATACATAGAAACACCTGGGGGTGGGGGGCAGGCTCCCTTCAATTTCAGTTCATGTGCCTGCGTGGCGTTTGCAGGTCACGTTGCAAGCTACACAGCAGGGGAACAGCTGGCGTTGCTGAACCCCACTGACACATTGACTGGTGTTTTTCTCTGTGCAGCTCGCATGTCCGGGCAAAAACTGGCGGTGTTAGAGCCCAGGGTCAGCAGGAAGAGGAGAGGAGCAGAGTGTAGGCAGAAGCCTGCACTGGTGGCAGCTTTTGGTCGGTTGTGCCAGCGTGGCTTGTGCTGGACACGATGCAAGCTACACAGCAGGGGAACAGCTGGCGTTGCTGAACCCCACTGACACATTGACTGGTGTTTTTCTCTGTGCAGATCGCATTTCCGGGCAAAAACTAGCGTTGTTAGAGCCCAGGGTCAGCAGGAGGAGGAGAGGAGCAGAGTGTAGGCCGAAGCCTAGTTGAACCAATTTCAAAGGAAACCTTTAACCCCCCTCAGGTGTTGCAAGGTACAAGAGCCACACCTCGTGCAGCATTAATGCTGCACAAGTAAATGGTTGCTCTCTTAATTTTGCTCCTTGCACACGCTGAATAAAACGCGTACACTATTTAGCCCATTATACTGTAAAACAGTAGTGGAGGCGTTACTTGTCTTTTTAAAGAAAAGCAGCACTGGTGTCGAAAATAACACCTTGGTGCATGGGCGCAGCTTCCTGAGCGATGTTATTTGCTGTACAGGAGTCTGCGCTCTTGTTATCCCTTGGCCATGCGCTGTGAGCGATGCCTGTCTTCTCACCTCATTTCATGTTGGCCGGTGCGGTTAGCGATGGACATGAAACCCAGACCCGCAGTGTCTTTTAATAAAGTCACACTGCTGAGCTGGGATTCGTGACCTTGCGCAGTAAATTTTGTCGCCTGTCCCTCATGTCCTTACACCTGCATCAGACTGGGCGGCCTCATCTGATCCCTTCTCGCATGCCGCGGCCATGAGGCCGCACATTCTGAAGAAGGCGGAAGGAGATGAGTAAAGACAGGCGAACATATGCACTGCTCGTGCCCATAAACCACACCCTCGCTGACAAAATAAATATGCCAACGAGGGGCGTTGTTTCTAGCAGGGCGGATGCACAGGCGCAGCCAGCTAACCATGATGTCAAAAGACGGGAAACGCTACCAAGGGGGGTGCTGCGTATCATTAGAAAGGAAAGTCACACCTCAGGGACAGTAGAATGGTCTCAATGAGACACATTTTGTACGTGTTGAGTTCCACGTGGGCAAGGATGAAAAGTCAGCCACCTTGTACAAATGCAGCAGTACTGCTGTACTAGGTGGCTGTTATACATAGAAACACCTGTGAGCATGTGACCAAAAGAAGCAAGAAGACCATGGAGAAATCACCAACCACACAACTGAAGAACCGATATCAAATCTTTGTAGAGGATGAAGATGGCACACCTAAGAATGAAGCAATACCAGCAAGCAAAAAAGAAAAGGGCACACAGCAACAAGTGACAGCAAAAAGTACAGCCAAGAAGCAACGAAGAGTGGTGGTGGTGGGAGACTCACTACTGAGAGGCACCGAAGCAGCCATCTGCAGACCGGACATAACTGCAAGAGAAGTATGCTGCCTTCCAGGTGCGATGGTCAAGGATGTGACCGATAGGATACCAAAGCTCTTCAGCTCCAAGGACGTCCACCCATTTCTTCTGATACATGTTGGCACCAATGACACGGCAACGAAGGACCTACCGACAATCTGCAAGGACTTTGAAGAGTTGGGGAAGAAAGTAAAGGAACTGGATGCACAGGTAGTTTTTTCTTCTATCCTTCCAGTAGACGGGCATGGCACCAGGAGATGGAACAGGATCCTTGATGCAAACAACTGGCTAAGACGATGGTGCAGACAACAAGGATTTGGATTCCTGGACCACGGTGTGAATTACTGGTATGATGGACTCCTCGCCAGAGACGGACTACACCTCAACAAACCTGGGAAACACACATTCGCCAGAAGACTCGCTACACTCATCAGGAGGGCGTTAAACTAGAAGAAGAGGGGACGGGAAGAAAAACATTAGACTCGAACAAAGACGACCCAGGAAAACATACTCAGAAGGGAGGTAAGAACATTTCTAAAACAATCCACAGTGAGGAGATTGGAACAAAACAAAATCCTCTAAACTGCATGCTCGCAAACGCCAGAAGCCTGACAAACAAGATGGAAGAACTAGAAGCAGAAATATCTACAGGTAACTTTGACATAGTGGGAATAACCGAGACATGGTTAGATGAAAGCTATGACTGGGCAGTTAACTTACAGGGTTACAGTCTGTTTAGAAAGGATCGTAAAAATCGGAGAGGAGGAGGGGTTTGTCTCTATGTAAAGTCTTGTCTAAAGTCCACTTTAAGGGAGGATATTAGCGAAGGGAATGAGGATGTCGAGTCCATATGGGTTGAAATTCATGGAGGGAAAAATGGTAACAAAATTCTCATTGGGGTCTGTTACAAACCCCCAAATATAACAGAAAGCATGGAAAGTCTACTTCTAAAGCAGATAGATGAATCTGCAACCCATAATGAGGTCCTGGTTATGGGGGACTTTAACTACCCGGATATTAACTGGGAAACAGAAACCTGTGAAACCCATAAAGGCAACAGGTTTCTGCTAATAACCAAGAAAAATTATCTTTCACAATTGGTGCAGAATCCAACCAGAGGAGCAGCACTTTTAGACCTAATACTATCTAATAGACCTGACAGAATAACAAATCTGCAGGTGGTTGGGCATTTAGGAAATAGCGACCACAATATTGTGCAGTTTCACCTGTCTTTCACTAGGGGGACTTGTCAGGGAGTCACAAAAACATTGAACTTTAGGAAGGCAAAGTTTGAACAGCTTAGAGATGCCCTTAATCTGGTAGACTGGGACAATATCCTCAGAAATGAGAATACAGATAATAAATGGGAAATGTTTAAGAACATCCTAAATAGGCAGTGTAAGCGGTTTATACCTTGTGGGAATAAAAGGACTAGAAATAGGAAAAACCCAATGTGGCTAAACAAAGAAGTAAGACAGGCAATTAACAGTAAAAAGAAAGCATTTGCACTACTAAAGCAGGATGGCACCATTGAAGCTCTAAAAAACTATAGGGAGAAAAATACTTTATCTAAAAAACTAATTAAAGCTGCCAAAAAGGAAACAGAGAAGCACATTGCTAAGGAGAGTAAAACTAATCCCAAACTGTTCTTCAACTATATCAATAGTAAAAGAATAAAAACTAAAAATGTAGGCCCCTTAAAAAATAGTGAGGAAAGAATGGTTGTAGATGACGAGGAAAAAGCTAACATATTAAACACCTTCTTCTCCACGGTATTCACGGTGGAAAATGAAATGCTAGGTGAAATCCCAAGAAACAATGAAAACCCTATATTAAGGGTCACCAATCTAACCCAAGAAGAGGTGCGAAACCGGCTAAATAAGATTAAAATAGATAAATCTCCGGGTCCGGATGGCATACACCCACGAGTACTAAGAGAACTAAGTAATGTAATAGATAAACCATTATTTCTTATTTTTAGTGACTCTATAGCGACAGGGTCTGTTCCGCAGGACTGGCGCATAGCAAATGTGGTGCCAATATTCAAAAAGGGCTCTAAAAGTGAACCTGGAAATTATAGGCCAGTAAGTCTAACCTCTATTGTTGGTAAAATATTTGAAGGGTTTCTGAGGGATGTTATTCTGGATTATCTCAATGAGAATAACTGTTTAACTCCATATCAGCATGGGTTTATGAGAAATCGCTCCTGTCAAACCAATCTAATCAGTTTTTATGAAGAGGTAAGCTATAGACTGGACCACGGTGAGTCATTGGACGTGGTATATCTCGATTTTTCCAAAGCGTTTGATACCGTGCCGCACAAGAGGTTGGTACACAAAATGAGAATGCTTGGTCTGGGGGAAAATGTGTGTAAATGGGTTAGTAACTGGCTTAGTGATAGAAAGCAGAGGGTGGTTATAAATGGTATAGTCTCTAACTGGGTCGCTGTGACCAGTGGGGTACCGCAGGGGTCAGTATTGGGACCTGTTCTCTTCAACATATTCATTAATGATCTGGTAGAAGGTTTACACAGTAAAATATCGATATTTGCAGATGATACAAAACTATGTAAAGCAGTTAATACAAGAGAAGATAGTATTCTGCTACAGATGGATCTGGATAAGTTGGAAACTTGGGCTGAAAGGTGGCAGATGAGGTTTAACAATGATAAATGTAAGGTTATACACATGGGAAGAGGGAATCAATATCACCATTACACACTGAACGGGAAACCACTGGGTAAATCTGACAGGGAGAAGGACTTGGGGATCCTAGTTAATGATAAACTTACCTGGAGCAGCCAGTGCCAGGCAGCAGCTGCCAAGGCAAACAGGATCATGGGGTGCATTAAAAGAGGTCTGGATACACATGATGAGAGCATTATACTGCCTCTGTACAAATCCCTAGTTAGAC
Organism: Ranitomeya imitator; assembly: GCF_032444005.1. Classification (NCBI taxonomy): domain Eukaryota; kingdom Metazoa; phylum Chordata; class Amphibia; order Anura; family Dendrobatidae; genus Ranitomeya; species Ranitomeya imitator. Next base: position 1,091,253,370 of record NC_091282.1, on the reverse strand, counting down.
CGCACATGGAGTACTGTGTCCAGTTTTGGGCACCGGTGCTCAGGAAGGATATAATGGAACTAGAGAGAGTACAAAGGAGGGCAACAAAATTAATAAAGGGGATGGGAGAACTACAATACCCAGATAGATTAGCGAAATTAGGATTATTTAGTCTAGAAAAAAGACGACTGAGGGGCGATCTAATAACCATGTATAAGTATATAAGGGGACAATACAAATATCTCGCTGAGGATCTGTTTATACCAAGGAAGGTGACGGGCACAAGGGGGCATTCTTTGCGTCTGGAGGAGAGAAGGTTTTTCCACCAACATAGAAGAGGATTCTTTACTGTTAGGGCAGTGAGAATCTGGAATTGCTTGCCTGAGGAGGTGGTGATGGCGAACTCAGTCGAGGGGTTCAAGAGAGGCCTGGATGTCTTCCTGGAGCAGAACAATATTGTATCATACAATTATTAGGTTCTGTAGAAGGACGTAGATCTGGGTATTTATTATGATGGAATATAGGCTGAACTGGATGGACAAATGTCTTCTTTCGGCCTTACTAACTATGTTACTATGTTACTATGTTACCTGGGGGGGTGGGGCCAGGTTCCCTTTAATTTCAGTTCATGTGCCTGCGTGGCGTTTGCAGGTCACGTTGCCGGCTACACAGCAGGGGAACAGCTGGCGTTGCTGAACCCCACTAACACATTGGCTGGTGTTTTTCTCTGTGCAGCTAGCACTTCCGGGCAAAAACTAGCGGTGTTTGAGCCCAGGGTCAGCAGGAGGAGGAGAGGAGCAGAGTGTAGGCCGAAGCCTGCACTGGTGGCAGCTTTTGTTCTGTTGTGCCAGCGTGGCTTGTGCTGGACACGTTGCCGACTACACAGCAGGGGAACAGCTGGCGGTGCTGAACCCCACTGACACATCACCTAGTGTTTTTTCTGTGTAGACAACACTTCCAGGTGGCAACTGACAGTGTTGAAACCCAGGGAATCAAAGAGGAGCAGAGTGTAGGCCGAAGCCTGCAGTGGAGCAAGTTGAAAGGGAACCTTTAACCCCCCCCCAGGCATTTGTTGCTGAAAGAGCCATCTTGTACAGCAGTAATACTGCACATGGAAAATGGTGGCTCCGAAAATTATGCTCCTTGCAAACGCTGAGGTACACACTCATATAATGTGTCCCCTCACACCGTCAAACCATCCCGGAAGTGGGACTTTCCTTTGTAATGTGACACAGCACAGCCGTCATTCCAACCCCCTTGGTGCCGGGCGCCACCTCCTCAACGTTGTTTGGTTCTGTCACGGAGCCCGCGCTGTAATGTTATCCCTTGGCCATGCACAGTTAGCGGTGCCCGTCTTCTGACATCATGTAGGTGTCAGGCTGGCAGTGCCTGTGCGTCCAAGCTGCCCGAGATCCAACCTTGCAGTGTAATCTAATGTAGTCCCACTGCGGGCCAGGGATCCATGGGCATGCGCAGTGCATATCATCGCCTCTCACTCACCTCCTTCCTGCTTCTTCAGACTGTGCGGCGTCACGGCCGTGGCATGCTATTAGGGATCAGCTGACGCTGCCTAGTCTGAAGAAGCGTGAAGAAGGGGAGTGAGAGGCTAGTATATGCACTGCGCATGGCCATGGATACCAGGCCCACTGTGGGATCACATTAGACGACACTGCGAGGTGTGATTTCGGGCAGCGTGGACGCACAGGCGCAGCCAGGACGACAACAAATGATGTCAGAGGACGGGCAGCGCAAACTGTGCATGGCCAAGGGATAACATAACAGCGCAGGGTCCATGACGGAATCAAACAACGCTAAGGAGGCAGCGCACGGTGCCAAGGGGGTAGCAATGACGGCTGTGCTGCGTCACATTACAAAGGAAAGTCCCACCTCCGGGACGGTTGGACGGTGTGAGGGGACACATTACATGAGTGTGTAGTTCAGCGTTTGCAAGGAGCATAATTTCAAGAGCGACCTTTCCCTTGTGCAGTATTAGTGCTGCACATGGTGGCTCTTTCAGTAACAAACGCCTAGGGGGGGGGGGGGGACAGGTCCCCTTACATTTTAGTTGTGCCAGCGTGGCGGTCGCATGACACGTTGCCGGATACACAGCTGGGGATCAGCTGACGTTACTGAACCCCAATAACAGAGGAGCGACTGTTGACTGTGCACACAGCACTTCCAGGCACCAACTGGCGGTGTTAGAGCCCAGGGACAGCAGGAGGAGCAGATTGGAGGTATTGCCGCACACACAGCTGGGGATCAGCTGACGTTACTGAACCCCAATAACAGAGGAGCGACTGTTGACTGTGCACACAGCACTTCCAGGCACCAACTGGCGGTGTTAGAGCCCAGGGACAGCAGGAGGAGCAGAGGAACAGAGTGTAGGCCGAAGCCTGATTGGAGCAAGTTGAAAGGGAACCTTTAACCCCCCCCAAGACGTTTGCAGCTGAAAGAGCCATCTTGTGCAGCACTAAGGATGCAAAAGGAAAAGGTGGTTTTTTTAATTATGCTCCTTGCAAACACCGAAGTAAACAATAAAAATGTGTCCCCTTATACCGTTAAACCGTCCCGGAGGTGCGAATTTCCTTCGTAATGGGACACAGCACAGCTGTCATTCCTATCCCCTTGGTGCCGTGCGCTGCCTCCTCAGCGTTGTTTTAAGCTGTCACGGAGCCTGCGCTGTTCTGTTAGCCCTTGGCCATGCCCAATTAGCGCTGCCTGTCTTCTAACATAATTTGGTGTCAGGCTGTCAGTGCCTGTGCGTCCACGCTGCTCCAGATCCCACCTCGCAGTCTCGTCTAACGTAATCCCACTGCGGGCCTTGGAACCATGGGCATGCACAGTGCATATCCTCGACTCTCACTCCCCTCCTTCCCTCTTCTTCAGACTGTGCGGTGTCACGGCCGTGGCATGCTATTAGGGATCAGCTGACGGCGCACAGTCTAAAGAAGGCGGAGGGAAATGAGCGAGAGCCCGAGGGGAAGATATGCACTGCGCATGCCCATGGATCCCAGGCCCGCAGTGTGACTCAATCAGAAGACACTGCGAGGCGGGATCTCGGGCAGCGCGGCCGCACAGGCGCAACCAGCCTGACACCAAATTATGTCAGAAGACAGGCAGCGCAAATAGGGCATGCCCAAGGGATAACAGAACAGCGCAGGCTCCGTGACAGCTTAAAACAACGCTGAGGAGGCAGCGCATGGCACCAAGGGGGTAGGAATGACGGCTGTGCTGCGTCACATTACGAAGGAAAGTCCCAGCTCCGGGACAGTATAACGGTATCAGTGAACACATTTTATAAGTGTTAAGTTCTGCGTGTGCAAGGAGCTAAAAAAAAAGAGCTACCTTTTCCTTGTGCAGCATTACTGCTGCACAAAATGGCTCTTTCACTAACAAACGACGGGGGGGAGGGGAAGGACAGGTTCCCTTACATTTAGGTTGTTGTGCCAGCGTGGCGGTTGCAGGACACATTGCCGGCTACACAGCTGGGGATCAGCTGACGTTACTGAAACCCAATAACACTGGGTCGTATGTTTTTACTGTGCAGCCTGCACTTCTGAGCCGCAACTGGCGGTGTTGGAGCCCAGGAATAGCAGTTCAGGTGGTAGAAAGATGAACACAGCAGGAGACCTGGATGATAACCAATTACTTAATCAGGCAGAGGAGTGGCAAATTCCTGCGAGATCCAGGCCTGGTTCATTTTCAGGAAAGTAAGCCGGTCAACGTTATCGGAGGATAGTCGCATGCGACGGTCTGTTAATACACCACCTGCGGCACTAAAGACACGTTCCGATAAGACTAGCCGCAGGGCAAGCCAGCACCTCCAATGCATACTGGCTTAGCTCTGGCCATGTATCCAGCTTAGAGACCCAAAACTTGAACGGGGAAGAGCCGTCTGGGAGTACAGTAAGAGGGCAAGCCATGTAGTCTGTCACCATCTGACGGAACCGTTGCCTCCTGCTGACTGGAGCCGCCGGTGATGGTGTAGACATTTGGGGCGGGCACACAAAAGTGTGCCAGGGTTGTGCCATACTGGGCTTGCCTTGGGCAGAGGCACTGCTTCTGCTCTCTCTTTGGGCAGAGCCTCCCCCACTGCCTCGACGCACTGAGCTGCTTTGTAAAGCACTAGCAGCACTCCTCTCAGTTGGACAGGAGAAGATGATGGAATTCACCAGTGTGTCGTGGTACTCCCGCAATTTACGCTCCCGGGTCAACGCAGGGATGAGGTTTTGGACGTTGTCCCGGTAGCGAGGATCGAGGAGGGTGAACACCCAATAATCAGGCATGTTGAGAATGTGGTCGATGCGGCGGTCGTTTCTCAGGCACTGCAGCATGAAATCCACCATGTGCTGCAGAGTGCCAACTGGCCCAGAAACGCTGTCCCCTGCTTGAGACATGATCTCTGCCCGCTTGTCATCACCCCACCCTCGCTGTACACACTGACCACTGGACAATTGTGTCGCTCCCTCCTCTGGACGGAGCTCTTCCTCCTCCATTGACTCCTCCTCATCCTCCTCACAAATTGGCCCCTGCGTACCCCTTTGTGAGGAACCACGTGGCGCTGACTCTCCAGAAGCTGATGGAAAAGGTGACTCCTCATCCTCCACCTCTTCCACAACATCATCCCTTAACCCTTGCAAAGTTTGCTGAAGCAGGCAGATAAGGGGGACAGTAATGCTGACTAGTGCATCATCTGCACTTGCCATCCGCGTGGAATAATCAAAAGGACACAAAACCTGGCAGACGTCCTTCATAGTGGCCCACTCTGTGGTTGTGAAGTCTGATCGGCGCTGACTGCGACTTCTTTGCGCCTGATGCAGCTGGTACTCCATAACTGCTTGCTGCTGCGCACACAACCGCTCCAACATATGTAACGTGGAATTCCACCGGGTAGGTAGGTCACATATGATGCGGTGTTCCGGAAGGCGGAATCGGCGCTGCAGAGCAGCAATGCGGGATCTGGCCAAGCTGGAACGCCGCAAGTGAGCACACTCTAGGCGGACCTTGTGCAGCAGGGCATCAAGATCCGGATAGTCCCTCAGAAAACTCTGCACAACCAAATTGAGCACATGTGCCAGACATGGGATGTGAGTGAGGTTGCCAAGGGCCAAAGCTGCCACCAGATTTCGGCCATTGTCACACACTACCATGCCTGGCTGGAGATTCGCTGGCAGTAACCACACATCGCTCTCCTGCTTGATGGCATTCCAGAGCTCCTGCGCTGTGTGGCTTCGATGCCCCAATGAAACTAGTTTCAAGACGGCCTGCTGACGTTTGGCCACGGCTGTGCTCATGTCGGTCATAGGTAAACGTTCACGGGTCCATGTGGAGGTGACGGATCCTGCAGAGAGGAATCTGAGGAACTGGTGTAAGAGGAGGAGTCGATGCGTACAGACTGGATTCCTGCAATCCTTGGAGTGGGCAGGACACGTCCTGCGCCACTCGCACGATCTGTACCTGGCTCAACAACATTAACCCAATGGGCAGTGAGGGAAACATATCGCCCCTGTCCATGCTGACTGGTCCACGCATCGGTGGTGAGGTGGACCTTGCTACTGACGGCGTTCAGTAGCGCATGTTTTATGTTTGCCTCAACATGCCTGTGCAGGGCAGGGACAGCCTGCCTGCTGAAGTAAAAGCGGCTGGGCACCTTGTACTGTGGGACTGCCAATGCCATCAAGTCACGGAAGCTGTCAGTCTCCACCAGCCTGAACGAGAGCATTTCCAGGGACAACAGTTTGGCAATGCCTGCATTCAGAGCCTGTGCTCGGGGGTGGTTGGCCGAGAATGCCCGCCTTTTCTCCCATGCCTGTACTACCGATGGCTGTAGAGTAGACTGGGAGTGTGAGGATGACTGGGAAGGTGGTGCTGTGGGTGGAATTACACAAGGTCTCTGGACAACAGTGCCAGAGGTTCTTCCATGGCGATCCTGGGAGGAAGCCAAACCAGCTGTGCGTGAGCTGGAGGAAGAGGCAACACGAGCTGAAGAGGTGGTAGCTGCCGCTGTTGGTTGGCCTACATCTTCAGTCTGTTTCTGTAACTCCACCGCGTGCCTGGTCCGCACATGTTTCCACATATTTGTGGTATTGAGGTTGCTGACATTTTTCCCTCTTTTTACTTTCTGATGACACAGCTTGCATTTGACAAAACAAATGTCATCTGCAACTGTGTCAAAAAAGGACCAGGCACTGCAAGTCTTGGGAGCGCCCTTTTTGGCTTTGGAAAGAGACAGGCTCCTAACGGGTGCCAAAGTGGAGGCTACAGGCTCCGCAGTCTTCCCCCTCCCTCTCCCTCTTTGGCCCGTAAGGGGAAGCTCTTCCTCAGAGCTGCTCCCACCACCTTCCTGTTCCTCACGCCACGATGGGTCAAGGACCTCATCATCTCCACTACCCTCTGCCACCAACTGCTCCTCCTGGGTAGTCTCGGCAGCACAGTACGCATCAGAAAGCGGCACCTGAGTTTCATCATCAGATGCGTACTGCGCTGTGGTCACCTGAGGCACTGGCCCACCTGCCTCTTCAGAGTCAGAGAGAAAAAGCTGTTGGGCATCACTGCACACTGCCTCTTCTTCCATTTCTCCAATGCTGCTTGGCTGGCCCCCTGTTTCCAAGCCAAGAGATTCAGAGAACAGAAGTAGAGACGGCTCCTGTCCTGGGCTCTCTGACTGCCTGGCCAATTTGGCAGGTGGTGAAGAGACAGATGGCTGCTCTCCAGTGCTCTGTGCCTGAGAGGATTTGGCACTAACTGAAGTCGATGCCGAGGTGTTAGCTGCCATCCACCCGACAACGGCTTCAATTTGGTCTTCACGCAGCAGCGGTGCACGGCGCTCTCCGACAAAGCTGCGCATGAAGGACTGTTCCCTGCTGAAACTGAGTGACGACGAGTCACCGGCGCCCGCAGCAGGCACAGAATCACCACGTCCTCTCCCTGCTCCTCTCCCTGCTCCGCGCCCACGCCCACGTGCCTTTCTCCCTGCCCTCTTCATCTTGGTTGACAGATAAAGATAAGCAGAAAAGTACTAAGGCCTTAGTGTGCTTATTCCTGAAATGCTCCTCCTAACAGGTGTAAGAAACACTAATGTTGTAAAGTGTGGACTAAACTTTATTATTTTTCAAATGTGGCCTACACAAGTGTTAAGTTGTGTTTGGTGAACTTTACTTTTTTTTTTGTGCAGATCGGGCTACAGAGCTAGTTTAAATCACACGGAGACCGTGCAGACAGCCGTAAACGGCGCTGCAAGGCCAAAAAACCCTCCTCTAGGTTATCCTATGTAGTGTTTTTCCACTATTTAGCTGGAGACGGGTGGAAAGACACTAATAGGAATTTTTTTTTTTAAATTTTAAACAGGCTGCACTATTTGAAAAAAAGGAAATTGTTTTTCAAGGTATGAGGCAGTAACGCACCCTGAGCTGAATCCAACCGGCTATAGCTGCACACAGACTACAGGGCGAGCTGCGCTCACACAGAGACCGTGCAGACAGCCGTAAACGGCGCTGCAAGGCCCAATAAATCCCCTCTAGGTTATCCTATGTAGTGTTTTTCCACTATTTAGCTGGAGACGGGTGGAAAAACACTAATAGGAATTTTTTTTTTTAAATTTTAAACAGGCTGCACTATTTGAAAAAAAGGAAAATTTTTCTCAAGGTATGAGCCAGTAACGAACCCTGAGCTGAATCCAACCGGCTATGGCTGCACACAGACTACAGGGCGAGCTGGGCTCACACGGAGACCGTGCAGACAGCCGTAAACGGCGCTGCAAGGCCCAAAAACCCCCCTCTAGGTTATCCTATGTAGTGTTTTTCCACAATTTAGCTGGAGACGGGTGGAAAAACACTAATAGGGATTTTTTAAAAAAATTTTTAAACAGGCTGCACTATTTGAAAAAAAGGAAAATTTTTCTCAAGGTATGAGCCAGTAACGAACCCTGAGCTGAATCCAACCGGCTATGGCTGCACACAGACTACAGGGCGAGCTGGGCTCACACGGAGACCGTGCAGACAGCCGTAAACGGCGCTGCAAGGCCCAAAAACCCCCCTCTAGGTTATCCTATGTAGTGTTTTTCCACAATTTAGCTGGAGACGGGTGGAAAAACACTAATAGGGAATTTTTTTAAAAATTTTTAAACAGGCTGCACTATTTGAAAAAAAGGAAAATTTTTCTCAAGGTATGAGCCAGTAACGAACCCTGAGCTGAATCCAACCGGCTATGGCTGCACACAGACTACAGAGCGAGCTGGGCTCACACGGAGACCGTGCAGACAGCCGTAAACGGCGCTGCAAGGCCCAAAAACCCCCCTCTAGGTTATCCTATGTAGTGTTTTTCCACAATTTAGCTGGAGACGGGTGGAAAAACACTAATAGGGAATTTTTTTAAAAAATTTTTAAACAGGCTGCACTATTTGAAAAAAAGGAAAATTTTTCTCAAGGTATGAGCCAGTAACGCACCCTGAGCTGAATCCAACCGGCTATGGCTGCACACAGACTACAGGGCGAGCTGGGCTCACACGGAGACCGTGCAGACAGCCGTAAACGGCGCTGCAAGGCCCAAAAACCCCCCTCTAGGTTATCCTATGTAGTGTTTTTCCACAATTTAGCTGGAGACGGGTGGAAAAACACTAATAGGAAATTTGAGAAAAAATGTGCAGCAGGCTGCACTATGAGCAAAACAGGACAACTGTGTGAGGCAGTGTGAACCCCTCCTGAGCTGAATACAACCGGGTATATGGCTGCACACAGACTACAGAGTGAGCTGCACACACACACACACAGAGACCTTGCAGAACGCTGTTAAAACAGCGCTGCAAGGCAAGAGCAAGGTGAACAGTGAAGAACACACAGCGTTTTGCTAAATTAGCCTTTGGAAAGCAAAATAAAGCAATTAGCTAGCTCAACTGGCCCTCAGTTAGAACACAGCGTCCTGTCCCTAACTGAAATCACAGCAGAGTGAGCGCAAAATGGCGGCAGCGTTTTTTATAGTGCAGAGTGACATCATTTCAGCAGCCAATCACAGCCTTGCCAGTACTTACATGCCCACCATGCTAAACAGGATGTGCCCACACTTCCAATCATTCCTCATTGGCTGCTGCGTTCAGTTTGAATTCTGGGAACTTCCGATTCCAGTATCCAATACGCGGGAAGTATCGGAATTCGGTATCGGAATTCCGATACCGCAAATATCGGCGGATACCCGATACTTGCGGTATCGGAATGCTCAACACTACTTTTAAGGCTATGTGCACATGTTACGGATTAGGCTTAGGAATTTCTGGTGCGGATTCTGCCTCTCCTGGCAGAAAACGCACCTGCGGATTTGTCGCATTTTTTGTGCGGTTCCACAGCGTTTTTTGTGCGTTTTTGCTGCGTTTTTTTTGCTGATTTGCTGCATTTTCTACCCCTGTGGTTTTCTATAATGGAATGGGTACAATAACGCTGCAGATTCACAAAAAAGAAGTGACATGCTACTTCTTTTAAACCGCAGCGTTTCCGCAGCGGATTTTCCGCAAAGTGTGCACAGCATTTTGTTTTTCTCATTGATTTACATTGTACTGTAAATCAATTGCGGTTCTGCAGCGTTTCTGCACTGCAAAAAACGCTGCGGATCTGCAGAGAATCCGCAACGTGTGCACATACCCTTACAGTTGCAGGATGATATCAGCCCACATCAAGTCTTCATAAACTAATGAAAACTGATATACAACCAATTATTGTTTAGAACAAAAAACCTGACCTGCACCTCTAGATAGTATGAACAGACGCCTACTGCAATGAATACATAACTTGCACAAAGGAGGAACGCAGCAGCACTCTATAGAGACCAATACACATGCAAAACCAAAATCTATGATAATTGCTGAGTAAACTGTTATAAAAAGTACATTTTTTTAAATTACTTACAAAAGTGAAGGTTCTTAGAGCATAAATTGGCCAATTCATGTGAGCCTATCAACCGCGACAAAGTGATACTTCTCTGATGGGTCCTATCATCTAATAAATGCCTCTCTTGTGTTATAAAAGTCTACAGTGTGAATGGGCAAACATGCCTCTCCTGGGTTACAAACTTGCACATGAAAGTAAGCTGGTAGGAACCAGAGTTGATTATAAACACTCTTAAGCTGATGGGTGGGGTGAGTCAGAAAGGAGGGGGTAACAACCTTCAATGGATAACTGCATAGAACAAAAAACCTGACCTGCACCTCCATATAGTATGAACAGATGACACTTCTCTGATGGGTCCTATTTTAGTGACCGGTATGCCGGTCATTGTTTGAGAATGGGAAACTGCACTCAGGGCCGGACTGGCCATCGGGCACTTCTGGCAAATGCCAGAAGGGCCGGTGCCAGTCGTGGGCCGCTCGATCTGCCTCCCCCCGCCGCCGCCGACTCACCCCCCTGCCGTCGCATTCAACTATACCGGCGTCTATCACGCTGGTACAGTTGAATGCAATGATGGAGGAGAGAGCGTCTACAGACACTCCCTCTCCCATCATTCCCTGCTCTGCCTCTGACACTGCGGGTGCGCGATGACATCATATCATCGCGCACCTGCTGTGTCCCGGACAGACTGCAGCTGCTGAGACAGGAGCAGGAAGCAACGCTGGGCACGAGGAAAGGTGAGGAGAGTGTTTTTTTGTTTTTTTTTGCTGGACTGTGGGGACATTCTCGGGGGGAGGAGGAGCGATGTTGGCTGTGCTGGATATACCACTGTGCAGGCTGTGCTGGATATACCACTGTGCGGGCTGTGCTGGATATACCACTGTGCGGGCTGTGCTGGATATACCACTGTGCGGGCTGTGCTGGATATACCACTGTGCGGGCTGTGCTGGATATACCACTGTGTGGGCTGTGCTGGATATACCACTGTGTGGGCTGTGCTGGATATACCACTGTGCGGGCTGTGCTGGATATACCACTGTGTGGGCTGTGCTAGATATACCACTGTGCGGGCTGTGCTGGATATACCACTATGCGGGCTGTGCTGGATATACTACTGTGCGGGCTGTGCTGGCTATACCACTGTGTGGGCTGTGCTGGATATACCACTGTACGGGCTGTGCTGGATATACTACTGTGCGGGCTGTGCTGGATATACCACTGGGTGGGCTGTGCTGGATATACCACTGTGCGGGCTGTGCTGGATATACCACTGTGCGGGCTGTGTTGGACATACTACTGTGCGGGCTGTGCTGGATGTACCACTGTGTGGGCTGTGCTAGATATACCACTGTGCGGGCTGTGCTGGATATACCACTGTGCGGGCTGTGCTAGATATACCACTGTGCGGGCTGTGCTGTATATACCACTGTGCGGGCTGTGCTGTATATACCACTGTGCGGGCTGTGCTGTATATACCACTGTGCGGGCTGTGCTGGATATACCACTGTGTGGGCTGTGCTGGATATACCACTGTGTGGGCTGTGCTGGATATACCACTGTGTGGGCTTTGCTGGATATACCACTGTGCGGGCTGTGCTGGATATACTACTGTGCGGGCTGTGCTGTGTATACTACTGTGTGGGCTGTGCTGTATATACTACTGTGTGGGCTGTGCTGTATACTGCTGTGTGGGCTGCATTATCTACTATGCGGGCTGTGCTATATACTATGCGGGCTGTGCTATATACTATGGGGTGTATATTATTTTCTATGGGGAGGCCATGTTATGTACTATGTGGCTGTGGTATATACTGTTGTGGGGGTATATTATATTCTATGGGGGAGGTTGGGTTATATACTATATTATGGGGAGGTGGGCTGTATCATATTCTATGGGGTTACATTATACTCTGTGGGGTGGCTGCATTATACTCTGTGGGGTGGCTGCATTATACTGTGGGGTGGCTGCATTATACTCTGTGGTTGCCGCATTATATTCTGTAGGGTGGTGGCTACATTATACTATATGTGGGCTGCATTATACTGTATCGAGGACTATGGGGAAAACGTTATCCTATATGAAGAACTATGGGGTGCATTATACTATGGGAGGTGAATTGTACTATATGGATGACTATGGCAGTGCATTATACTATATGGAGCACTATGAGGAGTGTATTATGCTATATGGAGGACTATGAGGAGTGTATTATACTATGTGGAGGACTGATCAGTGTATTTTAATATATGGAGGACTATAGGGAGTATATCTAATATATAAAGCTGAATGTGTGTGTGTGTGTGTGTGTGTGTGTGTGTGTGTGTGTGTGTGTGTGTGTGTGTGTGTGTGTGTGCGTATGTGTGTATGTCCGGGATTGGCATCTGAACCGTCGCAGCTACAGCCACAAAATTTTGCACAGTCACACGTCTGGACCCCGAGAGCATCATAGGCTATGTTGTGAGGTGAAATTTTAACCCCGCGCTTTCCAATTCACCAAACAATTTTGCCCCTATCTACATAATGGGGAAAAAGTGAAAGGAAAAGTGTTGGAGGCAAATTGACAGCTGCCAGATGTGAACAAGGGGGACTTACAGAATGAGAGCGATGGCGCCAAAGAGTATATACCGTACAGTTGCTAAGCTGGGCCCCGACATGGGATGGGACACCACACACGGGGATATGAACATGCACACAAAATGCGCCACACACTACCACGTGCTTGAACACATATACCACCCTCAGCACACATTTCACCACACATACATCAACCTCGCCACATAAAAGTCAAAACACAAAAGTCGCCGCTCAAAACTCGCCACGCGTAATACTCGCCACATGCAAAACTAGGCTCACGCAAAACTCACCACACGTGCAAAACTCACCTCATGAGAAAACTCGCCACACGCAAAACTTGCACCCGTGGAAAAATTGCCACATGCACAAAAGTTGCAAAACATGCAAAAGTTGCCTCACACAAAACTTGCACATACTCAGAAGGCACCACACATAAAACTCACCACGCGCAAAACTCGCCATGTGCAAAACTTGCTGCACACAACTTGCTACACTAACCTGTCACATGCAACTCGACACACAAAAAGTTGCTACACGCATGTCGCCACACAAAACTCATCTCACAAAAGTCGCTACATGCATGTCGCCACACGCAACTCAACACACACAACTTGAAACACAAAACTCACCCTAAAACACAGTCTGGTATTATCCTTCAAAAATAAAAATCTGGTTAATAAGCAGACAAACTACAAGAGCAACAAATGTACCATAGGAAATACGGCAGCTGTCAGTCACATGACCTGTCTATTATGTGTATGTGTGAGCTAATATATACTGCCAGGGGGAGGGCTTCCTGTTGGCTGGGGATTTATCAGGCTGCCAATTTAGCTTACAAATACTGAGGTAAAAATACTGACCAAATAACGTGTGAATGAGGTCTAATACAGGAGATGACATACAGATATATACTATGTACAGGGGAGATAACACACAGGTATATACTATATACAGGAGAGATGACACACAGGTATATACTATATAGAGGAGGAGATGACATACAGGTAGGGTTGAGCGAAACGGGTCGAACATTTTCAAAAGTCGCCGACTTTTGGCTAAGTCGGGGTTTCATGAAACCCGATCCGACCCCTGTGCGGGGTCGGCCATGCGGTACGCGACTTTCGCGCCAAAGTCGCGTTTCAATGACGCGAAAAGCGCCATTTCTCAGCCAATGAAGGTAAACGCAGAGTGTGGGCAGCGTGATGACATAGGTCCTGGTCCCCACCATCTTAGAGAAGGGCATTGCAGTGATTGGCTTGCTGTCTGCGACGTCACAGGGGCTATAAAGAGGCGTTCCCGCCGACCGCCATCTTACTGCTGCTGATCTGAGCTTAGGGAGAGGTTGCTGCCGCTTTGTCAGAAGCAGGGATAGCGTTAGGCAGGGTCCATTAACCACAAAACCGCTTGTGCTGCAGCGATTTGCACTGTCCAACACCACCCTCGGTGTGCAGGGACAGTGGAATTTTTTTTTTTTTTTTTTTTCCCCTCAGCGCTGTAGCTCATTGGGCTGCCCTAGAAGGCTCCCTGATAGCTGCATTGCTGTGTGTACGCCGCTGTGCAAACCAACTGCTTTTTTCAAAGCACAAATCCTCTTGTTCCTTCCTTTCTGCACAGCTATCTTTTTTGTTTGTCCACACTTTTTATTTCATTTGTGCATCAGTCCACTCCTTATTGCTGCCTGCCATACCTGGCTGAGATTACTGCAGGCAGGGAGATAGTAGCTGCCTGCCATACCTGGCTGAGATTACTGCAGGCAGGGAGATAGTAATTGTAGGACATTCCCTGTTTTTTTTTTTTTTTTTTTTTTGGTGGGAGATTAAGATTGGCAATTTGGCATTTCTGCTAGAGTGCCATCCCTGTGTGTGCCATCTCTCTCACATAGTGGGCCATAGAAAGCCTTTTCATTTTTCTGTATTTTTTTTTGTGGGGTGTATAAATTCTCCCTGATAAAAATACAGTGGGAGATTAATATTGGCCTTTGGGCTTGTGTGCCAGTCCTGAGTGTGCCATCTCTCTCACAAATAGTGGGCCATAGAAAGCCTATTTTATTTTTTTTTGGGTTTTATAAATTCTCCCTGAAAAAAAGGGAGATTAATATTGGCCTCTGGGCTTCTGTGCCAGTCCTGAGCGTGCCATCTGTGCCAGTCCTGAGCGTCCCATCTCTCTCACAAATAGTGGGCCATAGAAAGCCTATTTAATTTTTTTTTTGGTTTTATAAATTTTCCCTGAAAAAAGGGAGATTAATATTGGCCTCTGGGCTTGTGTGCCAGTTGTGAGCGTGCCATCTGTGCCAGTCCTGAGCGTGCCATCTCTCTCACAAATAGTGGGCCATAGAAAGCCTATTTAATTTTTTTTTTGGTTTTATAAATTTTCCCTGAAAAAAGGGAGATTAATATTGGCCTCTGGGCTTGTGTGCCAGTTGTGAGCGTGCCATCTGTGCCAGTCCTGAGCGTGCCATCTCTCTCACAAATAGTGGGCCATAGAAAGCCTATTTAAATATTTTTTTGGTTTTATAAATTCTCCCAGAAAAAAAGGGAGATTAATATTGGCCTCTGGGCTTCTGTGCCAGTTGTGAGCGTGCCATCTGTGCCAGTCCTGAGCGTGCCATCTCTCTCACAAATAGTGGGCCATAGAAAGCCTATTTAAATATTTTTTTGGTTTTATAAATTCTCCCAGAAAAAAAGGGAGATTAATATTGGCCTCTGGGCTTCTGTGCCAGTCCTGAGCGTGCCATCTGTGCCAGTCCTGAGCGTCCCATCTCTCTCACAAATAGTGGGCCATAGAAAGCCTATTTTATTTTTTTTTTGGGTTTCAGAAATTCTCCCTGGAAAAAAAAAGGGAGATTAATATTGCCCTTTGGGCTTGTGTGCCAGTACTAAGCGTTCCATCTCTCTCTCTCTCTCAGTCAGTGGGCCATAGAACGCATATTTTTGGTTTTATTTGTTTTCTAAATTCTCCCTGAAAAAATCATTTTATTTTATTTGGTTTCTAAATTCTTCCTGATAAAATCATATTTTTTTTATTATTTTTATTTCTAAAGTCTCCCTGAAAAAAAAAAAAAAAAAAAACAACCAAAAAAACAGTGGGAGATTAATATTGGCCTTTCTGCTTGTGTGCCAGTCTTGACTCCTGGGTGTGCCATCTCTCTCTCTCTCTCTCTCTCTCTCTCTCTCTCTCTCTCTCTCTCCAATTGTGGTCCATAGAAAGCCTATATTTTTTTTCCTTGATTTGGGTTCTAAAATCTACCAGAGAAAATAACTACATCAATCATTGGTAGAAAAATATTGGCCTCTGGGTTTGTGTGCCACTCCTGACTCCTGTGTGCGTCATCTCTCAGTCAGTGGGCCATAGAACGCCTATTTTTGGTTTTATTTGTTTTCTAAATTCTCCCTGAAAAAATTATTTTATTTTATTTGGTTTCTAAATTCTTCCTGATAAAATCATATTTTTTTTATTATTTTTTTTTCTAAAGTCTCCCTGAAAAAAAAAAAAAAAAACAGTGGGAGATTAATATTGGCCTTTCTGCTTGTGTGCCAGTCTTGACTCCTGGGTGCGTCATCTCTCAGTCAGTGGGCCATAGAACGCCTATTTTTGGTTTTATTTGTTTTCTAAATTCTCCCTGAAAAAATCATTTTATTTTATTTGGTTTCTAAATTCTTCCTGATAAAATCATATTTTTTTTATTATTTTTTTTTCTAAAGTCTCCCTGAAAAAAAAAAAAAAAAAACAACCAAAAAAAACAGTGGGAGATTAATATTGGCCTTTCTGCTTGTGTGCCAGTCTTGACTCCTGGGTGCGTCATCTCTCAGTCAGTGGGCCATAGAACGCCTATTTTTGGTTTTATTTGTTTTCTAAATTCTCCCTGAAAAAATCATTTTATTTTATTTGGTTTCTAAATTCTTCCTGATAAAATCATATTTTTTTTATTATTTTTTTTTCTAAAGTCTCCCTGAAAAAAAAAAAAAAAAAAACAACCAAAAAAAACAGTGGGAGATTAATATTGGCCTTTCTGCTTGTGTGCCAGTCTTGACTCCTGGGTGTGCCATCTCTCTCTCTCTCTCTCTCCAATTGTGGTCCATAGAAAGCCTACATTTTTTTTCCTTGATTTGGGTTCCAAAATCTACCAGAGAAAATAACTCCATCAATCATTGGTAGAAAAATATTGGCCTCTGGGCTTGTGTGCCACTCCTGATTCCTGTGTGCGTCATCTCTCACTCAGTGGCCCATAGAAAGCATATAGTTTGTTACATTTGTTTTCTAAATTCTCCCTGCAAAAATCTATTTTTTTTTTTTTGGGGGGTTTCTAAAGTGTTCCTGAAAAAAATAAAAATAAAAAAAAAATAATAGTGTGACATTAATATTAACATTTGTGCTTCAGTGACAGTCCTGCGTGTGGGGCATCTCTCTAATTTGCAGCCACCAAAAAAAGAGTGTGTAACATTGGGCCTGATTTTCGCTGTGGTCTCACCAACCTGTAAAGGGGTAGCTAAATCATACAGAAGTTATAGCTCACCGTGTAAGTTGTGTGACTGCAACAAATAACGTTAGTTTGGTTACGTTTTTAAAACAATGAGGAAGTCTAGTGGAAGAGGTCGTGGCCGGGGGCGTTCATTGTCAGCTGGTAATGAGGGTAGTGGTAGTGGTGGAGCATCAGGTGGTCGTGGGGGAAAAAATATTGCACCTAAGTCTGGAGCTGTGGAGCCAGGTTCGTCGTCCGGCTACACAAGGCCTCGAACGCTCCCTTTTCTGGGATTAGGAAAACCGCTTTTAAAGCCGGAGCAGCAAGAGCAAGTTTTGGCTTATCTTGCTGACTCAGCCTCTAGCTCTTTTGCCTCATCTCGTGAAACTGGTAAAAGTAAAAGCAGCGCGTCGTTAGTGGATGTTCACGGTCAGGGACAAGTCACTTCCTTGTCCTCTTCAGCAAAAACAACAACAGAGAAGAATGCAGCAGGCGACACAACGGGTTACTCCATGGAGCTCTTTACACATACCGTCCCTGGCTTAGAAAGTGAAGCAGTTAACAGTCCATGCCCATTACAAATTGAATCTGACATGGAGTGCACTGACGCACAGCCACAGCCAGACTACTATGCTGGTCCTTTGACTCAGACCACAACATTGCCCTCGCAGGGTGCTGATCAAGAATCAGACCCTGATGAGACTATGTTGCCCCATCACGAACGCTATACCACCGAACGACACGGTGACACAGACGAAGTTGCGCAGGAGGTACAAGAAGAGTTATTAGATGACCCAGTTCTTGACCCCGATTGGCAGCCATTGGGGGAACAGGGTGCAGGCGGCAGCAGTTCTGAAGCAGAGGAGGAGGAGGGGCCGCAGCAGGCATCAACATCGCCACAGGTTCCATCTGCCGGGCCCGTATCTTGCCCAAAACGCGTGGCAAAGCCAAAACCTGGTGGAGGACAGCGTGGCCATCCGGTTAAAGCTCAGTCTGCAATGCCTGAAAAGGTATCCGATGCTAGAAAGAGTGCAGTCTGGCATTTTTTTAAACAACATCCAATTGATCAGCGCAAAGTCATCTGTCAAAAATGTTCTACTTCCTTAAGCAGAGGTCAGAATCTGAAAAGTCTCAATACTAGTTGCATGCATAGACATTTAACCACCATGCATTTGAAAGCTTGGACTAACTACCAAACGTCCCTTAAGGTTGTTGCACCCTCGGCCAATGAAGCTAGTCATCAACGCAACATCCCTTCCGGCAGTGTAGGACCACCATTTAGCGCACCACCTGCTGTATCTGTGCAGGTATCTTTGCCAGGCCAAAGCAGTCAGGGTCAGGGAATCACCAGTTTCGTAGTAGGAAACACTGCATCTAGGGCACCGGCGGCAACAATACCATCTCCCACCGTCTCTCAGTCTGCCATGTCCACCGGCACCCCCGCTAGTTCCACGATCTCCAGCTCTCCAGTCCAGCTCACCCTACATGAGACTATGGTTAGAAAAAGGAAATACTTAGCCTCGCATCCGCGTACACAGGGTTTGAACGCCCACATAGCTAGACTAATCTCGTTAGAGATGATGCCCTACCGGTTAGTTGAAAGCGAAGCTTTCAAAGACCTGATGGACTACGCTGTACCACGCTACGAGCTACCCAGTCGACACTTTTTTTCCAGAAAAGCCATCCCAGCCCTCCACCAGCATGTTAAAGAGCGCATCGTCCATGCACTCAGGCAATCTGTGAGCACAAAGGTGCACCTGACAACAGATGCATGGACCAGTAGGCATGGCCAGGGACGTTACGTGTCCATCACGGCACACTGGGTAAATGTGGTGGATTCAGGGTCCACAGGGGACAGCAAGTTTGGGACAGTTCTGCCTAGCCCACGGTCTAGTAAACAGTTGTCTGTAGCCGTTCGCACCCCCTCCTCCTCCTCCTCCTCGTCCTCCTGCAGAAGCAAGAGCTCGTCCACAGACCGCAGTCGCACAAACACTCCATCCGCACCTGCCACTGTTGCACACCAGGTCTCCCATTATGGGGCAGCTACTGGCATACGTCAGCAGGCTGTATTGGCTATGAAGTGTTTGGGCGACAATAGACACACCGCGGAAGTTCTGTCCGAGTTCTTGCAGCAAGAAACGCAGTCGTGGCTGGGCACTGTAGATCTTGAGGCAGGCAAGGTAGTGAGTGATAACGGAAGGAATTTCATGGCTGCCATCTCCCTTTCCCAACTGAAACACATTCCTTGCCTGGCTCACACCTTAAACCTGGTGGTGCAGTGCTTCCTGAAAAGTTATCCGGGGTTATCCGACCTGCTCCTCAAAGTGCGTGGACTTTGCGCACATATCCGCCGTTCGCCTGTACACTCCAGCCGTATGCAGACCTATCAGCGTTCTTTGAACCTTCCCCAGCATCGCCTAATCATAGACGTTGCAACAAGGTGGAACTCAACACTGCACATGCTTCAGAGACTGTGCGAACAGAGGCGGGCTGTTATGTTTTTGTGGGAGGATACACATACACGGGCAGGCAGTAGGATGGCAGACATGGAGTTGTCAGGTGTGCAGTGGTCGAAGATTCAAGACATGTGTCAAGTCCTTCAGTGTTTTGAGGAATGCACACGGCTGGTTAGTGCAGACAACGCCATAATAAGCATGAGCATCCCCCTAATGCGTCTGCTGATGCAAAGTTTGACGCACATAAAGGATCAGGCGTCTGCACCAGAGGAAGAGGAAAGCCTTGATGACAGTCAGCGATTGTCTGGTCAGGGCAGTGTACATGACGAGGTACCGGGCGAAGAGGAGGTGGAGGATGAGGAGGATGATGGGGATGAGTATATTTTTAATGAGGAAGCTTTCCCGGGGGCACGGGAAATTGGTGGCGTGGCAAGGCCGGGTTCTGGTTTTTTGAGGGACACAAGTGACGTAGATTTGCCTGCAACTGCCCCTCAACCAAGCACAACCGCAGATTTGACAACGGGAACTTTGGCCCACATGGCGGATTATGCCTTGCGTATCCTCAAAAGGGACACACGCATTACAAAAATGATGAACGATGACGATTACTGGTTGGCCTGCCTCCTTGATCCTCGCTATAAAGGCAAATTGCAAAATATTATGCCACATGAGAACTTGGAACTAATATTAGCAACAAAACAATCAACTCTTGTTGACCGTTTGCTTCTGGCATTCCCTGCACACAGCGCCCGTGATCGTTCTCACACGAGCTCCAGGGGCCAGCAGACCAGAGGTGTTAGAGGGGCAGAAATCAGAAGTGGCGTTGGACAGAGGGGTTTTCTGACCAGGTTGTGGAGTGATTTTTCTATGACCGCAGACAGGACAGGTACTGCAGCATCAATTCAAAGTGACAGGAGACAACATTTGTCCAGTATGGTTACAAACTATTTTTCATCCCTTATCGACGTTCTCCCTCAACCGTCATTCCCATTTGATTACTGGGCATCCAAATTAGACACCTGGCCAGAATTGGCAGAATATGCATTGCAGGAGCTTGCTTGCCCGGCAGCTAGTGTCCTATCAGAAAGAGTATTCAGTGCTGCAGGTTCAATACTAACAGAAAAAAGGACTCGTCTGGCTACCCAAAATGTAGATGATCTAACCTTCATTAAAATGAACCACAACTGGATTTCAAAATCTTTTGCCCCACCCTGCCCGGCTGACACCTAGCTTTCCTATGAAAAGGTCTTGCCTGTGGACTATTCTGAATGACTTTTCCAATCTCGTAATTTTCTTCACCTGATTGTCCAGCATACGACATGTTTCCACCTCACGAAATGGCCAAACTCCCCACACGGGGCCGTGCTATCGCCACTTTGCGCTTGGACCCTTGAGAGTGCTGTTTGTCTGAAGAGGTGGGTGTGGCCGCTTTTGGTCGACGGCACTGCCACTGGGTCCCTCATAGTACAATAAAGTGTCTCTGGCGGTGGTGGTGCGCACCCAACGTCAGACACACCGTTGTAATATGAGGGGCCCTGTGCCTGTACCGCCGGCCACAAGACAGTTCCCCCCCCCAGCTCAAACAGTGCTGTACCACTAGCAAAATTATCTCTCACAGCTTCACCAATGTGTAGTCTAGCCGCTGACATCCTTCAATGCCTGGCACTGACAATACCATTGTTTTGACATTTTTGTTATGTTAGGCCTTCGAAGCCTGTCTGCGGTCCCTTCTTTCTACAACTACTACACTGACCAGGCCACTGCTGGCCGTGTTACCCTGGAACCAATTTAAAAGTGCCTACAGTCAGCCCAATTTTGTTATGTTAGGCCTTCGAAGACTGTCTGCCGTCACTCCTTCCACTAGACTTCCACTGACCATACACTGCTGCCCATGTACCCCTGGAACCAATTTAAAGTGCCTACAGCCAGCCCAATTTTGTTATGTTAGGCCTTCGAAGCCTGTCTGCGGTCACTCCTTCCACTAGACTTCCACTGACCAGACCACTGCTGCCCGTGTACCCCTGGAACCAATTTAAAAGTGCCTACAGCCATGTGTTATTATTTTAGGCCTTCGATGCCTGTCTGCGGTCACTCCTTCCACTAGGCCTCCACTGACCACACCACTGCTGCCCGTGTACCCCTGGAACCAATTTAAAATTGCCTACAGCCAGCCCAATTTTTTTATTTTAGGCCTTCGATGCCTGTCTGCGGTCCATTCTTTCAACTACTACTACACTGACCAGGTCACTGCTGCCCGTGTACCCCTGGAACCAATTTAAAATTGCCTACAGCCAGCCCAATTTTTTTATTTTAGGCCTTCGATGCCTGTCTGCGGTCCATTCTTTCAACTACTACTACACTGACCAGGTCACTGCTGCCCGTGTACCCCTGGAACCAATTTAAAATTGCCTACAGCCAGCCCAATTTTTTTATTTTAGGCCTTCGATGCCTGTCTGCGGTCCATTCTTTCAACTACTACTACACTGACCAGGTCACTGCTGCCCGTGTACCCCTGGAACCAATTTAAAATTGCCTACAGCCATGTGTTATTATTTTAGGCCTTCGATGCCTGTCTGCGGTCACTCCTTCCACTAGGCCTCCACTGACCACACCACTGCTGTCCGTGTACCCCTGGAACCAATTTAAAATTGCCTACAGCCATGTGTTATTATTTTAGGCCTTCGATGCCTGTCTGCGGTCACTCCTTCCACTAGACTTCCACTGACCAGACCACTGCTGCCCGTGTACCCCTGGAACCAATTTAAAAGTGCCTACAGCCAGCCCAATTTTTTTATTTTAGGCCTTCGATGCCTGTCTGCGGTCCATTCTTTCAACTACTACTACACTGACCAGGTCACTGCTGCCCGTGTACCCCTGGAACCAATTTAAAATTGCCTACAGCCAGCCCAATTTTTTTATTTTAGGCCTTCGATGCCTGTCTGCGGTCCATTCTTTCAACTACTACTACACTGACCAGGTCACTGCTGCCCGTGTACCCCTGGAACCAATTTAAAATTGCCTACAGCCAGCCCAATTTTTTTATTTTAGGCCTTCGATGCCTGTCTGCGGTCCATTCTTTCAACTACTACTACACTGACCAGGTCACTGCTGCCCGTGTACCCCTGGAACCAATTTAAAATTGCCTACAGCCATGTGTTATTATTTTAGGCCTTCGATGCCTGTCTGCGGTCACTCCTTCCACTAGGCCTCCACTGACCACACCACTGCTGTCCGTGTACCCCTGGAACCAATTTAAAATTGCCTACAGCCATGTGTTATTATTTTAGGCCTTCGATGCCTGTCTGCGGTCACTCCTTCCACTAGGCCTCCACTGACCACACCACTGCTGTCCGTGTACCCCTGGAACCAATTTAAAATTGCCTACAGCCATGTGTTATTATTTTAGGCCTTCGATGCCTGTCTGCGGTCACTCCTTCCACTAGACTTCCACTGACCAGACCACTGCTGCCCGTGTACCCCTGGAACCAATTTAAAAGTGCCTACAGCCAGCCCAAGTTTGTTATGTTAGGCCTTCGATGCCTGTCTGCGGTCACTCCTTCCACTAGGCCTCCACTGACCACACCACTGCTGCCCGTGTACCCCTGGAACCAATTTAAAATTGCCTACAGCCAGCCCAATTTTTTTATTTTAGGCCTTCGATGCCTGTCTGCGGTCCATTCTTTCAACTACTACTACACTGACCAGGTCACTGCTGCCCGTGTACCCCTGGAACCAATTTAAAATTGCCTACAGCCAGCCCAATTTTTTTATTTTAGGCCTTCGATGCCTGTCTGCGGTCCATTCTTTCAACTACTACTACACTGACCAGGTCACTGCTGCCCGTGTACCCCTGGAACCAATTTAAAATTGCCTACAGCCATGTGTTATTATTTTAGGCCTTCGATGCCTGTCTGCGGTCACTCCTTCCACTAGGCCTCCACTGACCACACCACTGCTGTCCGTGTACCCCTGGAACCAATTTAAAATTGCCTACAGCCATGTGTTATTATTTTAGGCCTTCGATGCCTGTCTGCGGTCACTCCTTCCACTAGGCCTCCACTGACCACACCACTGCTGTCCGTGTACCCCTGGAACCAATTTAAAATTGCCTACAGCCATGTGTTATTATTTTAGGCCTTCGATGCCTGTCTGCGGTCCATTCTTTCAACTACTACTACACTGACCAGGGCACTGCTGGCCGTGTACCCCTGGAACCAACATCAGAAAATATAAAAATAAGTATTTTGCTTATAAAAAAGAAAATACTGGTGAGATATCAAATGCAGACATTTTAACATTAAAAACAAACACACAACTCTAATCTGGTACAGTACTAAAAATGGCCACCAGCTACAATTACTTTCTCCTGCAAGTAGTTAACTGAAAGTTTTTTTAAATTGAAAACACACATATGGCATCCACCGAGTGTTGTCCTGTCGCGTCTTCTTTATATTATTGCCGAGAAGATGCAAAATAATGAAAATAATAAAATCATTAATTACCAAAATAATAGAGAAAGTCAACACCACATTGCAAATAAACATTCATTCCAAATAAAGAAGCAGGGCGCGTCCGAGGGTGAGTATATACCTAATAAGAATATAATCACCCTCGGACGCGCAATGCTTATTTCCAACAGCCTTCCTTCCTAAGAATCAGCCCTTCCGTCGTGTAGAGAGACGTTGTGTTACACTCCAAGGTGTTCCCCAGGTTGCCTTTCCTGAGCTTCGATCTTCCGGCTCTCGTTTAGTAGTTCTTGGAAACTACTCTGCATTAGGCCTTCAAATTGGGTATGGGGTGTAGAGAGATGGTGTGTTCCACTCCAAGGTGTTCCCCAGGTTGCCTTTCCTGAGCTTCGATCTTCCGGCTCTCGTTTAGTAGTTGTTGGAAACTACGCTGCATTAGGCCTTCAAATTGGGTATGGGGTGTAGCGAGAGGGTGTGTTACACTCCAAGGTGTTCCCCAGGTTGCCTTTCCTGAGCTTCGATCTTCCGGCTCTCGTTTAGTAGTTCTTGGAAACTACACTGCATTAGGCCTTCAAATTGGGTATGGGGTGTAGAGAGAGGGTGTGTTACACTCCAAGGTGTTCCCCAGGTTGCCTTTCCTGAGCTTCGATCTTCCGGCTCTCGTTTAGTAGTTGTTGGAAACTACGCTGCATTAGGCCTTCAAATTGGGTATGGGGTGTAGCGAGAGGGTGTGTTACACTCCAAGGTGTTCCCCAGGTTGCCTTTCCTGAGCTTCGATCTTCCGGCTCTCGTTTAGTAGTTCTTGGAAACTACACTGCATTAGGCCTTCAAATTGGGTATGGGGTGTAGAGAGAGGGTGTGTTACACTCTAAGGTGTTCCCCAGGTTTCCTTGCCATTGCTTCGGTCTTCCGACTCTCGTTTAGTAGTTGTAGAAAAGTACACTGCATTAGGCCATACAAAATGGGTATGGGGTGGAGAGAGATGGTGTGTTACACTCCAAGGTGTTCCCCAGGTTGCCTTTCCTGAGCTTCGATCTTCCGGCTCTCGTTTAGTAGTTGTTGGAAACTACACTGCATTAGGCCTACAAATTGGGTATGGGGTGTAGAGAGATGGTGTGTTCCACTCCAAGGTGTTCTCCAGGTTGCCTTTCCTGAGCTTTGATCTTCTGGCTCTCGTTTAGTAGTTCTTGGAAACTACACTGCATTAGGCCTACAAATTGGGTATGGGGTGTAGAGAGATGGTGTGTTCCACTCCAAGGTGTTCTCCAGGTTGCCTTTCCTGAGCTTCGATCTTCCGGCTCTCGTTTAGTAGTTCTTGGAAACTACACTGCATTAGGCCTACAAATTGGGTATGGGGTGTAGAGAGATGGTGTGTTCCACTCCAAGGTGTTCTCCAGGTTGCCTTTCCTGAGCTTCGATCTTCCAGCTCTCGTTTAGTAGTTCTTGGAAACTACACTGCATTAGGCCTACAAATTGGGTATGGGGTGTAGAGAGATGGTGTGTTCCACTCCAAGGTGTTCTCCAGGTTGCCTTTCCTGAGCTTCGATCTTCCGGCTCTCGTTTAGTAGTTGTTGGAAACTACGCTGCATTAGGCCTACAAATTGGGTATAGGGTGTAGAGAGATGGTGTGTTCCACTCCAAGGTGTTCCCCAGGTTTCCTCGCCAATGCTTCGATCTTCATGCTCTCATTTAGTAGTTGTTGGAAACTACGCTGCATTAGGCCTACAAATGGGGTATGGGGTGTAGAGAGATGGTGTGTTCCACTCCAAGGTGTTCTCCAGGTTGCCTTTCCTGAGCTTCGATCTTACGGCTCTCGTTTAGTAGTTCTTGGAAACTACACTGCATTAGGCCTACAAATTGGGTATGGGGTGTAGAGAGATGGTGTGTTCCACTCCAAGGTGTTCTCCAGGTTGCCTTTCCTGAGCTTCGATCTTCCGGCTCTCGTTTAGTAGTTGTTGGAAACTACACCGCATTAGGCCTACAAATTGGGTATGGGGTGTAGAGAGATGGTGTGTTCCACTCCAAGGTGTTCTCCAGGTTGCCTTTCCTGAGCTTCGATCTTCCGGCTCTCGTTTAGTAGTTCTTGGAAACTACACTGCATTAGGCCTACAAATTGGGTATGGGGTGTAGAGAGATGGTGTGTTCCACTCCAATGTGTTCTCCAGGTTGCCTTTCCTGAGCTTCGATCTTCCAGCTCTCGTTTAGTAGTTCTTGGAAACTACACTGCATTAGGCCTACAAATTGGGTATGGGGTGTAGAGAGATGGTGTGTTCCACTCCAAGGTGTTCTCCAGGTTGCCTTTCCTGAGCTTCGATCTTCCGGCTCTCGTTTAGTAGTTGTTGGAAACTACGCTGCATTAGGCCTACAAATTGGGTATGGGGTGTAGAGAGATGGTGTGTTCCACTCCAAGGTGTTCCCCAGGTTTCCTCGCCAATGCTTTGATCTTCATGCTCTCGTTTAGTAGTTGTTGGAAACTACGCTGCATTAGGCCTACTATCGGTGTCTGCCACTCCTTGCTGTTCTCCTCCACTGAACAAAGCTGTGCCGCCTGTTTACTACGGTTGCCAATTTTGAACTGCATTTCGACTACTTACTGATTTGGGCCTACTCTCTGTGTCAGCCTCTCATTCCAGTTGTCCTCCACTGCAATGCCCCCTGGTTATTCCTGTGTTACCAATTTTGAACTGCATTTAGCCAACTTTATTCTTTGGGCCTATATCTGTGTTTCCTCCTCATCCTGCCCATTGCCCAGCCAGTGATAGATGAGTCTGCTGGTACATTGACCCATAACGCAACATTCCCCGTGCACGCTACACAACAACATTGTGACCCTGCTGAAAGTCAGGTTGCTCTTCCCGCATACCATACCACCTTACACGGGGACAAAGAGGAAGGTGCAGATGAAAGTGCAGGTTCCTTCATCAGGTGGGGGGAGGAATACTAGTTGGCGACGTCACTGGCACAGGGCCTCTCATAGTACGCAAAAGTGTTGCTGCCGGTGGGAGGCGCCCCCGCCGTGCAAACACACCGCTGTACTTTGAGGGGCCCTGTGCCAGTGCCAATGCCAACGAGTGGGCCCCCCCTGCTTGCTCAGGTTCACAGCACTTGCAAAGTTGAAATACTTACCTCTCCCTGCTCCACTGCCGTGACGTGGTCCAGATTTCCTGGGCCCACTAATTACTTGAACCAGCCCTACCCACCACAACTTTAGCCAAATGACCCCCAATTTCAAATGCCTTCCAATTATTATAAGGTAAATTACGCTTGACAAGCTTCATTAAGAAGAATGGATGGTTTTGACATTAAAATGGGCACTCTAGGTGTTTTCCTGGCCCCCACTCACTGCCGACTATGCTGCCCCATTGACTTGCATTGGGTTTCGTGTTTCGGTCGATCCCGACTTTACGTCATAATCGGCCGATTTCACTCGACCCGACTTTGGACATAGTCGGGTTTCGCAAAACCCGGCTCGACTCTAAAAAGGTCAAGGTCGCTCAACTCTACATACAGGTACATACTACATACAGGAGGAGATGACATACAGGTATATACTATATACAGGAGGAGATGACACACAGGTATTTACCATATACAGGAGCAGATGACCTACAGGTGTATACTATATACAGGAGGAGATGACATACAGGTATATGCTATATATAGGAGGAGATGACATACAGGTATATACTATATACAGGAGGAGATGACACACAGATATATACTATATACAGGGGAGATGACACACAAGTATATACTATATACAGGAGGAGATGACATACAGGTATATACTATATATAGGAGGAGATGACATACAGGTATATACTATATACAGGGGAGATGACACACAGCAGGTATATACTATATACAGGGGATATGACATACAGGTATATACTATATACAGGAGATGACATACAGGTGTATACTATATATAAGGGAGCTGACAAACATGTATATACTGAGGTGAAAATGAGAGGTGTGAGGTGAAATTGAAAAGGTGTGAGTGCAAAATGAGAGGAGTGAGGGAAAATAGTGGAGTGATCGGAAAATGACAGATGTGAGGTCGAAATGACAAGTGTTAGGGGGGAATTAGAGGAGTGAGGGGGAAAATAAGAGGAGTGAGGGGAAAATGAGAGGTGTGAGGGAGAAAATGAGAGATGTGAGAGGGAAAATACAAGATGTGATGGGGAAAATGAGAGGCGTGATGGGAAAATAAGAGAAGTGAGTTGCTATAACTAACCACAGATATTTACTATGCCCAGGCAACGCCGGGCTCTTCAGCTAGTTATACTATATGGAGGACTGTGGGGTGTATTTTACTAAACAAGTAAAATGCTGCATATTCAGATTGTTTTTGCCGGAACAAAAATCATTGTTCTCAGCAGCACATTGCCGCTGTAAACTGTAGATGTGCTGCTGATAACATGACACTGTATGGTGATCTGTTAGTGATGGTTCTGTCCCATTATTCTTTCTCAGATGGTGGAAAGAGGCCGGTAAACAAGTGTTGAACAACTTCAGTATTGTCGATCAAACTCATTTAGCGGCCTGAACTCAGCGCTTGTAAATACAACCGAAATGCTTTTGTGTGATGTGCAATATGTTAGCATTTTGGGCCCCATTTTAAATTTTGCCTAGTGCCCCACTTAGCCTAAAACCGGCCCTGCCTACAAGTGTACAAAGATATTATACAGTCACCATGTGACAAGTGGGCCTGTGTAACTTCAAATGCCAGGGCTGAATTTTAGTCCCAGTCCGGCCCTGACTACACTGCTATAAACGATTGACCACGATTTGATACCAAACCAGCTTCTCTTTATAACTTGTTCAACAGGTAACAGGTAGAGTTGAGCGACCTTGACCTTTTTAGAGTCGAGCCGGGTTTTGCGAAACCCGACTATGTCCAAAGTCGGGTCGAGTGAAATCGGCCGATTATGACGTAAAGTCGGGATCGACCGAAACACGAAACCCAATGCAAGTCAATGGGGCAGCATAGTCGGCAGTGAGTGGGGGCCAGGAAAACACCTAGAGTGCCCATTTTAATGTCAAAACCATCCATTCTTCTTAATGAAGCTTGTCAAGCGTAATTTACCTTATAATAATTGGAAGGCATTTGAAATTGGGGGTCATTTGGCTAAAGTTGTGGTGGGTAGGGCTGGTTCAAGTAATTAGTGGGCCCAGGAAATCTGGACCACGTCACGGCAGTGGAGCAGGGAGAGGTAAGTATTTCAACTTTGCAAGTGCTGTGAACCTGAGCAAGCAGGGGGGGCCCACTCGTTGGCATTGGCACTGGCACAGGGCCCCTCAAAGTACAGCGGTGTGTTTGCACGGCGGGGGCGCCTCCCACCGGCAGCAACACTTTTGCGTACTATGAGAGGCCCTGTGCCAGTGACGTCGCCAACTAGTATTCCTCCCCCCACCTGATGAAGGAACCTGCACTTTCATCTGCACCTTCCTCTTTGTCCCCGTGTAAGGTGGTATGGTATGCGGGAAGAGCAACCTGACTTTCAGCAGGGTCACAATGTTGTTGTGTAGCGTGCACGGGGAATGTTGCGTTATGGGTCAATGTACCAGCAGACTCATCTATCACTGGCTGGGCAATGGGCAGGATGAGGAGGAAACACAGATATAGGCCCAAAGAATAAAGTTGGCTAAATGCAGTTCAAAATTGGTAACACAGGAATAACCAGGGGGCATTGCAGTGGAGGACAACTGGAATGAGAGGCTGACACAGAGAGTAGGCCCAAATCAGTAAGTAGTCGAAATGCAGTTCAAAATTGGCAACCGTAGTAAACAGGCGGCACAGCTTTGTTCAGTGGAGGAGAACAGCAAGGAGTGGCAGACACCGATAGTAGGCCTAATGCAGCGTAGTTTCCAACAACTACTAAACGAGAGCATGAAGATCAAAGCATTGGCGAGGAAACCTGGGGAACACCTTGGAGTGGAACACACCATCTCTCTACACCCCATACCCAATTTGTAGGCCTAATGCAGCGTAGTTTCCAACAACTACTAAACGAGAGCCGGAAGATCGAAGCTCAGGAAAGGCAACCTGGAGAACACCTTGGAGTGGAACACACCATCTCTCTACACCCCATACCCAATTTGTAGGCCTAATGCAGTGTAGTTTCCAAGAACTACTAAACGAGAGCTGGAAGATCGAAGCTCAGGAAAGGCAACCTGGAGAACACATTGGAGTGGAACACACCATCTCTCTACACCCCATACCCAATTTGTAGGCCTAATGCAGTGTAGTTTCCAAGAACTACTAAACGAGAGCCGGAAGATCGAAGCTCAGGAAAGGCAACCTGGAGAACACCTTGGAGTGGAACACACCATCTCTCTACACCCCATACCCAATTTGTAGGCCTAATGCGGTGTAGTTTCCAACAACTACTAAACGAGAGCCGGAAGATCGAAGCTCAGGAAAGGCAACCTGGAGAACACCTTGGAGTGGAACACACCATCTCTCTACACCCCATACCCAATTTGTAGGCCTAATGCAGTGTAGTTTCCAAGAACTACTAAACGAGAGCCGTAAGATCGAAGCTCAGGAAAGGCAACCTGGAGAACACCTTGGAGTGGAACACACCATCTCTCTACACCCCATACCCCATTTGTAGGCCTAATGCAGCGTAGTTTCCAACAACTACTAAATGAGAGCATGAAGATCGAAGCATTGGCGAGGAAACCTGGGGAACACCTTGGAGTGGAACACACCATCTCTCTACACCCTATACCCAATTTGTAGGCCTAATGCAGCGTAGTTTCCAACAACTACTAAACGAGAGCCGGAAGATCGAAGCTCAGGAAAGGCAACCTGGAGAACACCTTGGAGTGGAACACACCATCTCTCTACACCCCATACCCAATTTGTAGGCCTAATGCAGTGTAGTTTCCAAGAACTACTAAACGAGAGCTGGAAGATCGAAGCTCAGGAAAGGCAACCTGGAGAACACCTTGGAGTGGAACACACCATCTCTCTACACCCCATACCCAATTTGTAGGCCTAATGCAGTGTAGTTTCCAAGAACTACTAAACGAGAGCCGGAAGATCGAAGCTCAGGAAAGGCAACCTGGAGAACACCTTGGAGTGGAACACACCATCTCTCTACACCCCATACCCAATTTGTAGGCCTAATGCAGTGTAGTTTCCAAGAACTACTAAACGAGAGCCAGAAGATCAAAGCTCAGGAAAGGCAACCTGGAGAACACCTTGGAGTGGAACACACCATCTCTCTACACCCCATACCCAATTTGTAGGCCTAATGCAGTGTAGTTTCCAACAACTACTAAACGAGAGCCGGAAGATCGAAGCTCAGGAAAGGCAACCTGGGGAACACCTTGGAGTGTAACACACCATCTCTCTCCACCCCATACCCATTTTGTATGGCCTAATGCAGTGTACTTTTCTACAACTACTAAACGAGAGTCGGAAGACCGAAGCAATGGCAAGGAAACCTGGGGAACACCTTAGAGTGTAACACACCCTCTCTCTACACCCCATACCCAATTTGAAGGCCTAATGCAGTGTAGTTTCCAAGAACTACTAAACGAGAGCCGGAAGATCGAAGCTCAGGAAAGGCAACCTGGGGAACACCTTGGAGTGTAACACACCCTCTCGCTACACCCCATACCCAATTTGAAGGCCTAATGCAGCGTAGTTTCCAACAACTACTAAACGAGAGCCGGAAGATCGAAGCTCAGGAAAGGCAACCTGGGGAACACCTTGGAGTGTAACACACCCTCTCTCTACACCCCATACCCAATTTGAAGGCCTAATGCAGTGTAGTTTCCAAGAACTACTAAACGAGAGCCGGAAGATCGAAGCTCAGGAAAGGCAACCTGGGGAACACCTTGGAGTGTAACACACCCTCTCGCTACACCCCATACCCAATTTGAAGGCCTAATGCAGCGTAGTTTCCAACAACTACTAAACGAGAGCCGGAAGATCGAAGCTCAGGAAAGGCAACCTGGGGAACACCTTGGAGTGGAACACACCATCTCTCTACACCCCATACCCAATTTGAAGGCCTAATGCAGAGTAGTTTCCAAGAACTACTAAACGAGAGCCGGAAGATCGAAGCTCAGGAAAGGCAACCTGGGGAACACCTTGGAGTGTAACACAACGTCTCTCTACACGACGGAAGGGCTGATTCTTAGGAAGGAAGGCTGTTGGAAATAAGCATTGCGCGTCCGAGGGTGATTATATTCTTATTAGGTATATACTCACCCTCGGACGCGCCCTGCTTCTTTATTTGGAATGAATGTTTATTTGCAATGTGGTGTTGACTTTCTCTATTATTTTGGTAATTAATGATTTTATTATTTTCATTATTTTGCATCTTCTCGGCAATAATATAAAGAAGACGCGACAGGACAACACTCGGTGGATGCCATATGTGTGTTTTCAATTTAAAAAAACTTTCAGTTAACTACTTGCAGGAGAAAGTAATTGTAGCTGGTGGCCATTTTTAGTACTGTACCAGATTAGAGTTGTGTGTTTGTTTTTAATGTTAAAATGTCTGCATTTGATATCTCACCAGTATTTTCTTTTTTATAAGCAAAATACTTATTTTTATATTTTCTGATGTTGGTTCCAGGGGTACACGGCCAGCAGTGCCCTGGTCAGTGTAGTAGTAGTTGAAAGAATGGACCGCAGACAGGCATCGAAGGCCTAAAATAATAACACATGGCTGTAGGCAATTTTAAATTGGTTCCAGGGGTACACGGACAGCAGTGGTGTGGTCAGTGGAGGCCTAGTGGAAGGAGTGACCGCAGACAGGCATCGAAGGCCTAAAATAATAACACATGGCTGTAGGCAATTTTAAATTGGTTCCAGGGGTACACGGACAGCAGTGGTGTGGTCAGTGGAGGCCTAGTGGAAGGAGTGACCGCAGACAGGCATCGAAGGCCTAAAATAATAACACATGGCTGTAGGCAATTTTAAATTGGTTCCAGGGGTACACGGGCAGCAGTGACCTGGTCAGTGTAGTAGTAGTTGAAAGAATGGACCGCAGACAGGCATCGAAGGCCTAAAATAAAAAAATTGGGCTGGCTGTAGGCAATTTTAAATTGGTTCCAGGGGTACACGGGCAGCAGTGACCTGGTCAGTGTAGTAGTAGTTGAAAGAATGGACCGCAGACAGGCATCGAAGGCCTAAAATAAAAAAATTGGGCTGGCTGTAGGCAATTTTAAATTGGTTCCAGGGGTACACGGGCAGCAGTGGTGTGGTCAGTGGAGGCCTAGTGGAAGGAGTGACCGCAGACAGGCATCGAAGGCCTAACATAACAAACTTGGGCTGGCTGTAGGCACTTTTAAATTGGTTCCAGGGGTACACGGGCAGCAGTGGTCTGGTCAGTGGAAGTCTAGTGGAAGGAGTGACCGCAGACAGGCATCGAAGGCCTAAAATAATAACACATGGCTGTAGGCAATTTTAAATTGGTTCCAGGGGTACACGGACAGCAGTGGTGTGGTCAGTGGAGGCCTAGTGGAAGGAGTGACCGCAGACAGGCATCGAAGGCCTAAAATAATAACACATGGCTGTAGGCAATTTTAAATTGGTTCCAGGGGTACACGGACAGCAGTGGTGTGGTCAGTGGAGGCCTAGTGGAAGGAGTGACCGCAGACAGGCATCGAAGGCCTAAAATAATAACACATGGCTGTAGGCAATTTTAAATTGGTTCCAGGGGTACACGGGCAGCAGTGACCTGGTCAGTGTAGTAGTAGTTGAAAGAATGGACCGCAGACAGGCATCGAAGGCCTAAAATAAAAAAATTGGGCTGGCTGTAGGCAATTTTAAATTGGTTCCAGGGGTACACGGGCAGCAGTGACCTGGTCAGTGTAGTAGTAGTTGAAAGAATGGACCGCAGACAGGCATCGAAGGCCTAAAATAAAAAAATTGGGCTGGCTGTAGGCAATTTTAAATTGGTTCCAGGGGTACACGGGCAGCAGTGACCTGGTCAGTGTAGTAGTAGTTGAAAGAATGGACCGCAGACAGGCATCGAAGGCCTAAAATAAAAAAATTGGGCTGGCTGTAGGCACTTTTAAATTGGTTCCAGGGGTACACGGGCAGCAGTGGTCTGGTCAGTGGAAGTCTAGTGGAAGGAGTGACCGCAGACAGGCATCGAAGGCCTAAAATAATAACACATGGCTGTAGGCAATTTTAAATTGGTTCCAGGGGTACACGGACAGCAGTGGTGTGGTCAGTGGAGGCCTAGTGGAAGGAGTGACCGCAGACAGGCATCGAAGGCCTAAAATAATAACACATGGCTGTAGGCAATTTTAAATTGGTTCCAGGGGTACACGGGCAGCAGTGACCTGGTCAGTGTAGTAGTAGTTGAAAGAATGGACCGCAGACAGGCATCGAAGGCCTAAAATAAAAAAATTGGGCTGGCTGTAGGCAATTTTAAATTGGTTCCAGGGGTACACGGGCAGCAGTGACCTGGTCAGTGTAGTAGTAGTTGAAAGAATGGACCGCAGACAGGCATCGAAGGCCTAAAATAAAAAAATTGGGCTGGCTGTAGGCAATTTTAAATTGGTTCCAGGGGTACACGGGCAGCAGTGACCTGGTCAGTGTAGTAGTAGTTGAAAGAATGGACCGCAGACAGGCATCGAAGGCCTAAAATAAAAAAATTGGGCTGGCTGTAGGCAATTTTAAATTGGTTCCAGGGGTACACGGGCAGCAGTGGTGTGGTCAGTGGAGGCCTAGTGGAAGGAGTGACCGCAGACAGGCATCGAAGGCCTAAAATAATAACACATGGCTGTAGGCACTTTTAAATTGGTTCCAGGGGTACACGGGCAGCAGTGGTCTGGTCAGTGGAAGTCTAGTGGAAGGAGTGACCGCAGACAGGCTTCGAAGGCCTAACATAACAAAATTGGGCTGGCTGTAGGCACTTTAAATTGGTTCCAGGGGTACATGGGCAGCAGTGTATGGTCAGTGGAAGTCTAGTGGAAGGAGTGACGGCAGACAGTCTTCGAAGGCCTAACATAACAAAATTGGGCTGACTGTAGGCACTTTTAAATTGGTTCCAGGGTAACA
This sequence comes from Ranitomeya imitator, assembly GCF_032444005.1. NCBI lineage: Eukaryota > Metazoa > Chordata > Amphibia > Anura > Dendrobatidae > Ranitomeya > Ranitomeya imitator. The sequence goes on along the minus strand of NC_091282.1, from coordinate 1,091,218,525 downwards.
CGGCCAGCAGTGGCCTGGTCAGTGTAGTAGTTGTAGAAAGAAGGGACCGCAGACAGGCTTCGAAGGCCTAACATAACAAAAATGTCAAAACAATGGTATTGTCAGTGCCAGGCATTGAAGGATGTCAGCGGCTAGACTACACATTGGTGAAGCTGTGAGAGATAATTTTGCTAGTGGTACAGCACTGTTTGAGCTGGGGGGGGGAACTGTCTTGTGGCCGGCGGTACAGGCACAGGGCCCCTCATATTACAACGGTGTGTCTGACGTTGGGTGCGCACCACCACCGCCAGAGACACTTTATTGTACTATGAGGGACCCAGTGGCAGTGCCGTCGACCAAAAGCGGCCACACCCACCTCTTCAGACAAACAGCACTCTCAAGGGTCCAAGCGCAAAGTGGCGATAGCACGGCCCCGTGTGGGGAGTTTGGCCATTTCGTGAGGTGGAAACATGTCGTATGCTGGACAATCAGGTGAAGAAAATTACGAGATTGGAAAAGTCATTCAGAATAGTCCACAGGCAAGACCTTTTCATAGGAAAGCTAGGTGTCAGCCGGGCAGGGTGGGGCAAAAGATTTTGAAATCCAGTTGTGGTTCATTTTAATGAAGGTTAGATCATCTACATTTTGGGTAGCCAGACGAGTCCTTTTTTCTGTTAGTATTGAACCTGCAGCACTGAATACTCTTTCTGATAGGACACTAGCTGCCGGGCAAGCAAGCTCCTGCAATGCATATTCTGCCAATTCTGGCCAGGTGTCTAATTTGGATGCCCAGTAATCAAATGGGAATGACGGTTGAGGGAGAACGTCGATAAGGGATGAAAAATAGTTTGTAACCATACTGGACAAATGTTGTCTCCTGTCACTTTGAATTGATGCTGCAGTACCTGTCCTGTCTGCGGTCATAGAAAAATCACTCCACAACCTGGTCAGAAAACCCCTCTGTCCAACGCCACTTCTGATTTCTGCCCCTCTAACACCTCTGGTCTGCTGGCCCCTGGAGCTCGTGTGAGAACGATCACGGGCGCTGTGTGCAGGGAATGCCAGAAGCAAACGGTCAACAAGAGTTGATTGTTTTGTTGCTAATATTAGTTCCAAGTTCTCATGTGGCATAATATTTTGCAATTTGCCTTTATAGCGAGGATCAAGGAGGCAGGCCAACCAGTAATCGTCATCGTTCATCATTTTTGTAATGCGTGTGTCCCTTTTGAGGATACGCAAGGCATAATCCGCCATGTGGGCCAAAGTTCCCGTTGTCAAATCTGCGGTTGTGCTTGGTTGAGGGGCAGTTGCAGGCAAATCTACGTCACTTGTGTCCCTCAAAAAACCAGAACCCGGCCTTGCCACGCCACCAATTTCCCGTGCCCCCGGGAAAGCTTCCTCATTAAAAATATACTCATCCCCATCATCCTCCTCATCCTCCACCTCCTCTTCGCCCGGTACCTCGTCATGTACACTGCCCTGACCAGACAATCGCTGACTGTCATCAAGGCTTTCCTCTTCCTCTGGTGCAGACGCCTGATCCTTTATGTGCGTCAAACTTTGCATCAGCAGACGCATTAGGGGGATGCTCATGCTTATTATGGCGTTGTCTGCACTAACCAGCCGTGTGCATTCCTCAAAACACTGAAGGACTTGACACATGTCTTGAATCTTCGACCACTGCACACCTGACAACTCCATGTCTGCCATCCTACTGCCTGCCCGTGTATGTGTATCCTCCCACAAAAACATAACAGCCCGCCTCTGTTCGCACAGTCTCTGAAGCATGTGCAGTGTTGAGTTCCACCTTGTTGCAACGTCTATGATTAGGCGATGCTGGGGAAGGTTCAAAGAACGCTGATAGGTCTGCATACGGCTGGAGTGTACAGGCGAACGGCGGATATGTGCGCAAAGTCCACGCACTTTGAGGAGCAGGTCGGATAACCCCGGATAACTTTTCAGGAAGCACTGCACCACCAGGTTTAAGGTGTGAGCCAGGCAAGGAATGTGTTTCAGTTGGGAAAGGGAGATGGCAGCCATGAAATTCCTTCCGTTATCACTCACTACCTTGCCTGCCTCAAGATCTACAGTGCCCAGCCACGACTGCGTTTCTTGCTGCAAGAACTCGGACAGAACTTCCGCGGTGTGTCTATTGTCGCCCAAACACTTCATAGCCAATACAGCCTGCTGACGTATGCCAGTAGCTGCCCCATAATGGGAGACCTGGTGTGCAACAGTGGCAGGTGCGGATGGAGTGTTTGTGCGACTGCGGTCTGTGGACGAGCTCTTGCTTCTGCAGGAGGACGAGGAGGAGGAGGAGGAGGGGGTGCGAACGGCTACAGACAACTGTTTACTAGACCGTGGGCTAGGCAGAACTGTCCCAAACTTGCTGTCCCCTGTGGACCCTGAATCCACCACATTTACCCAGTGTGCCGTGATGGACACGTAACGTCCCTGGCCATGCCTACTGGTCCATGCATCTGTTGTCAGGTGCACCTTTGTGCTCACAGATTGCCTGAGTGCATGGACGATGCGCTCTTTAACATGCTGGTGGAGGGCTGGGATGGCTTTTCTGGAAAAAAAGTGTCGACTGGGTAGCTCGTAGCGTGGTACAGCGTAGTCCATCAGGTCTTTGAAAGCTTCGCTTTCAACTAACCGGTAGGGCATCATCTCTAACGAGATTAGTCTAGCTATGTGGGCGTTCAAACCCTGTGTACGCGGATGCGAGGCTAAGTATTTCCTTTTTCTAACCATAGTCTCATGTAGGGTGAGCTGGACTGGAGAGCTGGAGATCGTGGAACTAGCGGGGGTGCCGGTGGACATGGCAGACTGAGAGACGGTGGGAGATGGTATTGTTGCCGCCGGTGCCCTAGATGCAGTGTTTCCTACTACGAAACTGGTGATTCCCTGACCCTGACTGCTTTGGCCTGGCAAAGATACCTGCACAGATACAGCAGGTGGTGCGCTAAATGGTGGTCCTACACTGCCGGAAGGGATGTTGCGTTGATGACTAGCTTCATTGGCCGAGGGTGCAACAACCTTAAGGGACGTTTGGTAGTTAGTCCAAGCTTTCAAATGCATGGTGGTTAAATGTCTATGCATGCAACTAGTATTGAGACTTTTCAGATTCTGACCTCTGCTTAAGGAAGTAGAACATTTTTGACAGATGACTTTGCGCTGATCAATTGGATGTTGTTTAAAAAAATGCCAGACTGCACTCTTTCTAGCATCGGATACCTTTTCAGGCATTGCAGACTGAGCTTTAACCGGATGGCCACGCTGTCCTCCACCAGGTTTTGGCTTTGCCACGCGTTTTGGGCAAGATACGGGCCCGGCAGATGGAACCTGTGGCGATGTTGATGCCTGCTGCGGCCCCTCCTCCTCCTCTGCTTCAGAACTGCTGCCGCCTGCACCCTGTTCCCCCAATGGCTGCCAATCGGGGTCAAGAACTGGGTCATCTAATAACTCTTCTTGTACCTCCTGCGCAACTTCGTCTGTGTCACCGTGTCGTTCGGTGGTATAGCGTTCGTGATGGGGCAACATAGTCTCATCAGGGTCTGATTCTTGATCAGCACCCTGCGAGGGCAATGTTGTGGTCTGAGTCAAAGGACCAGCATAGTAGTCTGGCTGTGGCTGTGCGTCAGTGCACTCCATGTCAGATTCAATTTGTAATGGGCATGGACTGTTAACTGCTTCACTTTCTAAGCCAGGGACGGTATGTGTAAAGAGCTCCATGGAGTAACCCGTTGTGTCGCCTGCTGCATTCTTCTCTGTTGTTGTTTTTGCTGAAGAGGACAAGGAAGTGACTTGTCCCTGACCGTGAACATCCACTAACGACGCGCTGCTTTTACTTTTACCAGTTTCACGAGATGAGGCAAAAGAGCTAGAGGCTGAGTCAGCAAGATAAGCCAAAACTTGCTCTTGCTGCTCCGGCTTTAAAAGCGGTTTTCCTAATCCCAGAAAAGGGAGCGTTCGAGGCCTTGTGTAGCCGGACGACGAACCTGGCTCCACAGCTCCAGACTTAGGTGCAATATTTTTTCCCCCACGACCACCTGATGCTCCACCACTACCACTACCCTCATTACCAGCTGACAATGAACGCCCCCGGCCACGACCTCTTCCACTAGACTTCCTCATTGTTTTAAAAACGTAACCAAACTAACGTTATTTGTTGCAGTCACACAACTTACACGGTGAGCTATAACTTCTGTATGATTTAGCTACCCCTTTACAGGTTGGTGAGACCACAGCGAAAATCAGGCCCAATGTTACACACTCTTTTTTTGGTGGCTGCAAATTAGAGAGATGCCCCACACGCAGGACTGTCACTGAAGCACAAATGTTAATATTAATGTCACACTATTATTTTTTTTTTATTTTTATTTTTTTCAGGAACACTTTAGAAACCCCCCAAAAAAAAAAAAATAGATTTTTGCAGGGAGAATTTAGAAAACAAATGTAACAAACTATATGCTTTCTATGGGCCACTGAGTGAGAGATGACGCACACAGGAATCAGGAGTGGCACACAAGCCCAGAGGCCAATATTTTTCTACCAATGATTGATGGAGTTATTTTCTCTGGTAGATTTTGGAACCCAAATCAAGGAAAAAAAATGTAGGCTTTCTATGGACCACAATTGGAGAGAGAGAGAGAGAGAGATGGCACACCCAGGAGTCAAGACTGGCACACAAGCAGAAAGGCCAATATTAATCTCCCACTGTTTTTTTTGGTTGTTTTTTTTTTTTTTTTTTTCAGGGAGACTTTAGAAAAAAAAATAATAAAAAAAATATGATTTTATCAGGAAGAATTTAGAAACCAAATAAAATAAAATGATTTTTTCAGGGAGAATTTAGAAAACAAATAAAACCAAAAATAGGCGTTCTATGGCCCACTGACTGAGAGATGACGCACCCAGGAGTCAAGACTGGCACACAAGCAGAAAGGCCAATATTAATCTCCCACTGTTTTTTTTGGTTGTTTTTTTTTTTTTTTTTTCAGGGAGACTTTAGAAAAAAAAATAATAAAAAAAATATGATTTTATCAGGAAGAATTTAGAAACCAAATAAAATAAAATGATTTTTTCAGGGAGAATTTAGAAAACAAATAAAACCAAAAATAGGCGTTCTATGGCCCACTGACTGAGAGATGACGCACCCAGGAGTCAAGACTGGCACACAAGCAGAAAGGCCAATATTAATCTCCCACTGTTTTTTTTTTTTTTTTTCAGGGAGACTTTAGAAAAAAAAATAATAAAAAAAATATGATTTTATCAGGAAGAATTTAGAAACCAAATAAAATAAAATAATTTTTTCAGGGAGAATTTAGAAAACAAATAAAACCAAAAATAGGCGTTCTATGGCCCACTGACTGAGAGATGACGCACACAGGAGTCAGGAGTGGCACACAAACCCAGAGGCCAATATTTTTCTACCAATGATTGATGTAGTTATTTTCTCTGGTAGATTTTAGAACCCAAATCAAGGAAAAAAAATATAGGCTTTCTATGGACCACAATTGGAGAGAGAGAGAGAGAGAGAGAGAGAGAGAGAGAGAGAGAGAGATGGCACACCCAGGAGTCAAGACTGGCACACAAGCAGAAAGGCCAATATTAATCTCCCACTGTTTTTTTGGTTGTTTTTTTTTTTTTTTTTTTTCAGGGAGACTTTAGAAATAAAAATAATAAAAAAAATATGATTTTATCAGGAAGAATTTAGAAACCAAATAAAATAAAATGATTTTTTCAGGGAGAATTTAGAAAACAAATAAAACCAAAAATATGCGTTCTATGGCCCACTGACTGAGAGAGAGAGAGAGATGGAACGCTTAGTACTGGCACACAAGCCCAAAGGGCAATATTAATCTCCCTTTTTTTTTCCAGGGAGAATTTCTGAAACCCAAAAAAAAAATAAAATAGGCTTTCTATGGCCCACTATTTGTGAGAGAGATGGGACGCTCAGGACTGGCACAGATGGCACGCTCAGGACTGGCACAGAAGCCCAGAGGCCAATATTAATCTCCCTTTTTTTCTGGGAGAATTTATAAAACCAAAAAAATATTTAAATAGGCTTTCTATGGCCCACTATTTGTGAGAGAGATGGCACGCTCAGGACTGGCACAGATGGCACGCTCACAACTGGCACAGAAGCCCAGAGGCCAATATTAATCTCCCTTTTTTTCTGGGAGAATTTATAAAACCAAAAAAATATTTAAATAGGCTTTCTATGGCCCACTATTTGTGAGAGAGATGGCACGCTCAGGACTGGCACAGATGGCACGCTCACAACTGGCACACAAGCCCAGAGGCCAATATTAATCTCCCTTTTTTCAGGGAAAATTTATAAAACCAAAAAAAAAATTAAATAGGCTTTCTATGGCCCACTATTTGTGAGAGAGATGGCACGCTCAGGACTGGCACAGATGGCACGCTCACAACTGGCACACAAGCCCAGAGGCCAATATTAATCTCCCTTTTTTCAGGGAAAATTTATAAAACCAAAAAAAAAATTAAATAGGCTTTCTATGGCCCACTATTTGTGAGAGAGATGGGACGCTCAGGACTGGCACAGATGGCACGCTCAGGACTGGCACAGAAGCCCAGAGGCCAATATTAATCTCCCTTTTTTTCAGGGAGAATTTATAAAACCCAAAAAAAAATAAAATAGGCTTTCTATGGCCCACTATTTGTGAGAGAGATGGCACACTCAGGACTGGCACACAAGCCCAAAGGCCAATATTAATCTCCCACTGTATTTTTATCAGGGAGAATTTATACACCCCACAAAAAAAAATACAGAAAAATGAAAAGGCTTTCTATGGCCCACTATGTGAGAGAGATGGCACACACAGGGATGGCACTCTAGCAGAAATGCCAAATTGCCAATCTTAATCTCCCACCAAAAAAAAAAAAAAAAAAAAAACAGGGAATGTCCTACAATTACTATCTCCCTGCCTGCAGTAATCTCAGCCAGGTATGGCAGGCAGCTACTATCTCCCTGCCTGCAGTAATCTCAGCCAGGTATGGCAGGCAGCAATAAGGAGTGGACTGATGCACAAATGAAATAAAAAGTGTGGACAAACAAAAAAGATAGCTGTGCAGAAAGGAAGGAACAAGAGGATTTGTGCTTTGAAAAAAGCAGTTGGTTTGCACAGCGGCGTACACACAGCAATGCAGCTATCAGGGAGCCTTCTAGGGCAGCCCAATGAGCTACAGCGCTGAGGGGAAAAAAAAAAAAAAAAAAAATTCCACTGTCCCTGCACACCGAGGGTGGTGTTGGACAGTGCAAATCGCTGCAGCACAAGCGGTTTTGTGGTTAATGGACCCTGCCTAACGCTATCCCTGCTTCTGACAAAGCGGCAGCAACCTCTCCCTAAGCTCAGATCAGCAGCAGTAAGATGGCGGTCGGCGGGAACGCCTCTTTATAGCCCCTGTGACGTCGCAGACAGCAAGCCAATCACTGCAATGCCCTTCTCTAAGATGGTGGGGACCAGGACCTATGTCATCACGCTGCCCACACTCTGCGTTTACCTTCATTGGCTGAGAAATGGCGCTTTTCGCGTCATTGAAACGCGACTTTGGCGCGAAAGTCGCGTACCGCATGGCCGACCCCGCACAGGGGTCGGATCGGGTTTCATGAAACCCCGACTTAGCCAAAAGTCGGCGACTTTTGAAAATGTTCGACCCGTTTCGCTCAACCCTAGTAACAGGATTTTACTTCTCAACAAAATATGGACCACAACCGCCAAAAACCACACAATACAAATTCTGAAGTCTGAGAGATCCCAAGTGCCAGCTTCATGGACAGGAGAAAGACTACCCCAACACTATGCCACTTCCTCCCTTATCTGGTACAGGGCCTATTCAGGGTTATACTGTGACCGTGACACGTGGCCCTCTCAGGTATATAATCTTACACCCGGCTCCCGCCTTAATTACAATAGATTCCAGGTATCCTGTTTTCCCCTTGAAATATATATATTTACACGATAAATCACTTAAACCAACACAATATGTACACAGTGCACTGTCCTCTTTGTGAGCACTCAGAGCGGACACCCTGACAGAATATACTCAACAGTAAACAACTGGACTTATTATTCTGACATCCGGCCACTGGATTTTCTCAGCTGTGTAGGTCACCAAATCCTCTGATACAAGTCCAGGTGAAGATTCAGATCAGTCTCAGTAGTGTTTCACACAGCTCTTCTATGGCATTCACGTTTTTATCAGAGCCTCACTATACAGGAGCTCACACAATCTCCATCAGTCCATGGGTAGTCTCAGTAGCAGGAGTGTTCATGAATATGCTTCAACTTCTATTTAACTCGCCCTAAGTAACTAAACAGTCCATGACCGGTCACACATCTCAGTTTACTCACAGAAGCCGCTCCCTCAATTTGGATCACTTCAGGCTCTGGATTCTTCTGAGTCTCCCAGGCAGGGCTCCTTCTCTCAATTTGCATCAGGAAAACCAGAGTTCACAATTTCCTGTTTCCTGAGCTATCTTTCTGTTACTCCATGGTGACCTTTAGTGGCTAAACTAAATTACTGCAACTTAATTTCTTATAACAGGCAACATGATACACTCCACGCCACTTAAAATTTGGCATCCCGACAAATGGCTTCTCACAACTCATATACAGCACATGCTCATCAGGATTATATCTTATCTGAGGAATTCCAGCTGTGCGCCTCTCCGACCTCCATAAGGCAGTACCTGCCGTACTCAATGAAACATTTGTCATATCTGGTGAAACAGTAACATCAGGGTACTGATCTGGAATTTGCTCTGTCGGACTCTGCATTTCCGGAAGTTTGCACTCAAAGTCATCCTAACAGTCAAATTCAAGATTGCTCGGTTGCACAACCATTGGGGGATCAGAGGACTCAGAGCGACAGAGAGGTGCGTCGGATATACACCACTTTAGCCAACTCCGGTGCATCGAGCAACGGGGCCAAATGCACTCCTCAGGAACCACTGTGTACACTATCATCTAATAAATGCCTCTCTTGTGCTATAAAAGTCTACAATGTGAATGGGCAAACATGCCTCTCCTGGGTTACAAACTTGCACATGAAAATAAGCTGGTTGGTGTTGATTATGAACACCCTTGGGCTGATGAGTGTAGTGTAGAGTCAGAAAGGAGGGGGTAACAACCTCCAATGGATAGTACATGAATTGGCCACAACTGCCCCACATGAATTGGCCAATTTATGTGCTAAGAACCTTCACTTTTGTAAGTTATTTTTTTCATTTACTTTTTATTACAGTTTACTCTGCGATTATGATAGATTTTGGTTTCACATGTGTATTGGTCTCTACAGAGTGCTGCTGCGTTCCTCCTTTTTGAAAGTTATGTATTCATTGCAGTAGGCACCTATTCATACTACAGTGGGGCAAAAAAGTATTTAGTCAGTCAGCAATAGTGCAAGTTCCACCACTTAAAAAGATGAGAGGTGTCTGTAATTTACATCATAGGTAGACCTCAACTATGGGAGACAAACTGAGAAAAAAAAATCCAGAAAATCACATTGTCTGTTTTTTTATCATTTTTTTTGCATATTATGGTGGAAAATAAGTATTTGGTCAGAAACAAACAATCAAGATTTCTGGCTCTCACAGACCTGTAACTTCTTCTTTAAGAGTCTCCTCTTTCCTCCACTCATTACCTGTAGTAATGGCACCTGTTTAAACTTCTTATCAGTATAAAAAGACACCTGTGCACACGCTCAAACAGTCTGACTCCAAACTCCACTATGGTGAAGACCAAAGAGCTGTCAAAGGACACCAGAAACAAAATTATAGCCCTGCACCAGGCTGGGAAGACTGAATCTGCAATAGCCAACCAGCTTGGAGTGAAGAAATCAACAGTGGGAGCAATAATTAGAAAATGGAAGACATACAAGACCACTGATAATCTCCCTCGATCTGGGGCTCCACACAAAATCCCACCCCGTGGGGTCAGAATGATCACAAGAACGGTGAGCAAAAATCCCAGAACCACGCGGGGGGACCTAGTGAATGAACTGCAGAGAGCTGGGACCAATGTAACAAGGCCTACCATAAGTAACACACTACGCCACCATGGACTCAGATCCTGCAGTGCCAGACGTGTCCCACTGCTTAAGCCAGTACATGTCCGGGCCCGTCTAAAGTTTGCTAGAGAGCATTTGGATGATCCAGAGGAGTTTTGGGAGAATGTCCTATGGTCTGATGAAACCAAACTGGAACTGTTTGGTAGAAACACAACTTGCCGTGTTTGGAGGAAAAAGAATACTGAGTTGCATCCATCAAACACCATACCTACTGTAAAGCATGGTGGTGGAAACATCATGCTTTGGGGCTGTTTCTCTGCAAAGGGGCCAGGACGACTGATCTGGGTACATGAAAGAATGAATGGGGCCATGTATCGTGAGATTTTGAGTGTAAACCTCCTTCCATCAGCAAGGGCATTGAAGATGAAACGTGGCTGGGTCTTTCAACATGACAATGATCCAAAGCACACTGCCAGGGCAACGAAGGAGTGGCTCCGTAAGAAGCATTTCAAGGTCCTGGAGTGGCCTAACCAGTCTCCAGATCTCAACCCTATAGAAAACCTTTGGAGGGAGTTGAAAGTCCGTGTTGCCAAGCGAAAAGCCAAAAACATCACTGCTCTAGAGGAGATCTGCATGGAGGAATGGGCCAACATACAAACAACAGTGTGTGGCAACCTTGTGAAGACTTACAGAAAACGTTTGACCTCTGTCATTGCCAACAAAGGATATATTACAAAGTATTGAGATGAAATTTTGTTTCTGACTAAATACTTATTTTCCACCATAATATGCAAATTAAATGTTAAAAAAACAGACAATGTGATTTTCTGGATTTTTTTTTCTCAGTTTGTCTCCCATAGTTGAGGTCTACCTATGATGTAAATTACAGACGCCTCTCATCTTTTTAAGTGGTGGAACTTGCACTATTGCTGTCTGACTAAATACTTTTTTGCCCCACTGTATATGGAGGTGCAGGTCAGGTTTTTAGTTCTATGCAGTTATCCATTGAAGGTTGTTACCTCCTCCTTTCTGACTCTGCACCCGACCCATCAGCCCAAGGGTGTTTATAATCAACTCTGGTACCTACCAGCTTACTTTAATGTGCAAGTTTGTAACCCAGGAGGGGCATGTTTGCCCATTCACACTATAGACTTTTATATCACAAGAGAGGCATTTATTAGATGATAGGACCCATCAGAGAGGTGTCACTTTGTCGCGGTTGATAGGCTCACATGAATTGGCCAATTTATGCTCTAAGAACCTTCACTTTTGTAAGTAATTTTAAAAAATGTACTTTTTATTACAGTTTACTCAGCAATTATGATAGATTTTTGTTTCGCATGTGTATTGGTCTCCACAGAGTGCTGCTGCGTTCCTCCTTTTTGCAACCCATTATTGTTGCCTAACAATTTTCAGTAGTTGATGAAGACTTAAAGAGTATCCGTCATTTTCATTTTTATTTCATAAATCAATAGTACATGTGAAAATAGGCAACTTTATAATGTTTGTTTTCAAAGAGATTTGCTTTTTTCTTCTTTCTTCCACCAGAATTGATAAGTCATTATTAAAATTCTCAGTGAAGATACACACTTATATGTATCCCGGAGGAGGGATGAGCCAGAGGCCGTTTCTGTTTGTTGCTGTATGTTCATTTCAAGTCATGTAGCATCTTCAGAGCTAAGCTTTTTCAATTTCCTGAATTTATGTTTCATTTGGGTTAAAGAGAGAGACCGTTCAGTATTTAAAAAATAAAAAAAATTATAAAAAATATTAAGATAAGTAAATAATGGTTAAGATTTTGCAATTGCTTGAATAGTTGCAGTTAACTATTATAGGAACCTCAACAATACTACTGGCTGTTGCAACAAATTATTTTCCATATGTGTACATATGTAGCAACCTCTTTTTTATGGATAAGTATTTTATGTTCAGGCTGGCAGAATTTTAAAGCAAAACTCTCTCTACCAAAGTGGAGCAGGTTAGTATACATTTTTTGCAAAAAACATATCAACCAAATAACCTGTTTTTTACATCTTTTTACTAGCACTTGCAGAATACTGTGATTTTTTTAAACTGAGTGTTTTTGGTTTTACAATGCTCTTTTGTGTCTTCAAGTCTTCTCTTTATGGTAGATTTGGATATTGATACGCCTGCCTCCTGGAGAGTGTTGGTCACTTGGTTGGCTGTTGTGAACGGCTTTCTCTTCACCATGGAGATTATTCTGCGATCATCCACCACTGCTGTCTTCTGTGGGCGCCCAGGTCTTTTTGCATTGATGAGTTCACCAGTGCTATCTTTCTTTCTCAGGATGTATCAAACTGTAGATTTTGCCACTCCTAATATTGTAGCAATTTCTTGGATGGGTTTTTTCTGTTTTCGCAGCTTAAGGATGGTTTGTTTCCTGCATGGAGAGCTCCTTTGACCACATGTTTACTTCACAGCAAAACCTTCCAAATGCAAGCACCACACCTCAAATCAACTCCAGGCCTTTTATCTGCTTAATTGAGAATGACATAACGAGGGGATTGCCCACACCTGTCCATGAAATAGACTTGGAGTCAATAGTCCAATTACTTTTGGTCCCTTTATAAACAGGGTGGCACATGTTAAGGATCTGAAACTCCTAAACCCTTCATCCAATTTTATTGTGGATACCCTCAAATGAAAGCTGAAAGTCTGAACTTCAACTGCATCTGAATTGTTTTGTTTAAAATTCATTGTGGTAATGTCTATAACCAAAATTAGAAAAATGTTGTCTCTGTCCAAATATATATGGCCCTAACTGTATGGCAAATAAATTTGCAGCAAATCACATAATTAAAAGTCTTTGAAAAATATGGCCCTAAATGTAAATCAAACTAAAATCAGTGATTTATGAAGTTTTAAGTGAAATCCTGGATGACAGCAGAAGAGTATTATCAGAGCACACATTGTTATGGAGTTGCATTATCCATAACTAATTATTATTATGTGACGCCCAGAAGACCGGGGTACCCAGCACCGGACTAATGGGGTCTGTCTCTTGAGGGAGATGTCACGGGTGGCTTGACCCGGTGCTGTGGCCTCAGGCAATGCACAGTGTAAGGGGTATCATGAGGGAACAGGCACTTACTTGATCAGCAGCAGGTTCTCCCAGCGGTGATGATCCCGATCCTAGATAGATGGCTATTGTCCAAATGAAAGACTGAGGCACTGAAACGTTTAACCAGTTTACTTCAACATAAAGGGATTTACAACCAGTCCTGTCACCGGAGTCTGTATGGGAACTCTGAATTACTTTGACCCTGCCGGGGTCTTCGCCTCTTATTTTACGCAGTTTCTGTGTGGCCCTGCTGCTGTATGTGAACTGGCTGCCGGCCCAATCTGTCCCCTCCGGGTCCTGGTTCGACGGGCAACCCGAGTCCTTTTATCGGCTTACCCCCTCCAGGAGTACCGCTGAACTCTGTGTCTGTTGCTGCGTCCGGCCCTAGTGAAGCTGATATCACCTCACGTTTTTCCGGTTGCTGTATTATATATAATGAATACAGCCACGGATCCGGTATCCGTCTTTGCGCCTGTTCTGGGTAGTGATTAATGCTACCCGGTTCTCACAATGTCCTTTTTCTCTGTCCCTCTTCTCCTCAGGCCAGTGATTTAGGCCTGGAAACAGTCACAGGGCTGTTAGAAATTCAGCTGTATGACCTCTCACTTTCAGCTCCTTAGCCCAACTGCCAGTTTTTCTCTCAGACCAGAATGGATCAAGGGGAGTCTCTGGAGCTCCCCCTTCTGGCCGGAGGTGGTAGTGCAGTTTTGCTATCTTAGTACTTGTATTTAGTGTCAGTAACTATTTTTGTGGCAAATAACCCTAGGGGTGCCACAATTACAACATTAAAGCAGAGGTTTATTCAAGGTATTAGGGAATTTATTGCAATTGAATGATATAATATTCTATCACAAACATTTCCTATATCCGCTATTTTAAATTATTGTTATTATTGTTTTGTGTTGTGCTATGAATGTTTTCACCAACTATAGTTTCAAACAAGTTACTTATGCAAGCAAGAGCTCTAACAATCAATGGTTTTCTATTACAAACTGCTATCATCTATATAAATGTGACCTCTAAACTTTCTAAAAGAGATATTTGCATTTTTGCATCTTCATAAATGACCTTAACAGTTACGATCTTAAGTCTAGAGAACTTAGAGGAACATTAACAGTAATTCTTGTTTGTGAGGTTGTTGACTTGAAATTGTGTACTCGGAAGAACATGGGTTTGTCTCATTAATATTTATAGTAACATAAAGAGATAATCATTTTACTGATAGAAAATGCTGTATTTGTTAGTTTGAGTCACATACCTGAGGTAAACTATCTATTCTGAGTTTAGACTTTCTGACAAGGTCATTAGTATAATAGTCCGAACTAAGCACATTTATTCTCAATAAGTTTTAGAATATCAAGTTCCTTAGAAGTTTTGACACTTTTGTGCTTCAATGATGTACCATAAGGTTCCTCTGATGGCTCAATTTTAACAACATGCTCCTTCATTCTAATAAAAATTCAACATTTTGCAAATATCTGATCATAACAAGTCATTCCAAGGTGATAAAACAAATAGGCAATATGCGAATGAGAGTGCAATATGACTAGGAAGACATTGATGCCTACGAATGTAATGACATGCAATTATGCACTTGGAAACTTATTATTGCTCACAGTCAGGGGTCTAGTTAGTAAAAAGGCTATTCCTTAGCACACAAATGAACATAATCAGAATACACAAATAAGACAATGTTTAAGGTTACAAGGTCAAAACAAAAGATGTTAAGAAACTAGTAAAACCTAAATATTCAGTGAACAGACTTATTAAATAGGTATGGTCTAGAGTATGCTCATTAATTGTTTGGGCACTAACAAAACAAAAGATTTCTTTCTAGTATCCTTATTTTAAGATTATGACTTATAGTTTCAGGCATCAAAACTACTGTTAAATTACAATTAATATCTCATCAAATTATTATATCATCAACATAACTACTGACTGACTACTAGAGCCATCAGAGGCTTCAAATTTGGATCTTTTTACCATTATTTAGTATAACACTGGGGCCACATGGCTATTTTGGCCGCAACACCTGTCGTATGGCCACAGTTCAGTTTGTGTTGCTGCTACGTCGCAGACCAATTCAAGTGAATAGACTTACATTGCGACCCCAAGCGTACTGCTAGCCCAACAAACAATGCACAAAAAGTTAATCACTGTCACACTTTTTGTAATTTGCTTGTCACAGTCATGGCATTCCTGGCGATGCATTGTGGGCACATTTACTTGTATTGCACTACTTTGTAGCAGAGACACATAGTAAACTTTGGCCCCATAGCCGATATCACAGCCAAGTCGCCTTGTACCCATTGCCTCATGATGATGTATTTTTCTATGTTACTGAGATTCCACCAGAACATTTGCACTATGTATTGTGCAGCAATGGTGACCTTTTTGGGCGTTTTGGGACCCATAACGAGAGGTTTGTCTCCTGAGGTTGCTTGTTTAGCTTATTGTGTATAATTATATTTGAAAAGCCTAATTTTAATTCTGGGCCAAAACGTTTACACTATGAATGGGAAAAAAATAGAAATATTAATATTGTCACCTTAATGCCAAATAAAAGCACAACCAAAGCAATAAAAGGAACTTTAAAAATTCCCCAAATAATTTAATTTTAGAAATAACAAAAAGACAAGGGTATTTACCAGTAAGGTCACAAAGGAAATGCACAAACAGGATGCCACAGACCCCCTTACTAAAGGAGGTTATAGTGGTGCAGCATATTGATGGAACAACCACTCTCAGCCTACCAGTCTACGGAGGGGTTAATTGCCTAGTATTAGAATTGCCCACTGATGGAGCATGCAATAGGACGCAAGTCACACACATGTTAGCACAGTGTCCAGCTAACAGCCTATTAAACACCCCTACTATTCAATTAGATGAGCTGTGTGCCACGCTACTAGAGGTGCAAACCTCTAGTTTTTAAGATCAAGATTGAATGGCCTGGCTGCACCCTGTAAAGATAAAATGAGCAAAAATATGTATTACTATTATTATTTATTATTATACAATTTTGAACATTTTATCTTTACAGGTTGCAGCCAGGTTCATCAATGGTGACCTTGTAAACTAGAGGTTTGCACCTCTAGTAGAGTGGCGACACAGCTCGCCTAATCGAATAATAATAGGGGCATATAATAGGCTGTTACCTCCTTTATATACAAGGAGGATGTGGAGACCACAAACATGAAAGCGACCCAAAAAGTCCAAAAAATCATGCTTTATTTGAACATTTAATATCATACAGGTGAAACAACAGGAGCGAGACATAGACAATGTAGCCACTATGGCAATCATGTAGAAAAGACAAACACCCCAGCCCAGGTAGCAAATGGGCAATAAACATTGTTCAATATAGAAAGGACCCACCATGTGGTGAACACAATTTTAGCCAGTCAATAGTATCTCTAAATATCTCACTGATTATTGCACCATGTGTAGCAAAACCAGCTGGCTGGACTACGTGTGGTCATTTGTATGTAATATATTATTATTATTATTATTACACATTTTTATAGCGCCATTTATTCCATGGCGCTTTACATGTGAATACGGGGCAAATATAGACAAATACATTAAACATGAGCAGATAACAAGGCACACGAGTACATAAGGAGGGAGGACCCTGCCCGCGAGGGCTCACAGTCTGCAGGGGGTGGGTGAGGATACACTAGGAGAGGGAAGAGCTGGCTGTGCGGCTGTTCAGTAGGTTGAGGATCACTGCAGGCTGTAGGCTTGTCGGAAGAGATGAGTCTTCAGGTTCTTTTTGAAGGTTTCTATGGTAGGCGCAAGTCTGATGTGTTGGGGTAGAGAGTTCCAGAGTATGGGGGAAGCACGGGAGAAGTCTAGGATGCGGTTATGGGAAGAAGAGATGAGAGGGGAGTAGAGAAGGAGGTCTTGGGAGGATCGGAGGTCGCGTGTAGGTAGGTACCGGGAGACCATGTCACAGATGTATGGAGGAGACAGGTTGTGGATGGCTTTGTATGTCAGTGTGAGGGTTTTGAACTGGAGTCTCTGGGCGATAGGAAGCCAGTGAAGGGCTTGACACAGGGGAGAGGCTGGGGAATAGCGGGGGGACAGGTGGATTAGTCGGGCAGCAGAGTGTAGGATGGATTGGAGTGGTGCCAGAGTGCTAGAGGGGAGTCCAGAGAGTAGGAGGTTGCAGTAGTCGAGGCGGGAGATGATAAGGGCATGCACTAGCGTTTTTGCAGTGTTGCGGTCAAGGAAAGCACGGATCCGGGAAATATTTTTGAGTTTGAGACGACAGGAGGAGGCAAGGGCTTGGATATGTGGCTTGAAAGAGAGGGCAGAGTCGAGGATCACCCCGAGGCACCGGGCGAGTGGGACTGGGGATAGTTAGCAGCCATTGACATTGATGGATAGGTCTGGTGGAGGGGTAGAGTGAGATGGGGGAAAGATGATGAATTCTGTTTTGTCCATGTTCAGTTGTAGAAAGCGAGCAGAAAAGAAGGCTGAAATGGCAGACAGACAGTGCGGGATTTTTGTAAGCAAGGAGGAGAGGTCAGGTCCGGAGAGGTAGATCTGCGTGTCGTCAGCGTAGAGATGGTACTGCATACCGTGGGATTCTATGAGCTGTCCCAGGCCGAAAGTGTAGATGGAGAAGAGTAGGGGTCCTAGAACAGAGCCTTGAGGAACACCGACTGACAAGGGGCGAAGTGAGGAGGTGGTGTGGGGGAGGGAGACACTGAATGTTCGGTCTGTTAGATATGACGAGATCCAGGAAAGGGCCAAGTCTGTGATGCCAAGGGATGAGAGGATTTGTAGCAAAAGGGAGTGGTCAACAGTGTCAAAGGCAGAAGACAAGTCCAGGAGAAGGAGGACAGAGTAGTGTCGCTTGCTCCTGGCAGTTAGTAGGTCATTGGTGACTTTAGTTAGGGCAGTTTCAGTTGAGTGATGGGAACGGAAGCCTGATTGTAACCGATCAAAGAGGGAGCAGGAGGAGAAGTGGGAGGACAGTTCAAGATGGACATGTTGCTCCAGCAATTTGGAGGCATAAGGGAGAAGAGATATTGGGCGATAGCTAGACACAGAGGATGGGTCGAGGGAGGGCTTTTTGAGGATGGGTGTGATCTTGGCATGTTTGAAGGATGAGGGAAAGACACCTGTTGTGAGTGAGAGGTTGAAGAGGTGAGTTAGGGTTGGGATGAAGACCGTGGAAAGGTTAGGGATGAGGTGGGATGGGAGCGGGTCAAGCGTGCAGGTGGTGAGGTGTGATCTTGACAGGAGGGTGGAGAGCTGATCTTCTGTCATGGTGGAGAAGCTGGTTTTGGAGGAGCAGGGTTGAGCAGCTAAGAGGGGCAGTGGGCGCTGTGGGCCAAAGCTTTCTCTGATCGTATCGATCTTCTGTTTAAAGAAAGAGGCGAAGTCATCAGCAGAAATGAGGGGGGAGGGAGGAGGTGCGGGGGGACGGAGTAGAGAATTGAAAGTGTTGAAAAGCTGTTTAGGGTTGTGGGACAGGGAGGATATGAGGGATGAGAAGTAAGTTTGTTTTGCGGCAGTGAGCGCAGACTTGAAGCTGGCGAGGGACTGCTTGTATGCAGTGAAGTGGTCGGCAGAGTGGGATCGCTTCCATCTCCGCTCAGCAATCCTGGAAGCCCGTCTCAATTCTTTGGTCAGGCTGGTCAGCCAGGGCTGCCTGTTAATTGTACGAGTTTTACTATGCATGAGTGGGGCGGCCGAATCGAGTGTTGTTGTTATTGTGGTGTTATAAAAAGTGGCAGCAGCATCTGTGTCATGAAGGGAAGCTATGTCTGTGAGAGGGAGAAGGGACTCAGAGGATAAGCCAGCCCTAAGCTTATCCAGCTTATAAGCTTATTATAAAAGGTGCCTAAATATATCAGTCAAACAGTACATGCCAAGGCTATGGTAATTACCTCAAGTGAGTGGCATAAGACAGCCACCAGGACTGGCGCCTCGCCCCAATGCGCGTTTCGGATGTTCTTCGTCAGGGGTCATGTTACCGCCTTTAGTAGGGGGGTCTGCTGCATCCTGTGTATGCATTTTCCTTTGTGACTTGGCTGGTAAATGCCATTGTATTTTTGATATTTCTCTACGAGTCCTTAATGTCTACAAATACACACAAATAAAAGTGCTCTTTGTTTATACAAATTGTGATCCACATTGCTGTATACTGTAGATCTTGACACAAGCTGCAATAAGAATAATTATTTTTCTTATCAATTGCAATGTTGTTGTATGTTTTCTTTTTAAGGAAATATATTGTATTGCTATTCTGGCTGATCCTGAATTATAACCTGTTTGATAGATCAGAGCTGCATTTACATTTCAATAGGTTTCAGAACTAATATTTCCCATTTTTCTTTCCTGGCTTAATCTGCATGATATTAGGTGAACTATACTGTTAATATTGTGTGAATGTAGCTCTCGCCTATAATACAGACTGTTCATTATACTGAAAGTATGTAATAATTTTAAGGAGCAACAATCTCAAGAAGCATATTTCTCTTCGGTCTTTTGAATCTACAGGTGCATCTCACAAAATTAGAATATCAGCAAAAAGTTAATTTATTTCAGTTCTTCAATACAAAAAGTGAAACTCATATATTAGATAGAGTCAATACAAATAGAATGATGTATGTCAAGTGTTTATTTCTCTTAATGTTGATGATTATGGCTTGCAGCCAATGAAAACCCAAAAGTCACTATCTCAGTAAATTGGAATACTTTATAACACCAACTTGAAAAAATGATTTTAGCATCCGAAATGTTGGCCTACTGAAATGTGTGTTCAGTAAATGCACTCAATACTTTTGCATCAATTACTGCATCAATGCGGCGTGGCATGGAGGCGATCAGCCTGTGGCACTGCTGAGGTGTTATGGAAGCCCAGGTTGCTTTGATAGCAGCCTTCAGCTCATCTGCATTGCTGGGTCTGGTGTCTCTCATCTTCTTGACAATATTCCATAGATTCTCTATGAGGTTAAGGTCAGACGAGTTTGCTGGCCAATCAAGTATAGTGATACTGTTGTTTTTAAGCCAGGTATTGGTACTTTTGACAGTGAGGAAAGGTGCAAAGCCTGCTGGAGAATTAAATTTCCATCTCCAAAAAGCTTGTCGGCAGAGAGAATCATGAAGTGCTCTAAAATATCCTGGAAGACGCCTGCACTTACTTTGATCTTGATAAACCACAGTGGACCTATACCAGAAGATAACATGGCTCCCTAAACCCTCATTGATTGTGGATACTTCACACTAGACCTTGGAAATCAAGGTCTCAGAGTTTGAAGGAAGAGTAGAGAGACAGACAATCCGAGCTGCTTGAGGTCTAGTGTGAAGTTTCCACAATCAGTTATGGTTTGGGGAGCCATGTCATCTGCTGGTATGGGTACACTGTGTTTTAGCAAGACCAAAGTCAGTGCAGGAAACCAGGAAATTTTAGAGCACTTCATGCTTCCCTCTGCCACCAAGCTTTTTGGGCATAGGGCTTCTCTCAGCTAGAGTGCCTACCCATACTGCCTGCACTACATATATTAATGAGGTTTGAGAAAAACCCAGGCTGGGTTGAAATGTAACATTAACTTAAGCTACTTCTGATTTCATCATTTTTTTCTGTGGTGAATGATCATATACGTGTATAATAAATACAGACACTTTTTTTACAAATGAAATTCTCATGTAAGTGCGGCTAGTTTCTTTGTACTTCATACATTGGAATTTTCAAGCCTGGCCTGCAACCCCTGGACTACTGGGTGCACTTCTTATATTTCCTTCTGATCTATACAGCTGACATGTGCCTGCAACAGCTGTGGGTGGAATCACAATCCCTCGGCTGTTAACTAGATAAATGCTACTGTCAATCTCTGACAGTGGCATTTAACTCGTGCTTTCAGGAAGCTTGTCATTAATCCCACCCATTGGAGACCCTGTCACACTAATGGGTCAGCATGACAACTAGACGTCTGCAGCAGACCTCTATGGTTGCCATTGCCAGATTGCTATGAGTGCTGACCTGTGGTCGGCAATACAATGCAATAATGTGCGATTAAATATCGTATCTACATCAAATAAGTATCAATAAAATGTCACTTTAGCACACAAAAAATAAGCCCTTACCCATCCCCAGATCACGAAAAGTGGCGATGCTACAGGTCTCGGAAAATATGGCCATTTTTTTTTCTAACAAATATTTTTTTTTCACCACTTAAATAAAAAAGAACTTAGACATGTTTGATGTCCATGAACTCGTTATGACCTGGAGAATCATAAAGGCAGGTCAGTTTTAGCATTTAGTTAACATGGTTAAAAAAAACTGTGGAATTGCACTTTTTTGTGCAATTTCTCGGCACTTGGATTTTATTTCATGTTTTCCAGTACAGGATATATTAAAACCAATGGTGTTGGTCAAAAGTACAACTTGTCCCACAAAAAAGAAGCCTTCACATGCCTATATTGATGGAAAAGTAAATCAATTATGGCTCTGGGAAGAAGGAGAGCAAAAAATGGAAATTCAAAAACTGATACAGTTGTGTTCAAAAGTTTGCATACCCCGGCAGAATTTTTACTTCCTTGGCCTTTTTTAAGAGTGTATGAATGATAACACCAAAACTTTTTCTACACTCGTGGTTAGTGTTTGGGTGAAGTAATTTATCGTCAAACTACTGATTTCTCTTTTTAAATTATAACGACAACCTTCAATATCCAAATGATATCCTGATCAAAAGTTTACATACCCTGGAGATTTTGCCCTGATTACATGCACAGAAATTGACACAAATGGGTTTGAATGGCTACAAAAGGTAACATACTCACCTGTGACCTGTTTGCTTGTAATCAGTGTAAGCATAAAAGCTGAGTGAGTTTCTGGGATCCAGATAGACTCTTGCATCTTTTATCCAGCCATTGACGTGAGTCATTGGGAAAGCAAAAGAATTGTCAATGGATCTACGGGAAAAGGTACTTAAACTCTATAAAACAGTGAAGGGATGCAAAAAGATATCCAAGGAATTGATAATGCCAGTAAGCAGCATTCAAACTACGATTACCCAAAATCAGTGGCTCTGTAAAAACAAAAATACGGTTAGGCAGACCAACATAAATATCATCCACAACTGCCAGGAAAATTGTACGGGATGCAAAGAAAAATCCACAAATAACATCAGCTGAAATACAGAACTTTCTGAAAACTAGCGGTGTGGCTATTTCAAGATGCACAATAAGGAGTCACTTGAAGAAAAATGGGCTGTATGGTCGAGTTGCCAGAAGAAAGCCATTACTGCGTAAATGCCACAAAGTATCTCGCCTACAATATGAAAAACAGCACAGAGATAAGCCTTAAAACTTCAGGAACAAGGTAATTTGGAGTGATGAAAACAAATTGAACTTTTTGGCCACAACCATAAACGTTACATTTTGAGAGAGGTAAGCGGAACAAAGTAAAGTTTTTGGAGTGGCCATCTCAGCCTACTGACCTCAATATCATTGAGCCAATCAGGGGAGATCTCAAGCGCGCAGTTCATGCTAGAAAGCCCAGGAATTTACAGGAACTTGAGGCTTTTTGCCAAGAAGAGTGGGCAGCTTTACCATCAGAGAAAATAAAGCACCTCAACTACCACAAAAGGCTTCAAGCTGTCATTGATGTTAGAGAGGACAATTCACAGTTTTAAGAAATAGGGTATGTGAAATTTTGATCAGGTTGAAACAGGGTGTATGTGTCCAAATCTGCGTTGCTGATATAGATGTATCGCAGATGATATTCTTCAAAGCTTTATTTCAAAAAGGTTAATAGTCAATGCATTTCGGGTCATGCAGGACCTCTTCTTCAGGAGAAAACCTTACAAGTGGATTGTCAGATCTGCATGTTCTTACATGCTGTCTCATTTTCTTTTTCCTTCTCTCAAAAAAACCCACCAAACTGAGCACACGACAAATCAAAGTTCAAAAAGCAAAAACATCACAAACAATGATTAAATACAAAACAAATAAACAGACCATGCATGTAAAGAACCTACGAATAAAAAGAACAATCCAGAGAAATAAAAGTATAAAAAAGTATTTATATAAAAAATAGAAATAGGAGTGTGGTGAGATTAACATCTGTGTATGCTTAGTGGTGCTGACAGGAGCAACCAGTAGTAGAGAGTACTTGTGTGTCTCAGATAGTAGACACAATTGTTATACAGTATGGGACTTTGTTGAATTTTCTGTTGCCTGAGCTAGTAAAAACAGTGCATATATTGCGCACTGGCACTGGCTTTATTTGTGTAATGGTGATGAGGCCAAATATTTTTAGATATTCTTTTGTTCATTCCAGTTAAAATGGTAAATCCAGAAGCAGTGCCTCAGTGGTATGAGCTATGTACATACCAGTATTGATACAAAATAAATTTCTATCAACCCAAAACGCCTGAAGGCGGTTACGAAAGTGCATGAGACTGTTATCCGTGAATTATTATTTGCTGATGACTGTGCACTTAACATTAGCACGGAACAGCAGATGCAGCATGAAATGGACTGTTTTTCGCAAGCTTGCGACAGTTTTGGTCTCGAGATCAACATTAGAAAAACCGAAGTCATGTATCAACCGGTTCCAGGAAAACTGTACAAGGAGCCACGTATCACGATGAAGGAGCAAAACCTCAAAGCAGTCGATAACTTCACCTACTTAGGCAGCACACTTTCCCGTGAAGTAACCATAGACGCTGAGGTTAATAACCGAATCGCCAAAGCCAGTGCCGCCTTCGGGAGACTGCGCAAGAATGTCTGGGAACGAAGGGGACTCAGCCTTACCACTAAGCTGAAGGTCTACTGCGCGGTGGTCCTCACCACACTTTTCTATGCTAGCGAGACCTGGACAGTTTACAATCGGCATGCTAAACAGCTTAATCATTTCCACATGGGTTGCTTTCCACATGGATTGCCTCCACAGACTCCTCCACATTAGGTGGCAAGATGTGTCCCGCACACGGCAATTCTGCAATAAACTGGGCTCTGCAGTGTTTACACTCTCCTGCTGAAAGTCCAAGCCAGGTGGGCTTGACATATGGTCAGAATGCCTGACAGCCGACTACTGAAACAACTGCTGTACGGAGAACTGTGCCAAGGAAAGCGAGCAGTTGGGGGGCAGAAGCAGCGCTATAAAGACTGCCTTAAGGTGTCTCTCAAAAACATGGAAGTCAACACCAATGAATGGGAAGAGCTTGCCCTGGATCGTCCAGGTTGGCAGGGCAGGATCACCTCAGGAGCATGTGCAGCTGAAGATAGGAAACTCTGATGCAAAAAGAAAGCACGCTGTACGCAAGGCACAAGTAGAATCTGGTGTACTGACCACATCTGCTTCCTTATGTCAAGTATGTGGGTGAACCTTCAGGGCCCGGATTGGACTCATTAGCCACCTCCGGACTCATAACTACTAATTCTCTTCCAACCCTGAAGTCATGGTCATCTTAAAAAACAAAGGACGAACATCATTGATACACAGTATGGGACTGTGGAGAAGTTTGTGCTGCGTGAGGTAATCAAAAATCGAAAGTACACCGCACAGTTATGGCTGTTCCTGGGAATAGTGGTGACGTATATCTGTTACTTGCGCAGGCGCAGTTCATGGCTGTAAGGCTGTTACTGCAGCTGCACAAGTAAAACATAGACATCACCGCTATTCCCCATGCAGGTGCAGTAACAGGGAAAATATTCTGAAAAGTTCCCAGGCTCGAGTTCATATGAGGACATCCAGCAGAGGGTGCATCACCGCAACACGAGGTAACTATAGGTCATTCACCTACATTCCATTCATTCGCCGGGTTTTTACAAGCAGGGGCGGCTGCATTAGCAGGCTTCTGCTTGTAAAATTAGTTAACCCTTTCAGATGGATTTACAGCATGGGACGTGACTGATCGTCGGAAGGTATGGAATATTGTTGTTTGTTTTTTTACATTTGTTCCAGGTGACAAGGGTCTTCAGGTGGATTATCAGTATAATAAAATATTACAACAGCCTGTGTATTTATTTCATTAAAATACTTTGTAATAATGTGTGTGTTTTTTTTAACCATTTCATACTATTGGATTAATAATGGATAGGTGTCATAATTGACACCTCTCCATTATTAATCTGGCTTAATGTCACCTTACAATAGCAAGGTGACATTAACCCTTCATTACCCCATATCCCACCGCTACACGGGAATGGGAAGAGAGTGGCCAAGTGCCAGAATAGGCGTATCTTCCAGATGTGCCTTTTCTGGGGTGGCTGGGGGCAGATGTTTTTAGCCAGGGGGGGCCAATAACCATGGACCCTCTCCAGGCTATTAATATCTGCCCTCAGTCACTGGCTTTACAATTCTGGAGGAGAAAATTGCGCAGGAGCCCAAGCCAATTTTTTCTGTGATTTAACCCTTTATTAATATATACAGTGGGGCAAAAAAGTATTTAGTCAGTCAGCCAAAGTGCAAGTTCCACCACTTAAAAAGATGATAGGCGTCTGTAATTTACATCATAGGTAGACATCAACTATGGGAGACAAACTGAGAAAAAAAAATCCAGAAAATCACATTGTCTGTTTTTTTAACAATTTATTTGCATATTATGGTGGAAAATAAGTATTTGGTCAGAAACAAAATTTCATCTCAATACTTTGTAATATATCCTTTGTTGGCAATGACAGAGGTCAAACGTTTTCTCTAAGTCTTCACAAGGTTGCCACACACTGTTGTTGGTATTTTGGCCCATTCCTCCATGCAGATCTCCTCTGGAGCAGTGATGTTTTTGGCTTTTCGCTTGGCAACACGGACTTTCAACTCCCTCCAAAGGTTTTCTATAGGGTTGAGATCTGGAGACTGGCTAGGCCACTCCAGGACCTTGAAATGCTTCTTACGAAGCCACTCCTTCGTTGCCCTGGCAGTGTGCTTTGGATCATTGTCATGTTGAAAGACCCAGCCACGTTTCATCTTCAATGCCCTTGCTGATGGAAGGAGGTTTGCACTCAAAATCTCACGATACATGGCTCCATTCATTCTTTCATGTACCCGGATCAGTCATCCTGGCCCCTTTGCAGAGAAACAGCCCCAAAGCATGATGTTTCCACCACCATGCTTTACAGTAGGTATGGTGTTTGATGGATGCAACTCAGTATTCTTTTTCCTCCAAACACGACAAGTTGTGTTTTTACCAAACAGTTCCAGTTTGGTTTCATCAGACCATAGGACATTCTCCCAAAACTCCTCTGGATCATCCAAATGCTCTCTAGCAAACTTCAGACGGGCCCGGACATGTACTGGCTTAAGAAGTGGGACACGTCTGGCACTGCAGGATCTGAGTCCATGGTGGCGTAGTGTGTTACTTATGGTAGGCCTTGTTACATTGGTCCCAGCTCTCTGCAGTTCATTCACTTGGTCCCCCCGCATGGTTCTGGGATTTTTGCTCACCGTTCTTGTGATCATTCTGACCTCACGGGGTGGGATTTTGCGTGGAGCCCCAGATCGAGGGAGATTATCAGTGGTCTTGTATGTCTTCCACTTTCTAATTATTGCTCCCACTGTTGATTTCTTCACTCCAAGCTGGTTGGCTATTGCAGATTCAGTCTTCCCAGCCTGGTGCAGGGCTACAATTTTGTTTCTGGTGTCCTTTGACAGCTCTTTTGTCTTCACTATAGTGGAGTTTGGAGTCAGACTGTTTGAGGGTGTGCACAGATGTCTTTTTATACTGATAACAAGTTTAAACAGGTGCCATTACTACAGGTAATGAGTGGAGGAAAGAGGAGACTCTTAAAGAAGAAGTTACAGGTCTGTGAGAGCCAGAAATCTTGATTGTTTGTTTCTGACCAAATACTTATTTTCCACCATAACATGCAAATAAATTGTTAAAAAAACAGACAATGTGATTTTCTGGATTTTTTTTTCTCAGTTTGTCTCCCATAGTTGAGGTCTACCTATGATGTAAATTACAGACGCCTCTCATCTTTTTAAGTGGTGGAACTTGCACTATTGCTGACTGACTAAATACTTTTTTGCCCCACTGTATGTGTCTCACTGATATATATATATATATATATATATATATATAGACAGTATATATGTTTTTACGATTATTTGAGCCCAATGGATCCATTGTATGTCCGTATGTCGGTTTGCAAGCCAGTGAGAAAATCTCGCAGTAAGGATGCCATACGGATTACATACGGAGGATGCCATGCGCAAAATACGCTGCCACACCCTGCCTACGGATGACATACGGATCACTATTTTGGGGACTTTTCTGCAAATTACGGCCGTAAATAACGGACCATATTTTTATACGCTGAGTGTGAGGCCGGCCTTAATGTTAACTGATTAAGAAATTAGTTTAAGATTAACTGTTGTTAACAGTTGACAGTTGCTGATGATAAGATTCTATGAAGATGGCGATGACGGAGATCAAAAAAGGAGATCTGTCTCTGGTAAGACATATTAAAATGTTTGTTATTTTCACATGTATTATTGATTTCTGAAATTAAAAATTAAAATGACAGTTTAATTTTAACCCCTTCACCCCTAGCCTATTTTTACCTTCCTGACCAGGCCAAATTTTGCAGTAGCTGTGGAACGCTTTAACATATCACAGATTTGAGAGATTGTTTTTTGTGATGTTAGAATTCGTGTTAGTGGTCATTTTTGGTAGATATCATATGTTAATTTATGAAAATATTGAAAATTTGACACAAAAAATTTGAACATTTCACCATTTTCAAACTTTCAATTTTTATGCCCTTAAACCAAACAGTTATACCACACAAAATAGCTAATAAATAACATTTCCCGCATGTCTACTTTATATCGCTATCATTTTTTAAACATAATTTTTTGTTTTGCTAAGACGTTAAAAGGGTTACAAGTTAATCAGCAATTTTTCATTTTTCCAGCAAAATTTACAAAACCAATTGTTTTTTTAGGGACCACATCAAATTTCTAGTGACTTTGAGGAGCAACAGAAAATACCACAAAATGACACCATTTTGAAAACTTCACCCCTCACAGTGCTCAAATTCACATTCAAGAACTTTAGAACTTTATTAACCCTTCAGGTGCTTCACAACAATTATACAATTATAGCAATGTGGAAGGAAAAATTGAAAATTTAAATTTTCCCACAAAAATATTGATTAGCCACAAGCTTTTTATTTTCACAAGGGTAACAGGAGAACATGAGCCATACAATTTGTCTTGAGTACACCGATGTGGAAAATTACTTTCTGATCGGTCACCAGGGCTCAGAATGTAAGGCACACCTTTTGACTTTTGGAGTGCAACATTCACTGGAATAGATAATTGATGCAATGTCACGATTGCATAGCCCCTGAGGCGATTTAAATAGTGGAAAACCTGGCACATGTTGCTTTAGCCCAAAATTTTTCATTTTAACAAAACTACTGAGCACAAGGCAGGGCTTAGAAGGGAATGAGCGCTAATTGAGGTTTGGAGCACAATTTTGGCTAGAATAGTTTGCGGATGCCATGTCAAATTTGAAGGGCCCCTGACCAACCCTATCACCCTACTTCCAAAGACCACAGAGAAACTGGGAAGAGAAAGGCTAAGTGCCAGATTTTGCACATATTATGGATACGTCATTTTTGGGGCAGCAGAAGGCTGATGTTGGTAGCGTAGGTGGGGTCAATATCTATGACCCCTTCCCAGACTACAAATATCAACCCAATGCTGTCTGTTTAGCTTTTACTGATTTAAATTTATAGGGGAACCCTAGGAATTTTTTTTCCTGGGGTCCCAAGTAAATTCAGCAGGAAAGGTAAGGAAGAAGCTCTAGCAAAATGCGGGTCTGGGTTACGAAAGGCAGCGTGCAAGCTGCATTTACATGTCAGCTTCACTTGCACAGGTATTATGTACTTTTCGCAGATTGTCAAGCAACATTATTACATGCCATTGTGCCATTTACCTCTACTGCTACGGGGAGGAATTCTCCCACAGTGAAACATACAGGTGCTTCTCACAAAATTAGAATATCATTAAAAAGTTAATTTATTTCAGTTCTTCAATACAAAAAGTGAAACTCATATATTATATAGAGTTGTTACAAATAGAGCGATCTATTTCAACTGTTTATTTCTGTTAATGTTAATTATTATGGCTTACAGCCAATGAAAACCCAAAAGTAATTATCTCAATAAATTAGAATAATTAACAAACAACACCTGCAAAGGCTTCCTAAACACTTAAAGGGACACTGTCACCTGAATTTGGAGGGAACAATCTTCAGCCATGGAGGCGGGGTTTTGGGGTTTTTGATTCACCCTTTCCTTACCCGCTGGCTGCATGCTGGCTGCAATATTGGATTGAAGTTCATTCTCTGTCCTCCATAGTACACGCCTGCGCAAGGCAAGATTGCCTTGTGTAGGCATGTACTACGGAGGACAGAGAATGAACTTCAATCCAATATTGCAGCCAGCATGCAGCCAGCGGGTAAGGAAAGGGTGAATCAAAAACCCCAAAACCCCGCCTCCATGGCTGAAGATTGTTCCCTCCAAATCCAGGTGACAGTGTCCCTTTAAAAAGGTCCCTTAGTCTATCTCAGTAGGCCTCACACTCATGGGGAAGACTGCTGACTTGACAGATGTCCAGAAGGCAGTCATTGACACACTCCACAAAGATGGTAAGCCACAAAAGTTCATTGCTAAAGAAGCTGGCTGTTCACAGAGTTCTGTATGCAAGCGTTTTAATGGAAAGTTGTGTAGAAGGAAAAAGTGTGGTAGAAAAAGGTGCACAAGAAACTGGGATAACCGCAGCCTTATATGGATTGTTAAGAAAAGGCCATTCAAATATTTGGGGGAGATTTAGAAGCAGTGGACTGCTGATGGAATCATTGCTCCAAGAGTCACCACACACAGACGTATCCAGGACATGGGCTATAAGTGTTGCATTCCTTGTGTCAAGCCACTCGTGACCAATAGAAAACACCAGAAGCATCTTACCTGCGCCAAGGAGAAAAAGAACTGGACTGTTGCTCAGTGGTCCAAGGTGTTGTATTCAGATGAAAGTAAATTTGCATTTCATTTAGAAATCAAGGTCCCAGAGTCTGGAGGAAGAGTGGAGAGCAGGGCCAGACAGGCCAAGACACCCATACTGTTAAGAGTTGTGATGGGGCACAAAGTTGCTGACTCCGTCACTTACCCCAGCAGGTTATGGGTATCATTAGAAATATTGGTCTTGTAGAAAATCTTCATTTCCTCCTTCCAGGATAAAATTAGTAATATATCCCATCTGGTTCATGGGGATAGGGACAACATGGGCCTGTGTGATTTTAAATGCCGGGACTGAATTTCTGCCCCAGTCCGTACCTGGTGGAGAGGCACACAATATAAGCTGCTTGAGGTCAAGTGTGAAGTTTTCACAATCAATGATGGTTTGGGGAACCATGTCATCTGCTGGTGTAGGTCCAATGTAGGTCCAACAGTATCATTGCGCTTGATTGGCCAACAAATTTGCCTGACCTTAACCAAATAAAGAATCTGTGGGGTATTGTAAAGAGGAAAATGAGAGACACCAGACCCAACAATGCAGATGAGCTGAAGGCTGCTATAAAAGCAACCTGGGCTTCCATAACACCTCAGCAGTGCCACAGGCTGATAGCATAAAGGTACCGTCACACTCAGCGATGCTGCAGCGATACCGACAACGATGCCGATCGCTGCAGCGTCGCTGTGTGGTCGCTGGAGAGCTGTCACGCAGACAACTCTCCAGCGACCAACGATCCCGAGGTCCCCGGTAACCAGGGTAAACATCGGGTTACTAAGCGCAGGGCCGCGCTTAGTAATCCGATGTTTACCCTGGTTACCAGCGTAAACGTTAAAAAAATAAACACTACGGTACATACTTACCTTCAGCTGTCTGTCCTCCGGCGCTCTGCTTTCCTCTGCACTGTCAGCGCCGGTCAGCCGGAAAGCAGAGCGGTGACGTCACCGCTGTGCTTTCCAGCTGACCGGCGCTGACACAGGATGCAGGAGGAGTGCAGAGAAACATAGCGCTGGGGACAGACAGCTGAAGGTAAGTATGTAGTGTTTGTTTTTTTAACGTTTATGCTGGTAACCAGGGTAAACATCGGGTTACTAAGCGTGGCTCTGCGCTTAGTAACCCGATGTTTACCCTGTTTACCAGTGAAGACATCGCTGGATCGGCGTCACACACGCCGATTCAGCGATGTCAGCAGGGAGTCCAGCAAAGAAATAAAGTTCTGGACTTTCCTCACCGACCAATGATCTCCCAGCAGGGGCCTGATCGTTGGTCGCTGTCACACATAACGATTTCCTTAACGATATCGTTGCTACTTCACAAAAAGCAACGATATCGTTAACGATATCGTTATGTGTGACGGTACCTTAAGTGCCACACGGCAATGATTCAGTAATTTATGCGAAAGGAGCCCCAACCAAGTATTGAGTGCATTTACTGAACATACATTTCTGAAGGCCAACATTTCGGATTTTAAAATCGTTTTTCAAACTGGTGTTATAAAGTATTCTAATCTACTGAGATAATGACTTTTGAGTTTTCATTGGCTGTAAGCCATAATCATCAACATTAACAGAAATTAACACTTGAAATAGGAAAGATATACAGGTCCTTCTCAAAAAATTAGCATATAGTGTTAAATTTCATTATTTACCATAATGTAATGATTACAATTAAACTTTCATATATTATAGATTCATTATCCACCAACTGAAATTTGTCAGGTCTTTTATTGTTTTAATACTGATGATTTTGGCATACAACTCCTGATAACCCAAAAAACCTGTCTCAATAAATTAGCATATTTCACCCATCCAATCAAATAAAAGTGTTTTTTAATAACAAACAAAAAAACCATCAAATAATAATGTTCAGTTATGCACTCAATACTTGGTCGGGAATCCTTTGGCAGAAATGACTGCTTCAATGCGGCGTGGCATGGAGGCAATCAGCCTGTGACATTGCTGAGATGTTATGGAGGCCCAGGATGCTTCAATAGCGGCCTTAAGCTCATCCAGAGTGTTGGGTCTTGCGTCTCTCAACTTTCTCTTCACAATATCCCACAGATTCTCTATGGGGTTCAGGTCAGGAGAGTTGGCAGGCCAATTGAGCACAGTAATACCATGGTCAGTAAACCATTTACCAGTGGTTTTGGCACTGTGAGCAGGTGCCAGGTCGTGCTGAAAAATGAAATCTTCATCTCCATAAAGCATTTCAGCCGATGGAAGCATGAAGTGCTCCAAAATCTCCTGATAGCTAGCTGCATTGACCCTGCCCTTGATGAAACACAGTGGACCAACACCAGCAGCTGACATGGCACCCCACACCATCACTGACTGTGGGTACTTGACACTGGACTTCAGGCATTTTTGCATTTCCTTCTCCCCAGTCTTCCTCCAGACTCTGGCACCTTGATTTCCGAATGACATGCAAAATTTGCTTTCATCAGAAAAAAGTACTTGGGACCACTTAGCAACAGTCCAGTGCTGCTTCTATGTAGCCCAGGTCAGGCGCCTCTGCCGCTGTTTATGGTTCAAAAGTGGCTTTACCTGGGGAATGCGGCACCTGTAGCCCATTTCCTGCACACGCCTGTGCACGGTGGCTCTGGATGTTTCCACACCAGACTCAGTCCACTGCTTCCTCAGGTTCCCCAAGGTCTGGAATCGGTCCTTCTCCACAATCTTCCTCAGGGTCCGGTCTCCTCTTCTCGTTGTACAGCGTTTTCTGCCACATTGTTTCCTTCCAACAGACTTACCATTGAGGTGCCTTGATACAGCACTCTGGGAACAGCCTATTTGTTGAGAAATTTCTAACTGGGTCTTACCCTCTTGCTTGAGGGTGTCAATGATGGCCTTCTTGACATCTGTCAGGTCGCTAGTCTTACCCATGATGGGGGTTTTGAGTAATGAACCAGGCAGGGAGTTTATAAAAGCCTCCGGTATCTTTTGCATGTGTTTAGAGTTAATTAGTTGATTCAGAAGATTAGGGTAATAGGTCGTTTAGAGAACCTTTTCTTGATATGCTAATTTATTGAGACAGGTTTTTTGGGTTATCAGGAGTTGTATGCCAAAATCATCAGTATTAAAACAATAAAAGACCTGACAAATTTCAGTTGGTGGATAATGAATCTATAATATATGAAAGTTTAATTGTAATCATTACATTATGGTAAATAATTAAATTTAACACTATATGCTAATTTTTTGAGAAGGACCTGTATATATTGGTACCTTGTTGAAATAGATCACTTTGTTTGTTGTGACTCAATATAATATGAGTTTCACTTTTTGTATTATAGAACTGAAATAAATTAACTTTTTGATGATATTCTAATTTTGAAGAAGCACCTGTATCTGCATATGCTGTGTACCGTATTTATCCCATATTACCATAGCAACTACTAAATAGGCAGGATTCACTATTCATGGACGCCTGGGGTCACACTGGAAATTTGGTGCACACTGTGTCCAAATTTTCAATCAGGGTTATTTATCCGTGAGGGGACTGCAAATGTGCACCCTCGCCTGTTTTCACTGATGTCTGGGAATAACTGTATTCATACAGAAAGTAAGGTATTATAGGATGACATGGTTATTTAACTACATGCATGTAAGATCTATTTTATGTACGACGGCTGAACACAGGTATACTTATGATTCATGCTTAGTCATGTACATGACAATTAATATTAATTTTACTGCAGCAGCTCTCTTTTTGTGCTTTTTTGTTAGAGGCACCTTTTTAGCTCATCATTGATTTGTCTTTTATATATTGTTCTAGTTTTTGGAAATACAGTGTTTAATTTTTATTTTGTGTTGTTATAAACACTTCTTGATCTGTATGACGCATATTTGCTGCATGATAATGATCGCTATTGATTTCGGGATTTAGAGGGTTAGAACCTAGGGTGGGGCTGGCACCACCCCTGGCTGTGATAGAGGTGGCTTGGCTATTACTTAAGATGAGCTCCTGGCTGCGATCGTGCAGGTATGGTGCCTGTAACCTCACAATCGCCAGGACTAGAGTTGAGCGACCTTGACCTTTTTAGAGTCGAGCCGGGTTTCGCAAAACCCGACTATCTCAAAAGTCGAGTCGAGTCGAATCGGCCGATTATCGCGAAAAGTCGGGGATCGACCGAAACACGAAACCCAATGCAAGTCAATGGGGGAGCATAGTCGGCAGTGAGTAGAGGCCAGGAAAACATGTACAGAGCCCATTGTATTGGCAAAAACATCCATTCTTGCTACTGAAGCTTGTCAATCGTAATTTAGCTTATAATAATTGGAAGGCATTTGAAATTGGGGGTCATTTGGCTAAAGTTGTGGGGGGTAGGGCTGGTTCAAGCAATTAGTGTGCCCAGGACATCTGGACCACGTCACGGCAGTGGAGCAGGAAGAGGTAAGTATTTCAACTTTGCAAGTGCTGTGATCTTGAGCAGGCAGGGGGGCCCACTCGTTGGCATTGGCACTGGCACAGGGCCCCTCAAAGTACAGCGGTGTGTTTGCACGGCGGGGGCGCCTCCCACCGGCAGCAACACTTTTGCGTACTATAAGAGGCCCTGTGCCAGTGACGTCGCCAATGAGTATTCCTCCCCCCACCTGATGAAGGAACCTGCACCTTCATCTGCACCTTCCTCTTTGTCCCCGTGTAATGTGGTATGGTATGCGGGAAGGGTCACAATCTTGCAGTGTAGCGTGCATGGGGAATGTTGCGTTATGGGTCAATGTACCAGCAGACTCATCTATCACTGGCTGTGCAATGGGCAGGATGAGGGGGAAACAGATATGGGCCCAAAGAATAAAGTGGGCTAAATGCAGTTCAAAATTGGTAACAGGACTAACCAGGGGGCATTGCTTTGTTCAGTGGAGGACAACTGGAATGAGAGGCTGACACAGAGAGTAGGCCCAAATCAGTAAGTATTCTAAATTCAGTTCAAAATTGGCAACAGTAGTAAACCGGCGGCACAGCTTTGTTCACTGTAGGAGAACAGCAAGGAGCGGCAGACACCGATAGTAGGCCCCAACCCAACTAGTAGGCCAAATGCAGTCTAACATTAACAACTACTTAACGAGCGCCTGAAAACGGAATTTCAGGACAGGAAACCAGGAGAACAGCAAGGAGCGGCAGACACTGTTAGTAGGCCCCAAACCAACTAGTAGGCCTAATGCAGTGTTGTTTTCAACAACTACTTAAGAAGAGCCAGAAGATCGAAGCAATGGAGACGAAACCTGGGGAACACCTTGGAGTGGAACACACTGTCTCTACACCCCATACCCAATTAGTAGGCCTAATGCAGTGTTGTTTTCAACAACTACTAAAGTAGAGCCAGAAGATCGAAGAAATGGAGACTGGAGAGGAAACCTGGGGAACACCTTGGAGTGGAACACACCGTCTCTACACCCCATACCCAATTTGTAGGCCTAATGCAGTGTAGATTTCAACAACTACTAAACGAGAGTCAGAAGATCGAAGCAATGGAGGCGAAACCTGGGGAACACCTTGGAGTGGAACACACCGTCTCTACACCCCATACCCAATTTGTAGGCCTAATGCAGTGTAGATTTCAACAACTACTAAACGAGAGTCAGAAGATCGAAGCAATGGAGAGGAAACCTGGGGAACACCTTGGAGTGGAACACACCGTCTCTACACCCCATACCCAATTTGTAGGCCTAATGCAGTGTAGTTTTCAACAACTACTAAACGAGAGTCAGAAGATTGAAGCAATGACGAGGAAACCTGGGGAACACCTTGGAGCGGCAGACACCGTTAGTAGGCCCTACCGAAGTAGTAGCCCCAATGCAGTTTTCAAATTCCTAGAGGCTGAAAACCAGACTATTGACGCTCAGCTTTTTTCAAAGGAGGATAGCTGTATTGAGTGGCGCAGACAGACACAGGTAGTAGGCCTTAAACCAAAAATGTGGCCCAATGCAGTTTAAAAAAGGTTACAGGGGTACACAGGCAGCATTGGTCTGGTCAGTGGAGGACAATTTCAATTATGGACCGCAGACAGACTTTGTACGCCTACTATTAAAAAAAGGATGCTCTATGCAATTAAAAATAGGTTCCAGGGGTCCACGGGCAGCAGTGGTGTGGTCAGTGGAGGAGTATTGGAAGGAGGGACCGCAGACAGGCGTAGTAGGCCTAACATAACAAAATTAGGCTGTAGGCACTTTAAAATTGGTTCCAGGGGTACACGGGCAGCAGTGGTGTGGTCAGCGGAGGACAATTTGAATTAGGGACTGCAGACAGACTTTGTAGGCTGTCCCCTGTGGATCATGCATCCAACACATTAACCCAGTGCGCCGTAATGGACACGTAACTTTTTGTGGACATGCCTACTGGTCCATGCGTCTCTTGTCAGGTGCACCTTTCTACTGTTTGATTGCCTGAGTGCTATGACAATGCAGACTTTTTCATGCCGGTGGAGGGCTGGGATGGCTTTTCTCGCAAAAGAAGTGTCGACTGGGTAGCTTGAACCGTGGTACAGCGTAGTTCATCTGGGCTTTATAAATATAAAACAAAGAAAAAAAGTAGGCTCCATGCACTTTCAGCTGGGTTCCAGGGGTACACGGCCAGCATTGGTCTGGTCAGTGGAGAACTATTGGAAGGAGGGACCGCAGACAGGCTTAGAAGGCCTAACATAATAAAATTGGGCTGTAGGCACTTTATAATTGGTTCCAGGGGTACACGGGCAGCAGTGGTCTGGTCAGTGGAGGCCTAGTGGAAGGAGGAACCGCAGACAGGCGTAGTAGGCCTAACATAATAAAATATGGCTGTAGGCACTTTAAAATTGGTTCCAGGGGTACACGGGCAGCAGTGGTCTGGTCAGTGGAGGCCTAGTGGAAGGAGGGCCCGCAGACAGGCTTCGAAGGCCTAACATAATAAAATTGGGCTGTAGGCACTTTAAAATTGGTTCCAGGGGTACATGGGCAGCAGTGGTCTGGTCAGTGGAGGACAAGTGTAAGGAGGGACCGCAGACAGGCGTAGTAGGCCTAACATAATAAAATATGGCTGTAGGCACTTTAAAATTGGTTCCAGGGGTACACGGGCAGCAGTGGTCTGGTCAGTGGAGGACTAGTGGAAGGAGGGACCGCAGACAGGCGTAGTAGGCCTAACATAATAAAATATGGCTGTAGGCACTTTAAAATTGATTCCAGGGGTACACGGGCAGCAGTGGTCTGGTCAGTGGAGGCCTAGTGGAAGGAGGGACCGCAGACAGGTGTAGTAGGCCTAACATAATAAAATATGGCTGTAGGCACTTTAAAATTGGTTCCAGGGGTACACGGGCAGCAGTGGTCTGGTCAGTGGAGGCCTAGTGGAAGGAGGGACCGCAGACAGGCGTAGTAGGCCTAACATAATAAAATATGGCTGTAGGCACTTTAAAATTGGTTCCAGGGGTACACGGGCAGCAGTGGTCTGGTCAGTGGAGGACAAGTGTAAGGAGGGACCGCAGACAGGCTTAGAAGGCCTAACATAATAAAATTGGGCTGTAGGCACTTTAAAATTGATTCCAGGGGTACATGGGCAGCAGTGGTCTGGTCAGTGGAGGACTAGTGGAAGGAGGGACCGCAGACAGGCGTAGTAGGCCTAACATAATAAAATTTGGCTGTAGACACTTGGAATTCTCTTGCAGGGGTACACAAGCAGCATTGGTGTTGTCAGCGGAGGCCGATTGTAATGAGTGTCTGCCAGTTAGTAGTCCCAAACAATAAATACATGTTAATGTCTCGCATTACAACAAAACGAAAACACAAAAGGGTGCAATCATTAGGTACAGGGGTGGGCTTCTCTGCGTAGTTTCAGACCTAGTAATTTGGCGCAAAGTATTTACTTGGGTAAATATAGGACACTGCCATTGACTATGTTAAGTACCATCATACATGTCAACACAATGGTATTGTCAGTGGCAGGAATTTAAGGATGTCAGTGCATAGACTAAACATTGGTGGAACTGTGAGAGATAATTGTGCAAGTGGTAGAGCAATGTTTGAGCTGGTGGTGGGGGAACTCTCTTGTGGCCGGCGGTACAGGCCCAGGGCCCCTCATGTTACAACAGTGTGTCTGACGTTGGGTGCGCACCACCACCTCCAGAGACACTTTATTGTACTATGAGGGACCCAGTGGCAGTGCCGTCGACCAAAAGCGGGCATACCCACCTCTTCAGACAAACAGCACTCTCACGGGTGCTGTCGCCAAGTGGCGATACCACGGCCCCGTGTGGGGAGTTTGGCCATTTAGGGAGGTGTAAACATGTCGTATGCTGGACAATCAGCTGCTGCAAATTACGAGATTGGAAAAGTCATTCAGAGTAGTCCACAGGCAAGACCTTTTCATAGGAAAGCTCGGTGTCGGCCGGGCAAGGTGTGGCAAAAGAATTCGAAATCCAGTTGTGGTTCATTTTAATGAAGGTTAGATCATCAACATTTTGGGTAGCCAGACGAGTCCTTTTTTCGGTTAATATTGAACCTGCAGCACTGAATACTCTTTCTGATAGGACACTAGCTGCCGGGCAAGCAAGCTCCTGCAATGCATATTCTGCCAATTCTGGCCAGGTGTCTAATTTGGATGCCCAGTAATCAAATGGGAATGACGGTTGAGGGAGAACATCGATAAGGGATGAAAAATAGTTAGTAACCATACTGGACAAATGTTGGCTCCTGTCACTTTGAATTGATGCAGCAGTACCTGTCCTGTCTGCGGTCATAGCAAAATCACTCCACAACCTGGTCAGAAAACCCCTCTGTCCAACGCCACTTCTGATTTCTGCACCTCTAACACCTCTGGTCTGCTGCCCCCTGCAGCTCGTGTGAGAACGATCACGGGCGCTGTGTGCTGGGAATGCCTGAAGCAAACGGTCAACAAGAGTTGATTGCTTGGTTGCTAATATTAGTTCCAAGTTCTCATGTGGCATAATATTTTGCAATTTGCCTTTAAAGCGAGGATCAAGGAGGCAGGCCAACCAGTAATCGTCATCGTTCATCATTTTAGTAATGCGTGTGTCCCTTTTGAGGATACATAAGGCATAATTTGCCATGTGGGCGAAAGTTCCAGTTGTCAAATCTGCGGTTGTGCTTGGTTGAGGGGCAGTTTCATGCAAATCTACGTCACTTGTGTCCCTCAAAAAACCAGAACCCGGCCTTGCCACGCCACCAATTTCCAGTGGCCCCGGAAAAGCTTCCTCATTAAAAATATACTCATCCCCATCATCCTCCTCGTCCTCCTCCTCCTCTTCGCCCGCTACCTTGTCCTGTACACTGCCCTGACCAGACAATGGCTGATTGTCATCAAGGCTTTCCTCTTCCTCTGCTGCAGACGCCTGATCCTTTATGTGCGTCAAACTTTGCATCAGCAGACGCATTAGGGGGATGCTCATGCTTATTATGGCGTTGTCTGCACTAACCAGCCATGTGCATTCCTCAAAACACTGAAGGACTTGACACATGTCTTGTATCTTCGACCACTGCACACCTGACAACTCCATGTCTGCCATCCTACTGCCTGCCCGTGTATGTGTATCCTCCCACAAAAACATAACAGCCCACCTCTGTTCGCACAGTCTCTGAAGCATGTGCAGTGTTGAGTTCCACCTTGTTGCAACGTCTATGATTAGGCGATGCTGGGGAAGGTTCAAAGACCGCTGATAGGTCTGCATACGGCTGGAGTGTACGGGCGAACGGCGGATATGTGAGCAAAGTCCGCGCACTTTGAGGAGCAGGTCGGATAACCCCGGATAACTTTTCAGGAAGCACTGCACCACCAGGTTTAAGGTGTGAGCCAGGCAAGGAATGTGTTTCAGTTGGGAAAGGGAGATGGCAGCCATGAAATTCCTTCCGTTATCACTCACTACCTTGCCTGCCTCAATATCTACTGTGCCCAGCCACGACTGCGTTTCCTTCTGCAAGAACTCGGACAGAAATTCCGCGGTGTGTCTGTTGTCGCCCAAACACTTCATAGCCAATACAGCCTGCTGACGCTTGCCAGTAGCTGCCCCATAATAGGACAACTGGTGTGCAACAGTGGCAGCTGCGGATGGAGTGGTTGGGCGACTGCGGTCTGTGGACGAGCTCTCGCTTCTGCAGGAGGACGAGGAGGAGGAGGAGGGGGTGCGAACGCCTACAGCCAACTGTTTCCTAGACCATGGGCTAGGCAGAACTGTCCCGAAATTGATGTCCCCTGTGGACCCTGCATCCACCACATTCACCCAGTGTGCCGTGATGGACACGTAACGTCCCTGGCCATGCCTACTGGTCCATGCATCTGTTGTCAGGTGCACCTTTGTACTCACAGATTGCCTGAGTGCATGGACGATGCGCACTTTACCATGCTGGTGGAGGGCTGGGATGGCTTTTCTCGAAAAGAAGTGTCGACTGGGTAGCTCGTAGCGTGGTTCAGCATAGTCCATCAGGGCTTTGAAAGCTTCGCTTTCAACTAACCGGTAGGGCATCATCTCTAACGAGATTAGTCTAGCTATGTGGGCGTTCAAACCCTGTGTACGCGGATGCGAGGATAAGTACTTCCTTTTTCTAACGAGAGTCTCATGTAGGGTGAGCTGGACTGGAGAGCTGGAGATCGTGGAACTAGCGGGTGTGCCGGTGGACATGGCAGACTGAGAGACGGTTGGAGACGGTATTGTTTCCGCCGGTGCCCTAGATGCAGTGTTTCCTACTACGAAACTGGTGATTCTCTGACCCTGACTGCTTTGGCCTGGCAAAGAAACCTGCACAGATACTGCAGGTGGTGCGGAAAATGGTGGCCTTACAGTGACGGAAGGGATGTAGCGTTGCTGACTAGCTTCATTGGCCGAGGGTGCTACAACCTTAGGGGACGTTTGGTAGTTAGCCAGGCTTGAAAATGCATGGTGGTTAAATGTCTATGCATGCAACTTGTATTGAGACTTTTCAGATTCTGACCTCTGCTTAA
The DNA here is from genome assembly GCF_032444005.1 of Ranitomeya imitator. NCBI lineage: Eukaryota > Metazoa > Chordata > Amphibia > Anura > Dendrobatidae > Ranitomeya > Ranitomeya imitator. The sequence goes on along the minus strand of NC_091282.1, from coordinate 1,091,177,528 downwards.
GGTAGTTGAACATTTTTGACAGATGACATTGCGCTGAACAATTGGATGTTGTTTAAAAAAAAATGCCAGACTGCACTCTTTCGAGCATCAGATCCCTTTTCAGAAATTGCAGACTGAGCTTTAACCGGATGGCCACGCTGTCCTCCAACAGGTTTTGGCTTTGCCATGCGTTTTGTGCCAGATATGGGCCTGGCAGATGGAACCTGTTGCGATGTTGATGCCTGCTGCAGCCCCTCCTCCTACGTTTCAGAACTACTGCCACCTGCACCCTGTGCCCCCAATGGCTGCCAATCGGGGCCAACAACTGGGTCATCTATAACCTCCTCTTCTATCTCATGTGCAACTTCGTCTGTGTCACCGTGTAAGTCGGTGGTATAGCGTTCGTGACCGGGCACCATAGTCTCATCAGGGTCTGATTCTGGATCAGTACCCTGCGAGGGCAATGTTGTGGTCTGAGTCAAAGGAACAGCATAGTAGTCTGGCTGTGGCTGTGCATCAGTGCACTCCATGTCCGATTCAACTAGTAATGGGCATGGCCTGTTAACTGTTTCACTTTCTAAGCCAGGGACGGTATGTGTAAAGAGCTCCATGGAGTAACCCGTTGTGTCGCCTGCTGCATCCTTCTCTGTTGTTGTTTTTGCTGAAGAGGACAAGGAAGCGACTTGTCCCTGACCGTGAACATCCACTAAAGACGCGCTGCTTTTACATTTACCAGTTTCAAAAGAGGAGGCAAAAGAGCTAGAGGCTGAGTCAGCAAGGTAAGCCAAAACTTGCTCTTGCTGCTCCGGCTTTAAAAGCGGTTTTCCCACTCCCAGAAAAGGGAGCATTCGAGGCCTTGTGTAGCCAGACGACGAACCTGGCTCCACAGCTCCAGACTTAGGTGCTATATTTTTTTTCCCACGACCACCTGATGCTCCACTACCACTACCATCATTACCAGCTGGCAATGAACGCCCACGGCCACGACCTCTTCCACCAGACTTCCTCATTGTTTTAAAAACATAACCAAAGTAACGGTATTTGTTGCTGTCAAACAACTTACACGGTGAGCTATAACTTCAGTATGATTTAGATATCCCTTTACAGGTGGGCGAGACCGCAAGGAAAATCAGACACAATGTTACACACTCTGTTTTCTGTGGCACCAAATGAGAGAGATGCCACACACGCAGGACTGTCACTCAAGCACAAATGTCAATATTAATCTCCCACTGGTTTTTTTAATTTTTTCAGGGAGAATTTAGAAACCAAATAAAAAAAAAAAATAGACTTTCTATGGCCCACTATTTGAGAGAGAGATGGCATACTCAGGAGTCAGGACTGGCACACAAGCAGAAAGGCCAATATTAATCTCCCACTGTTTTTTGTTATTTTTTCAGGGAGAATTTAGAAACCAAAAAAAATAAAAATAAATAGGCTTTCTATGGCCCACTATTTGAGAGAGAGATGGCACACTCAGGAGTCAGGACTGGCACACAAGCAGAAAGGCCAATATTAATCTCCCACTGTTTTTTTTTATTTTTTCAGGGAGAATTTAGAAACCAAATAAAAAAAAATAGGCTTTCTATGGCCCACTATTTGAGAGAGAGATGGCACACTCATGAGTCAGGAGTGGCACACAAGCAGAAAGGCCAATGTTAATCTCCCACTGTTTTTTTTTTATTTTTTCAGGGAGAATTTAGAAACCAAATATAAAAAAAATAGGCTTTCTATGGCCCACTATTTGAGAGAGAGATGGCACACTCAGGAGTCAGGACTGGCACACAAGCAGAAAGGCCAATATTAATCTCCCACTGTTTTTTTTTTATTTTTTCAGGGAGAATTTAGAAACCAAATATAAAAAAATAGGCTTTCTATGGCCCACTATTTGAGAGAGAGAGATGGCACACTCAGGAGTCAGGACTGGCACACAAGCAGAAAGGCCAATATTAATCTCCCACTGTTTTTTTTTTTTTCAGGGAGAATTTAGAAACCAAATAAAAAAAAAAATAGGCTTTCTATGGCCCACTATTTGAGAGAGAGATGGCACACTCAGGAGTCAGGACTGGCACACAAGCAGAAAGGCCAATATTAACCTCCCAATGTTTTTTTTTAATTTTTTCAGGGAGAATTTAGAGACCAAATAAAAAAAAAATAGGCTTTCTATGACCCACTATTTGAGAGAGAGATGGCACACTCAGGAGTCAGGACTGGCACACAAGCAGAAAGGCCAATATTAATCTCCCACTGTTTTTTTTTTATTTTTTCAGGGAGAATTTAGAAACCAAATATATAAAAAAAAATAGGCTTTCTATGGCCCACTATTTGAGAGAGAGAGGTGGCACACTCAGGAGTCAGAACTGGCACATAAGCAGAAAGGCCAATATTAATCTCCCACTGTTTTTTTTATTTTTTCAGGGAGAATTTAGAAACCAAATAAAAAAAAATAAATAGGCTTTCTATGGCCCACTGTTTGAGAGAGAGATGGCACACTCAGGAGTCAGGACTGGCACACAAGCAGAAAGGCCAATATTAATCTCCCACTGTTTTTTTTATTTTTTCAAGGAGAATTTAGAAACCAAATAAAAAAAATTAGGCTTTCTATGGCCCACTATTTGAGAGAGAGATGGCACACTCAGGAGTCAGGACTGGCACACAAGCAGAAAGGCCAATATTAATCTCCCACTGTTTTTTTTATTTTTTCAGGGAGAATTTAGAAACCAAATATAAAAAAAAAAAATAGGCTTTCTATGGCCCACTATTTGAGAGAGAGAGATGGCACACTCAGGAGTCAGGACTGGCAAACAAGCAGAAAGGCCAATATTAATCTCCCACTGTTTTTTTTTATTTTTTCAGGGAGAATTTAGAAACCAAATTAAAAAAAAAGAATAGGCTTTCTATGGTCCACTATTTGAGAGAGAGATGGCACACTCAGGAGTCAGGAGTGGCACACAAGCAGAAAGGCCAATATTAATCTCCCACTGTTTTTTTTTATTTTTTCAGGGAGAATTTAGAAACCAAATAAAAAATAAATAAATAGGCTTTCTATGGCCCACTATTTGAGAGAGAGATGGCACACTCAGGAGTCAGGACTGGCACACAAGCAGAAAGGCCAATATTAATCTCCCACTGTTTTTTTTTATTTTTTCAGGGAGAATTTAGAAACCAAATATAAAAAAAATAGGCTTTCTATGGCCCACTATTTGAGAGAGAGAGAGATGGCACACTCAGGAGTCAGGACTGGCACACAAGCAGAAAGGCCAATATTAATCTCCCACTGTTTTTTTTTATTTTTTCAGGGAGAATTTAGAAACCAAATAAAAATAAATAAATAGGCTTTCTATGGCCCACTATTTGAGAGAGAGAGATGGCACACTCAGGAGTCAGGACTGGCAAACAAGCAGAAAGGCCAATATTAATCTCCCACTGTTTTTTTTTATGTTTTCAGGGAGAATTTAGAAACCAAATTAAAAAAAAAATAGGCTTTCTATGGCCCACTATTTGAGAGAGAGATGGCACACTCAGGAGTCAGGAGTGGCACACAAGCAGAAAGGCCAATATTAATCTCCTACTGTTTTTTTTAATTTTTTCAGGGAGAATTTAGAAACCAAATAAAAAATAAATAAATAGGCTTTCTAAGGCCCACTATTTGAGAGAGAGATGGCACACTCAGGAGTCGGGACTGGCACACAAGCAGAAAGGCCAATATTAATCTCCCACTGTTTTTTTTTATTTTTTCAGGGAGAATTTAGAAACCAAATAAAAAAAAAAATAGGCTTTCTATGGCCCACTATTTGAGAGAGAGATGGCACACTCAGGAGTCAGGACTGGCACACAAGCAGAAAGGCCAATATTAATCTCCCACTGTTTTTTTTTTTCAGGGAGAATTTAGAAACCAAATATGAAAAAAAAATAGGCTTTCTATGGCCCACTATTTGAGAGAGAGAGATGGCACACTCAGGAGTCAGGACTGGCACACAAGCAGAAAGGCCAATATAATTCTCCCACTGTTTTTTTTTATTTTTTCAGGGAGAATTTAGAAACCAAATAAAAAAAAATAAATAGGCTTTCTATGGCCCACTATTTGAGAGAGAGAGATGGCACACTCAGGAGTCAGGACTGGCACACAAGCAGAAAGGCCAATATTAATCTCCGACGGTTTTTTGTTATTTTTTTAGGGAGAATTTAGAAACCAATTTTTTTAAAAAAAATAAATAGGCTTTCTATGGCCCACTATTTGAGAGAGAGATGGCACACTCAGGAGTCAGGACTGGCACACAAGCAGAAAGGCCAATATTAATCTCCCACGTTTTTTTGTTATTTTTTCAGGGAGAATTTAGAAACCAATTTTTAAAAAAAAAATAAATAGACTTTCTATGGCCCACTATTTGAGAGAGAGATGGCACACTCAGGACTGGCACACAAGCCCAAAGGCCAATATTAATCTCCCACTGTTTTTTTTTTTCAGGGAGAATTTATAAACCCAATAAAAAAAATTTTAAAAAAAAGGCTTTCTATGGCCCACTATGTTAGAGAGATGGCACCCACAGGGATGGCACTCTCGCAGCAATGCCAATCTTAATCTCCCACAACTTATTTTTTTAGGGAGAATTAAAAAAAAAAAAGGGACTGTCCTACAATTACTATCTCCCTGCAGTAATCTCAGCCAGGTATGGCAGGCAGCAATAAGGAGTGGACTGATGCACAAATTAAATAGAAAGTGTGTACAAACAAAAAAGATAGCTGTGCAGAAAGGAAGGAACAACAGGATTTGTGCTTTGAAAAAAACAGTTGGTTTGCACAGCGGCGTACACACAGCAATGCAGCTATCAGGGAGCCTTCTAGGGCAGCCCAATGAGCTACAGCGCTGAGGAAAAAAAATGTAGCTTCCACTGTCCCTGCAAACAAAGGTGATGTTGGACAGTGGAAATCGCTACAGCACAAGCGGTTTGGTGGTTAATGGACCCTGCCTAACGCTATCCCTGCTTCTGACGAAGCGGCAGCAACCTCTCCCTATGCTCAGATCAGCAGCAGTAAGATGGCGGTCGGCGGGAACGCCCCTTTATAGCCCCTGTGACGCCGCAGACAGCAAGCCAATCACTGCAATGCCCTTCTCTAAGATGGTGGGGACCAGGACCTATGTCATCACGCTGCCCACACTCTGCGTTTACCTTCATTGGCTGAGAAATGGCGCTTTTCGCGTCATTGAAATGCGACTTTGGCGCGAAATTCGTGTACCGCATGGCCGACCACACACAGGGGTCGGGTCGGGTTTCATGAAACCCAACTTTGCCAAAAGTCGGTGACTTTTGAAAATGAACGATCTGTTTCGCTCAACCCTAGCCAGGACTATTTGTGGGAACGCACAGCAAAATAGCACATAGCTGTATGTCCAATGTCAAGAAGGGGTTAAGTGTGGTCTGATGTGTAGGAAGAAAGTAATTAGAGGATTCCAGGTGACCATCAACATATAGAACAGGTGCAATAATGAGTGAATAATAAATAGCAGCATTTTAAAAATAATAATGATTTTATATCTCCTCACAGAAACCTCCAGATTCCTATCAGTAATAATAAGAGCTTCATCTTTGTTTTGCTTCTTTTTATAAAACAAATGCCTACAGTAATATAAGCGAAAGATTGTATTTCCATTCGGAATGAATCACAATAAATCGCAGTACAGCAGTAAAAAAATAACATGAAGAATATTTGTTTTCGTCCATTAGACTGATTAAAAGCAGCGTGGACAGATCTGAATATAATGTTTATCTGCTTTATGAGTTGCTGGATCTAAACACAATTTTAGGTCTTATAACAAACAAATGTATGTTCTCTCCGTTTGGCGATGAAAACTTATTGGTATCTAAATTGTTCTGCTCTAAAATAAAAAAATGAGTACTATCTGTATGGTTTGTCACTGAATTGATGGTGCATTAGATTCAACTGTGCAGAATGCTCTCCATAAACCTATTACATTTTGCTACATTATAGTTAAGGGAGAATTTAACCTTTAAAATAAATCATTTTCATTTTCCTTTTGGAAACAAAAACACTTTTCTTTTTTATATATTTTGGTGCACTTAATCTTTTACTTCAATTCTATGCCAACTGTAATTTAATCGCTAGCAAGGAAACTGAATAGAGGAAACCGCAGGAACCATGAAAAAGACTTACAATTGCTATAATCCAACCATCTTGACTATAAATGTCTACCTCTTTATGACCATGGAAGTATGTGAAAATAAACATTTTTATTCTGTAAAAGTTTAATAAACACCACTCAAATTCAGGGATACATATTCACTACTATATATCATTATTATTGGAAGTATTTATATGTTTACTTAGGGCATTATAGTCTGCAGCTTTATATAGAAGAGTGGGGATACAAAGAATCTCCAGAAAATACCCTGTATATTGTACTGCCTGCCTTACGTAATGCAAACAATGGTCGCCATGATAAATAAGGGAATTGGAAAGTGTGCAGATGTAGCAAAGTTCACCGTAGAGCAAATAACACTGCACTTGGAAAACACAGCACGAAAAAGTGTAATTTTACACCTAACTTGACAAATTCAATGAAATATGCCACATTAAATTGTATTAAGATGGTGCATTGTTTGTTATCATAAATTGTGCCACGCCTGTACCTGCCACATATAAATTCAATGACAATTATGCATTGCCACTCAAAAGTTTGTGCACATGTGAATGTGTACATTGTACAGGGCCGTATTTAGAGTTTCTGCTGCCCTAGGCACTTTTAGTGCTGCCTCCCCCATTGGTGAGTATGACACTATCGGCAGCGACTTTGGCAAGAATCACTGATGTGAAAGTAGCCTATTGCAGCAGATCGGGCAGTTTTCTGCATCTGCCATGTAATGGATCACTTACGGCTAGTGTTGAGCGATACCGTCCGATACTTGAAAGTATCGGTATCGGATAGTATCGGCCGATACCCGAAAAATATCGGATATCGCCGATACCGATATCCGATACCAATACAAGTCAATGGGACATCAAGTATCGGAATGTATCCTCATGGATCCCAGGGTCTGAAGGAGAGGAAACTCTCCTTCAGGCCCTGGGATCCATATTAAAGTGTAAAATAAAGAATTAAAATAAAAAATATTGTTATATTCACCTCTCCGGCGGCCCCTGGACATCAGCGGGAGGATCCGGCGTCCGGCACGGCTTCTTTCTTCAAAATGCGCGCCTTTTGGACCTGTGGAATGACGTCCCGGCTTCTGATTGGTCGCGTGCCGCCCATGTGACCGCCACGCGACCAATCAGAAGCCGCGACGTCATTCCTCAGGTCCTAGAAGGCGCTCATTCTAGGACTTTAGCTGAGGAATGACGTCGCGGCTTCTGATTGGTCGCGTGGCGGTCACATGGGCGGCACGCGACCAATCAGAAGCCGGGACGTCATACCACAGGTCCTAAAGGCGCGCATTTTGAAGAAAGAAGCCGTGCCGGACACCGGATCCTCCCGCTGATGTCCAGGGGCCGCCGGAGAGGTGAATATAACAATATTTTTTATTTTAATTCTTTATTTTACACTTCCGATACCGATACCCGATATCACAAAAATATCGGATCTCGGTATCGGAATTCCGATACCGCAAGTATCGGCCGATACCCGATACTTGCGGTATCGGAATGCTCAACACTACTTACGGCAACACTGCGTTCGGCCTCATTCATTCCCCATGAGATTTGTGGCAATTGCCGTGATCAGGCAAATGTGGTACCATACCTCCCAACTTTTGAAGAAAGGAAAGAGGTATAAAGTTTGCGGCACACGTAGTGCGCCGCGGCAAATTTTAGGCCACGCCTCTGACCACACCCATTTCACAACTAGTCACACCCATATCCACGTCCCAACCACACCCATTTAGCACTACTGATCACACTGTTTCATATACAATAATTATAAACAAAAATAAATATGGCCACACAGTGCTCCATACTGTATAATGGCCACACATGATGCTCCATACTGTATAATGGCCACACATGATGCTCTATACTGTATAATGGCCACACATGATGCTCCATACTGTATAATGGCCACACATGATGATCCATACTGTACAATGACTCCACATGATGCTCCTGTATGCATGGCTCATATTCCCCCCCTCCTGTATGCATGGCTCATATTCCCCCCTCCTGTATGATGGCTCATATCCCCCCTCCTGTATGCATGGCTCATAATTCCCCCCACCTCCTGTATGAATGGCTCATATTCCACCCCCCTCCTGTATACATGGCTCATAATCCCACCCTCCTGTATGCATGGCTCATAATCCCCCCACCTCCTGTATGCATGGCTCATATTCCACCACCACCCCCTCCTGTATGCATGGCTCATATTCCACCACCACCCCCTCCTGTATGCATGGCTCATAATTCCCCCCCTGTATGCATGGCTCATAATTCCCCCCCTGTATGCATGGCTCATAATTCCCCCCTGTATGCATGGCTCATATCCCCCCTCCTGTATGCATGGCTCATACCCCCCCTCCTGTATGCATGGCTCATAATTCCCCTCCTGTATGCATGGCTCATATTCCCCCTCCTCCTGTATGCATGGCTCATAATCCCCCCCCACCTCTTGTATGCATGGTTCATATTCCACCTCGTATACATGGCTCATACCCCCCCTCCTGTATGCATGGCTCATAATTCCCCCCCACCTCTTGTATGCATGGTTCATATTCCACCTCGTATACATGGCTCATACCCCCCCTCCTGTATGCATGGCTCATAATTCCCCCCCTGTATGCATGGCTCATATTCCCCCTCCTCCTGTATGCATGGCTCATAATTCCCCCCCACCTCTTGTATGCATGGTTCATATTCCACCTCGTATACATGGCTCATACCCCCCCTCCTGTATGCATGGCTCATATTCCCCCTCCTCCTGTATGCATGGCTCATAATTCCCCCCCACCTCTTGTATGCATGGTTCATATTCCACCTCGTATACATGGCTCATCTCTCCACCCTCCCGCTCCTTCTCCCATCTTGCATGGATCGGCTTACCGTCCTCCTTCATTCCCCCGTCCCCTGTCCCTCATAGTCACCTGTCCGTCCCACACCACTCACTAAAATGACTTCAAATTATAAGGTATGCCTTGTATAAAGTATATTTTTGGAATTAGTGGTCTTCACAAAGTCTTTGCAGTCATCAGGTTTGTTTTCCAGAGACAGTGTTGGTACACATTTCCACACCTGAGCAATATTCCACAACTGCACTTAGCCAGGATATAGCAAGAAACACTCAACTAAGACAAAAGACAGTCAATCATTACTTAATGACACGAAGAGCAGTCAATCCAGTGAAATGCTTTACTCAAGTGCAGTCATGAAACTGATCTATCGCTATGAAGAAAATTGCTCTTGTGATGACACAGCATTTAATCGGAATTATGCCAGACATATATTTTCAGTAGTCCAGGAGACATTTACCATTCTTCATATGAGTCTGAACGTTGACTCTTGAATTGATGTTTTTCTTCGGTGGGTCAAGAGACATAGCCTATTGCTTATATGAGCCTAAACGTTGACTCTTGAATTGATTATTATGTTGCCATAAGGAGTGTGGGCCAAAGAAGTGCAGTCATTCAGTGGGATGAGCCCTGGTCCATGCGGTCTTTCTTAAGACATTCAGCCAGCGGATGAGAGCACCCACTGACCCTTTTGCCTCCACAGCTCTCATGAGGACCACCTCATGAAAGGAATACCAAGAACTACCTCTGCTGCCGAATTTGCAAATTGAAAGTACCTTAGATAGCAATCATCATAAATTATTCACAGACATCATTATATATTATAGTTTTTAACTTGGAGCACTATTAGTAAATTTACTTTTGATTATATGTGTTCTGCTACCATTTAGTAACCCTTGGTTTGGTTCTATAGGCAACTGTTCCACAGAACACCGTCGCTCCTGAATTTCTCCATCAAAGAGTTAGGTGTTCCCCAGGCTGGGACTTTTTTTTTAAAGAGAATTCTAGAACAAAAAAAAGGTAATTTACAACTTGTGCCATGCCAAAATCAGCAGGGGTCTGACAACTAAGAGCCTAACCACCACGGGTATGATCAGGCACATATCATCTAAGCAACCAATTTGGTGGGCTGAACACCTGGGTCCACGTTTGGTGCCAGCGGGTGACGCCACTGCCTCTACCCCTGTGCTAAGTGCTTCCCAATCCCCTGTTCATGACGCTGGTGCAGGTGCCTCCCATCCTGTACCTGTCCTTGCACATTCTGAGGCACCATCATCAGACACTTAAAAAAACTTGTCCTAGCTCAGCATTCAGTTGTCCTTACCACATGCCTTGGAAAAAAAGTTCCCAGACACTCATCCAAAGGCCCAAATTATAAATTGACACATTTCCAGGCTGCTTGCAGTGCAAATGCTGCCATTTAGGCTTATAGGTACAAAGGATTTCCTCTGACTGATGGTCGCTGCCATCCCTTGGTACTTGGTCCCCCACCACCACTATGTTTGCCAGTATAGCATCCCCACCTTGTACCAGCACATATCCCACATCACACAAGCCCTTACCAATGCACTTACTGGGATTGTACAAGTAATGGCCAACACTGTCAGGACTCGAACTCAGCAGCTTTTGTGCACCAGTCGGCAGCTCTTCCCTCTGAGATATTCAGATCGCTGGACAGTTAAGAGCTAACTCAAATACATGTGCTAGGTTGGTGCTCCTTTGTATCAACTCTTTGACTATCCCTGACTACACTACGTGCTGCTCCTTTAAACTACATTGCTGCTCCTGTGTACCGACTCCTTGGCTAGCAGCCAGTGCTGCACCTAGTGGTTTCAGTACCACTACTCCAACCCAAATCAGTTCATAACAGACACGTGGACAAGCGCTTGTGGCCAGGGATGCTACATTTGCCTGATGGTACACCAGTAGACAGTGTGAAGGCTGGGGCTTATTCCCACCCTGACACCGAACATGTGCTACCGACATCGAGGATCACTGGCATTACTTCTATCAGGGTATCCTCCATGTCCTACACCAGTTTCCACAATCCCTCCTGCTTCTCCTCATATTCCATCTCTGATTTGTTATCTCAGATCACATCGTCCACATCAGCCATAAGCTGGATGCTCTGCAGCACTGCCTCAGTGAAGCACCAACAAACTCTGCTGAAATAAAATTATCCAGCAGATAAACTGCACACCACTGCAGAATTATTGAAAGGAATAACAGACTGGAAAGATCTGTGGCTCTCGCCATTGAACCTACAATCAGGCATGGTCGTATGTGCTAAATTTGGTGGTTCAGCGGTTTCTGAAAACCTACTCAGATTTACTAGAGCGTTTGGTCAACATATGCCACATCAGTGTCTATTTTCACAAATCGACTACAGCTGCCACTGCTCTGGCAAAGATGCAGCAGCTCGAGCAAGCTCACTAACTGGTGTGCGACATGACCATGCACTGTAACTTCACACTGCACATCCTGGCAAGGCTTTGTGAGCAGCAGAGGCCAGTTATTGACTACCAGCTCCAACATGCCCATCAGTTTTCTGGCCAGCCGTCGCACACAACACATGAATAGTGTTTATGGATGTCTTACATTTGTGTGGTTCACTGAGACTTTGAGGACTCCTCAAAGATGGTGAGCAGTGTTGACACCATAGTCAGTGCAACGATCCCACTTGTGAGCCTACTTAAACAGTCGCTACTCACAATTAAAGCTGAAGCTTTGCATGCGGATAAGGTGGATATGGAGGAAGACATGACAAAGGAAGATATTACCCAGTCCAGCCTCATCTCATTTGATCAGTACGGATTGGGTAACAATGAGGAGGTGGAGGCAGAGGATGAGGAGGTACAGGAGCTGGTTGCTAGTGCAACAGAGGCTGGTAACCACACAAGCTTTGTTCCATCTCTCCTACGTGGGTGCGCTGAGGAGAGGAATTAGGAAGAAGAGATGGAGGAGGAGGAGATGGTGAGTAGTCATCATGGTTGAGACACTGAAGCATTGGCTGCAGGGAGCTTTGCACAAATGACCGACTTTTTGTATCACTGCCTTTTCCATGACCCTTGTGTTATATTCATCTTTGCAAAAAATAATATTGCTTGTCCCCCCTTCTAGACCCACTCTACAAGGAGAAACTTGCATCTCTCATTCCTGAGGTGAGGAGGTCTACTAAAATGTTACTATACCAGAAGGCCATTGTGGAAGATACATTGAAAAAAAATTCCCATCAGACAATGTTAGCAGCAGGCGGCAAGCTTCCTTGCCCAACCATGGAGGACAGGCGAGGGAGACACACACCAGGTACAGAAGAGAGAGGTGTACACTGTTAAAGTCCTGGACAAATTTCATAACACCCTCACCGATTCCAGGCACTGATGACCATTATTTTTGACAAGTAGGGAAAAGTTTGTAAAGATGGTCAAGCAATATCCGGCTGACCAAACCAGCATACTTCCTAATTATGCTGCAACCTTCAGGTATTGGGACTCAAAGCTGGATATTTGGCAAAAGCTGTCCCTCTATGCCTTGGAGGTGTTGTGCTGACCTGCTGCTAGTGTCTTGTCTGAGTGTGTTTTTAATGCAGGGGGTCAAACCAGAGAGTCACATTCATTTGTCAACAGGAAATGCTGACAGGCTCTCTCTGATAAAAATAAGCCAAGCCTGGATTGGCCCTGACTTTTCCACACTACCAGATGACAGCAGCACATAAATTGTTTTTAACCTTCAAAATTTTAACCCCTTTCTGCCATTGGACGTAATATTCCGTCCATGTGGGGTGGGCCTTAATTCCCAAGGACGGAATATTACGTCCAGCGCGATCGGCCGCGCTCACGGGGGGAGCGCCGCCGATCGCGGCCGGGTGTCAGCTGCTTATCGCAGCTGACATCCGGCACTATGTGCCAGGAGCGGTCACGGACCGCCCCCGGCACATTAACCCCCGGCACACCGCGATCAAAGATGATCGCGATGTGCCGGCGGTGCAGGGAAGCATCGCGCAGGGAGGGGGCTCCCTGCGGGCTTCCCTGAGACCCCCGCAGCAACGCGATGTGATCGCGTTGCTCCGGGGGTCTCCTACCTCCCTCCCTGCAGTAAGTCCCGGATCCAAAATGGCCGCGGATCCGGGTCCTGCAGGGAGGGAGGTGGCTTACCAAGTGCCTGCTCAGAGCAGGCACTTGGTAACGCTGCACTGCTCTCAGACAGATCGGTGATCTGTCAGAGTGCTGTGCAAACTGGCAGATCACCGATCTGTATTGTCCCCCCCTGGGGCAAAGTAAAAAAGTTAAAAAAAAAATTTCCAAGTGTGTAAAAAAAAAAAAAAAAAAAAAAAATCCTAAATAATGAAAAAAAAAAAAAATATTATTCCCATAAATACATTTCTTTATCTAAATAAAAAAAACAAAACAATAAAAGTACACATATTTAGTATCGCCGCGTCCGTAACGACCCCACCTATAAAACTGGCCCACTAGTTAACCCCTTCAGTAAACACCGTAAGAAAAAAAAAAAAAAACCCAGGCAAAAAACAACGCTTTATTATCATACCACCAAACAAAAAGTGGAATAACACGCGATCAAAAAGACAGATATAAATAACCATGGTACCGCTGAAAACGTCATCTTGTCCCGCAAAAAACGAGCCGCCATACAGCATCATCAGCAAAAAAATAAAAAAGTTATAGTCCTGAGAATAAAGCGATGCCAAAATAATTATTTTTTCTATAAAATAGTTTTTATCGTATAAAAGCGCCAAAACATAAAAAAATGATATAAATGAGGTGTCGCTGTAATCGTACTGACCCGAAGAATAAAACTGCTTTATCAATTTTACCAAACGCGGAACGGTATAAACGCCTCCCCCAAAAGAAATTCATGAATAGCTGGTTTTTGGTCATTCTGCCTCACAAAAATCGGAATAAAAAGCGATGAAAAAATGTCACGTGCCCGAAAATGTTACCAATAAAAACGTCCACTCGTCCCGCAAAAAACAAGACCTCACATGACTCTGTGGACCAAAATATAGAAAAATTATAGCTCTCAAAATGTGGTAACGCAAAAAATATTTTTTGCAATAAAAAGCGTCTTTCAGTGTGTGACAGCTGCCAATCATAAAAATCCGCTAAAAAACCCGCTATAAAAGTAAATGAAAAAAATGTATTTATTTCCATTTTCCCATTAGGGTTAGGGCTAGGGTTAGGGCTAGGGTTAGGGCTAGGGCTAGGGTTAGGGCTAGGGCTAGGGTTAGGGCTAGGGTTGGGACTAGGGTTAGGGTTAGGGTTGGGGCTTGGGCTAGGGTTAGGGCTAGGGTTGGGACTAGGGTTAGGGTTAGGGTTGGGGCTTGGGCTAGGGTTAGGGTTAGGGCTAGGGTTAGGGTTGGGGCTAGGGTTAGGGCTAGGGTTAGGGTTGGGACTAGGGTTAGGGCTAGGGTTAGGGCTTGGGTTAGGGCTAGGGTTAGGGTTGGGGCTAGGGTTAGGGCTAGGGTTAGGGTAAGGGCTAGGGTTAGGGTTAAGGCTACAGTTAGGGTTGGGGCTAAAGTTAGGGTTAGGGTTTGGATTACATTTGCGATTGGGATTAGGATTAGGGGTGTGTCTGGGTTAGAGGTGTGGTTAGGGTTACCGTTGGGATTAGGGTTAGGGGTGTGTTTGGATTAGGGTTTCAGTTATAATTGGGGGGTTTCCACTGTTTAGGCACATCAGGGGGATCTCCAAACGCGACATGGCGACCGATCTCAATTCTATCCAATTCTGCATTGAAAAAGTAAAACAGTGCTCCTTCCCTTCCGAGCTCTCCCGTGTGCCCAAACAGGAGTTTACCCCAACATATGGGGTATCAGCGTACTCAGGACAAATTGGACAACAACTTTTGGGGTCCAATTTCTCCTGTTACCCTTGGGAAAATACAAAACTGGGGGCTAAAAAATAATTTTTGTGGGAAAAAAAGAGATTTTTTATTTTCACGGCTCTGCGTTATAAACTGTAGTGAAACACTTGGGGGCTCAAAGTTCTCACAACACATCTAGATAAGTTCGTGGGGGGGTCTAGTTTCCAACATGGGGTCACTTGTGGGGGTTTCTACTGTTTAGGTATATTAGGGGCTCCGCAAACGCAATGTGACGCCTGCAGACCATTCCATCTAAGTCTGCATTCCAAATGGCGCTCCTTCCCTTCCGAGCCCTCCCATGCGCCCAAACGCTGGTTCACCCCACATATGGGGTATCAACGCACTCAGGACAAATTGGACAACAACTTTTGGGGTCCAATTTCTCCTTTTACCCTCGAGAAAATACAAAACTGGGGGCTAAAAAATAATTTTGAGGGGAAATTTTTTATTTTATTTTCACGGCTCTGCGTTATAAACTGTAGTGAAATACTTGGGGGCTCAAAGTTCTCACAACACATCTAAATAAGTTCCTTAGGGGGTCTAGTTTCCAATATGGGGTCACTTGTGGGGGGTTTCTACTGTTTAGGTACATTAGGGGCTCTGCAAACACAATGTGACGCCTGCAGACCATTCCATCTAAGTCTGTATTCCAAATGGCGCTCCTTCCCTTCCGAGCCCTCCCATGCGCCCAAACGCTGGTTCTCCCCCACATATAGGGTATCAGCGCACTCAGGACAAATTGCACAACAACTTTTGGGGTCCAATTTCTCCTGTTACCCTCAGGAAAATACAAAACTGGGGGCTAAAAAATTATTTTTGTGGGAAAAAAATTTTGTTTTATTTTTACGGCTCTGCATTATAAACTTCTGTGAAGCTCTTATTGGGTCAAAGTGCTCAGCACACATCTAGATAAGTTCCTTAGGGGGTCTACTTTTCAAAATGGTGTCACTTGTGGGGGGTTTCAATGTTTAGGTACATCAGTGGCTCTCCAAACGCAACATGGCGTCCAATCTCAATTCCTATCAATTTTGCATTGAAAGGTCAAACGGCGCTCCTTCCTTTCCGAGCTCTCCCATGCGCCCAAACAATGGTTTACCCCCACATATGGGGTATCAGAGTACTCAGGACAAATTGTGCCACAACTTTTGTGGTCCAATTTCTTCTCTTACCATTGGGAAAATAAAAAATTGGGGGCGAAAAGATAATTTTTGTGAAAAAAAAATGATTTTTTATTTTTACGGTTCTGCATTATAAACTTCTGTGAAGCACTTGGTGGGTCAAAGTGCTCACCACACCTCTAGATAAGTTCCTTAGGGGGTCTACTTTCCAAAATGGTGTCACTTGTGGGGGGTTTCAATGTTTAGGCACATCAGTGGCTCTCCAAACGCAACATGGCGTCTCATCTCAATTCCTGTCAATTTTGCATTGAAAGGTCAAACGGCGCTCCTTCCCTTCCGAGCTCTCCCATGCGCCCAAACAATGGTTTACCCCCACATATGGGGTATCAGAGTACTCAGGACAAATTGTGCCACAACTTTTGTGGTCCAATTTCTTCTCTTACCATTGGGAAAATAAAAAATTGGGGGCGAAAAGATAATGTTTGTGAAAAAAAATGATTTTTTATTTTTACGGTTCTGCATTATAAACTTCTGTGAAGCACTTGGTGGGTCAAAGTGCTCACCACACCTCTAGATAAGTTCCTTAGGGGGTCTACTTTCCAAAATGGTGTCACTTGTGGGGGGTTTCAATGTTTAGCCACATCAGTGGCTCTCCAAACGCAACATGGCGTCCCATCTCAATTCCAGTCAATTTTGCATTGAAAAGTCAAATGGCGCTCCTTCCCTTCCGAGCTCTGCCATGTGCACAAACTGTGGTTAACCCCCACATATGGGGTATCAGCGTACTCAGGACAAATTGTACAACAACTTTTGGGGTCCATTTTCTCCTGTTACCCTTGGTAAAATAAAACAAATTGGAGCTGAAGTAAATTTTTTGTGAAAAAAAGTTAAATGTTCATTTTTATTTAAACATTCCAAAAATTCCTGTGAAGCACCTGAAGGGTTAATAAACTTCTTGAATGTGGTTTTGAGCACCTTGAGGGGTGTAGTTTTTAGAATGGTGTCAAACTTGGGTATTTTCTATCATATAGACCCCTCAAAATGACTTAAAATGAGATGTGGTCCCTAAAATAAAATGGTGTTGTAAAAATGAGAAATTGCTGGTCAACTTTTAACCCTTATAACTCCCTAACAAAAAAAAATTTTGGTTCCAAAATTGTGCTGATGTAAAGTAGACATGTGGGAAATGTTACTTATTAAGTATTTTGTGTGACATATCTCTGTGATTTAATTGCATAAAAATTCAAAGTTGGAAAATTGCGAAATTTTCAAAATTTTCGCCAAATTTCCATTTTTTTCACAAATAAACGCAGGTAATATCAAAGAAATTTTACCACTATCATGAAGTACAATATGTCACGAGAAAACAATGTCAGAATCACCGGGATCCGTTGAAGCGTTCCAGAGTTATAACCTCATAAAGGGACAGTGGTCAGAATTGTAAAAATTGACCCGGTCCATAACGTGCAAACCACCCTTGGGGGTAAAGGGGTTAATGAGGCCCACCAGTTGTTGCCTTCAAGCATCTATTGATGACCCTACTGTAGTGCAGCAGTAGCACCCTATGCAGTGAGGAGGCAGTGACCCAGCAAAGTTCAAAGCAAAATGTTAATTTAATGTTCAACTAAAATAAACCACAGCATGCGATAGGATTGTAGCCAGGCACACATCCTCTGGATTACAGTCATTAAACACGCCAGTCCACCTCTGATCAGTTGCTGTGAGCAACTGCATCACCGTGTTAATGTTCTACTCACAGCATTACACAGTACATGATATCCTCTGGATCGGATCTGGAAACCATATCCTCCAGTATACAGTCACTAAACACACCAGTCCACCTCCTGAGACCAGTGAACGTGGGCGACTGCACCGCTGAGTACGCTGTGGTTGCCAGGCTTTTCAGTTGCCTTGGTCATTTGGCTCCTTTGGCCTGTGTTGCCTCATACAGCATGGAGCTCAGTAGAGGGTCTTGCTCTATACTCCTGCCAGACTGACACTGACTCTAAACCTAACACACATAAAACCCTATACTGGAGGGTTTTTAACTTGAATCTGTGGCCTTCAGTCACATGGAAAACCCGGCCAGGAATGATACATAATGCACAACTACCATCCTGTAGTCCATTTCAACACAAAAGCCCAAAGCAGGTTTTCCTGCCAGGAACAACCAGCATGTCCAAGACCTATGCTCACTTTAGTCTGCATTGCAACCACAGCTATGCCTGTGACTGCAGTGCACTTTCATGGCCTCAATATGCCTCTGTGCACATCCAGGGGGGAACATACAGTGAGCCTCACATGTAACACCAGTCACTGCCTCACACTACTTATAATTAAATCATCTACACTTTCAAAATATTTGAATGAGGTTAGCAAGTTCATGCCTTCAAGAGTTTATTAATGACTGTATTACCCTCCTTATCATTTTTTCCTAGCTCTGCACTGTGTGTAAAGCCTTTATGGGTGTAGAAGTGCCAAAACTATGCTTTGCTTGTTTTGAGGCACTACCTTTGGTGCCTTCAAGGGTGTATGGAAGAACCTGCTTGTAATTTTGACAGGCTTTGCAGTGTGTGCAGAGCTTTTATGAGTGTAGAAGTGCAAAAATTACACTATGCACACAAAATTTGAATTGAGTATGAGTCTCTCACCTCTAATACAGGGTGGGTGTATCTGAGTCTCTCGTCCATCAAATTTTTGGCAGTTCTTGCTTCCGTCATAAATTACACTGAAATGTCCAGTGTTTTAATAACAATTTCAATTTTGATTTACTTAAATTATTATTATTTTTAAATACTTTTTGAATTTTTCCTTACAGAAAAGAAGATTGGTTAACTTTTTTTTCCAGTTAGTTGCAATTCCTTGTGGATTTTAAATGTTTTATTATCAGTCCTTAAAGGGAATCTGTCACCCCAAAATTGGTCTATAAACTAAGGCCACTGGCATCAGGAGCTTATCTACATATCTACAGCATTCTGTAATGCTGTAGATAAGCCCCCGATGTATCCTGAGAGATACGAAAAACAGGTTATATTATACTCGCCCAGGGGCGGTCCCGGGGGGGGTCCGGTCCGATGGGTGTCGCGGTCCGGGTCCGGCACCTCCCATCTTCATATGATGTCGTACTCTTCTTTTTTTCCTGCCATGGCTCCAGCATAGGCGTACTTTGTCTGCCCTGTTGAGGGCAGAACAAAGTACTGCAGTGCGCAGGCGCCGGGAAAGGTCAGAGAGGACAGGCGCCTCAACAGGGCAGACAAAGTATGCCTGCGCCAGAGCCGTGGCAAGAAGACAAGAAGAGGACGTCATCATATGAAGATGGGAGGCACCGGACCAGGACTGTGATGCCCATCGGACCGGACCGCCCCCGGAGCGCCCCTGGGTGAGTATAATATATCCTGTTTTTCTTATCTTTCAGGTTACATCAGGGGCTTATCTACAGCATTACAGAATGCTGTAGATAAGCGCCTGATGCTGATGGCCTTAGTTTATAGGCCAATTTTGGGATGACAGATTCCCTTTAAAGTAGAGTAAAAGTTTGACACCATTGTTCTCAGCAGTGATCTGAGAGTCAGAGATGCTTCCAGGCGTCTTCCCCATGCTGTTCTTCTAACATTCAGCACTTTTTCCATCCATTTCAACATTTTCACTGCCCTCCAGAACTCCTTGTAGGGTCTATCAGAAAAATGCTTGGATTTCCCATTAATTATTATTACACTCGTTACTCGAGATGAGCATCCGTGCAAGAGAAATGGCTTGGTTTGAGTAACGAGCATCCGAGCATTTTAGTGCTCGCTCTTCCCTATTTAACACATACTACTATTTTGTTTCACATACTGCATGTTTATTTATTCGTTGCTTCCATGTGTATTCCTTCACAGTTTTCCTGCATTAAAGGGTTTTTTTGGCTTCAGGATACAAGTCTTCAATTATGCTATGTGACTGTAGACTTGTAAATCTACACATTGCGTGTATCTTGTGCTTTGAAGATTTTCCGCTGCTGCCGTCAAGAGCAGTTGGCACATGACCACAAGTATGTGACTTGCATACAAGTGGTCATGTGCAGGTTAGACGTGCTCTGCCTTGCTCAATGCACTGTGAGGATTCACAAGTCTGCAGTCACATAAAGTAAATGCAGACTTGTAACCTAAGGCTAGACAAACCCCTTTTAGTCTGAGTCTACAAGGTTCACATTACAATAAAAATAAGGAAACCGTTGGGCAGCACAGTGGCTAAGGGTATCGTCACACTATAACATTTCGATCGCTACGACGGTACGATTCGTGACGTTCCAGCGATATCGTTACGATATCGCTGTGTCTGACACGCAGCAGCGATCAGGGATCCTGCTGAGAATCGTACGTCGTAGCAGATCGTTTAGAACTTTCTTTCATCGCTGGATCTCCCGCTGTCATCGCTAGATCGGTGTGTGTGACACCGATCTAGCGATCTAGCGATGCGATCCAGCGATGCGTAGGACCGTGCTTAGTTACCCGATGTTTACCCTGGTTACAAGCGTTAAACTAAAAAAAAACAAACAGCACATACTTACATTCTGGTGTCCGTCAGGTCCCTTGCCGTCTGCTTCCCGCACTGTGACTGCCGGCCGTAAAGTGAAAGCAGAGCACAGCGGCTGTGCTTTCACTTTCACTTTACGGCCGGCAGTCACTGAGTGCGGGAAGCAGACTGCAAGGGACCTGACGGACACCAGAATGTAAGTATGTGCTGTTTGTTTTTTTTTAGTTTAACGCTTGTAACCAGGGTAAACATCGGGTAACTAAGCGCGGTCCTGCGCTTAGTTACCCGATGTTTAACCTGGTTACCCAGGGACCTCGGCATCGTTGGTCGCTGGAGAGCTGTCTGTGTGACAGCTCCCCAGCGACCACACTACGATTTACCTACGATCACGGCCAGGTCATATCGCTGGTCGTGATCGTAGGTAAATCGTATAGTGTGACGGTACCCTTAGTGGTTAGCACTGCAGCCCTAGAGTGCTGGAGTCCTGGGTTCAAATCCCACCAAGGACGACATCTGCAAGATGTTTGTATGTTCTCCCTTGCGTGGGTTTCCTCCCCCACTCCAAAGACATACTGATAGGGAATTTAGATTGTGAGCCCCATCAGGGACAGCAATGATAATGTGTGCAAAAACTGTAAAGCGCTGCAGAATATGTTGGCGCTATATAAATAAAGAGATTATTATTATTGCTTTAACACATGTACCAGACTTTTGACTGGCACTGTACATAACTCTTAAAATTGCATGATAAACCCAATAGATTTTAACCCCTTAACCCCCAAGGCTTTTTCCATTTTTGCGTTTTCTTTTTTAGCTCCCCTTCTTCCCAGAGCCATAACTTTTATAATTTGGGGTCAAAATGGCCATGTGTAGGGTTTGTTTTTTGTGGAACAACTTTTACTTTTGAACAACACCAATGGTTTTAATATATCTTGTACTGGAAAATGTAAAAAAAATTCAAAGTGCAATGAAACTAAAAAAAAAGTGCAATTCCACAGTTTTTTTTACCATGCTTACTGAATGCTAAAACTGAACTGCCATTATGATTAGGGTTGAGCGACCTTGACTTTTTTAGGGTCGAGCCGGGTTTCGCGAAACCCGACTATCTCAAAAGTCGAGTCGAGTGAAATCGGCCGATTATGGCGAAAAGTCGAGGATCGACCGAAACACGAAACCCAATGCAAAGCCAATGGGAATTCATTCTCGTTTTCTCTCTCTCTCTCTCTCTCTCTCTCTCTCCCCTCCGTCCGTCCCTGAACTGGAAAGCTGGTGTTACACAGTGCAAATCGCTACAGCGCACAAGCGACAACATGGCGATAGGCGTCCACGCCCCTAAGACCTATGTCATCACTCTACCCACGCCCCTTCATTGGCTGAAAAAAATGGCGCCAAGCGCGTCATACGAAACGCGACTTTGGCGCGAAAGTCGCGTACCGCATGGCCGACCCCACACAGGGATCGGGTCGGGTTTCATGAAACCCGACTTTGCCAAAAGTCGGCGACTTTTGAAAATGAACGATCCGTTTCGCTCAACCCTAGTTATGATTATCCAGATCATTATGAGTTTATAGACACCAAACATGTCAAGGTTCTTTTTTATTTAAATGGTGAAAAAAATCAAAACTTCCAAAAAAAGAAAAAAAACAAAAACCTCTGGTTGTCATGCCAACCCATTGGTGACCTGCGATCACGTGATGGGGTTACCAATGGGTGGGATTTCCAGCACGCTTCCCAGAAGCACAAGTTAAATTCCACTGTCAGAGATTGACAGCAGCATTTAACAGGTTAACAGCTGTGGGTGGATCGTGATTTCACCCGTGACTGTTAGAGGCACATGTCAGCTGTTCAAAACAACTGACATGTGATGGGAAAGATCTGGGCTCAGCGCTGGAGCCCACATCAAAGGGAGGGAGTCCGACGTGGGCATATTATTACTCCCAATGTTGGAAAGGGATTAAAAGAATGGACAAACATGTAAATATATGGATGTCTTAGATTCCTGCTCTTCACTCTGACTCATAGGCCCGGGTCACACTAGCATATAACACGGACGAGTGCTATGCAAGAAAACATTGCATAGCACTCGGATCAGTGTTAATTTATGGGGTAGATCACATCTGTGATTATTTTCTCATGCTGAATCATCATGCGAGAACAATCATAGTATGCTGCAATTGGCACGGAGACTGGGTGCGAGGGACACAGCGCACGTCACTCGGATATCATTCGAGTGCTGTGCGATATACGCTGATGCTGGCAATGGCGGAGATGGAGAAATTACTTTCTCCACCTCCTCCACAGCTGTGCTCCTATCCTCTCTGTGAGAGAAGCTCAGAGCACAGTAGCATGACACTCGGCTCCCGCTCGCAGCAGAGCAGGAACTGAGAGTCATTAGCATATCGCATCTGATGCTTTCGCATCGGATGCCATACGCTAGTATGACCCCGGCCATAGTAGGAGAACGTAAACAGGTGCTGTTAAGAGAAGTAATTCTAAAGAAAGGACAGTATTATTACATTAAAGGAATGTAGAAGATTGTTGTAATAGTATGTGAAGACACAAAAACGCACAGAGAGGTCAAAAATACTCTGTTGTAAAAAAAGTCAAAGTAAATAAGCAAGTGCTAGTCAAAAAATGAAAAAAATACAGGGTATTTAGTTAATACATTTTTTTGCAAAAAAATGTATGTTAAGCTGCTCCACCAATCGCCAAGGTATACCCATAATAGAGCAGTCCTATCTAATGTATATAATCCCTATCTGATGTATTTAAAAACCTGATCATCTGTATAATACCTGTATAAGCAGGATTCAGAGAGAAAAAATATACATGTGGACATGCAGGATGGAACAGCTACAATGCAAATGACCCACAGAGGAGTGGTGGACTCCCCAATCTTGTAGAAACAAGAGAACAATTATAGAACCAAAAACACATGGGCTACTTGCATAGTGAACAAGTCTGTAGGAACCTGTTCACACCACCAAAGAACTTGAAGACACAAAAACGCACAGAGAGGTCAAAAATACTCTGTTGTAAAAAAAGTCAAAGTAAATAAGCAAGTGCTAGTCAAAAAATGAAAAATAATACAGGGTATTTAGTTAATACCTTTTTTTGCAAAAAAATGTATGTTAAGCTGCTCCACCAATCGCCAAGGTATACCCATAATAGAGCAGTCCTATCTAATGTATATAATCCCTATCTGATGTATTTAAAAACCTGATCATCTGTATAATACCTGTATAAGCAGGATTCAGAGAGAAAAAATATACATGTGGACATGCAGGATGGAACAGCTACAATGCAAATGACCCACAGAGAAGTGGTGGACTCCCCAATCTTGTAGAAACAAGAGAACAATTATAGAACCAAAAACACATGGGCTACTTGCATAGTGAACAAGTCTGTAGGAACCTGTTCACACCACCAAAGAACTTGAAGACACAAAAATGCACAGAGAGGTCAAAAATCCTCTGTTGTAAAAAAGTCACAGTAAATAAGCAAGTGCTAGTCAAAAAATGAAAAAAATACAGGGTATTTAGTTAATACATTTTTTTGCAAAAAAATGTATGTTCAGCTGCTCCACCAATCGCCAAGGTATTAACTAAATACCCTGTATCATTTTTTGACTAGCACTTGCTTATTTACTGTGACTTTTTTACAACAGAGTATTTTTGACCTCTCTGTGCGTTTTTGTGTTTTCAAGTTCTTTGGTGGTGTGAACAGGTTCCGACAGACTTGTTCACTATGCAAGTAGCCCATGTGTTTTTGGTTCTATTGTTGTAATAGTAGTAGTAGTAGTGGTATTAGTAGAGTTGGTGGTGGTGGTGCTGGTAATAGTAGCAGTAGTGGTGTTAGTGGTAGTAGTGGTAACAGTTCACAGGTTAGAATATTTGACAGAGTTGAATGATAATAGAAGACCCCAAAGTTTGAAGAAAGAAATGGTCTTCCAGATTGAATGGTGAAGGATTTTAAAGGGAGTCTGTCACCCCAAAATTTGCCTATAAGCTGTAGATAAGCTGTAGATAAGCCCCCAATGTAACCTGAAAGAGAAGAAAAACAAGTTAGATTATACTCACTCAGGGGCAGTCCCGGAGCGGTTCAGTCTGATGGGCTTCGCGGTCCGGGTCTAGCGACTCCCATCTTCATAGGATGACGTCCTCTTCTTTTCCAGGCCTCTCTGACCTTTCCCGGTGCCTGCGTACTGCAGTACTTTGTACACTGCAGTACTGCATTACAGAATGCTGTAGATAAGCCCCTCATGCTGGTGGCCTTAGCTTATAGGTGAATTTGGGGTTGACAGATTCCCTTTAAACAGTAAATAGTTTTACCCATCAGGGCATCTCCTGGCCATGTGACATACTTGGGCATAAAGACATCATACCTAGAAGAGAGATCACCTGCAAAAAGCATCTTTCTGTCAAGAGCCAAGGTTATCAACCTTTGGCGCGTTTGCACCATAGAGCTTCATTTCAAGTCTCCAGGGTGTAATTGAACTGTTCCCATGCTGTGCTTTTAATATGCAGCACAGAGTATGATAATGATATTGCTATAATTTTAATATCATTGGTTAAATGCTTATAAAGTTTGGGAAAAAATGGTCTAGAAGACTCTCCAAAAATATAAATTTAAACACGGCACATTAATTTCAAAGTATTACTATATTTGGCCAACAATAAATTTGTAAGCACTGACGCAGTGTGAATACATTGAAGGGAATGTTTAAGTATAAAGCAGTATTACCATCTCCAAGAGCCTATCCCAATATGTAGTAGGTGTAATAATATTAGCAATTACCTCCAATTAGAATGTAGTACAGTTCTTCTGATTCACTATGTTGCTGAGCGCTGAGATCTCATCTCCCGAGATCTTGGTGCTGAGATCTCCATCTGCATTTGTGCCGCCAACAAGCAGCCATTTTCCGGGGGTCCACCGCATAGAAAAGCATGTAACTGCGGGGGCTCTGGGCTTTCACAAAATGTCGGCGGAGCCCCCGGAGCACCAAACACCCGCAGCGGCTTGCCACACATCCAAACACCCCCTCATCGCAGCTTGTGGCCTGCAGCAACGCTCCACTCTTGCCTCCTCCAGCAGCGGCCCTAGGACCCTGCCACCACCCTCGGTAAGCAATAAGATGCATGGATTATAAAAAGCACCACCATTTCATTAAAAAAAAAAAGTTTTTTACCTATTTTTCTCCTTAAAATTTGGGGTGCATCTTGTAATCCGATGCATCTTATAATCCGCAAAATACCGTAATTGACTGCTAAGGATAGTTGACATTTTATTCTGTAGATTTATATAATAATGACAATAAAAAATGTACGTAGTTATTCGCTGTGGCATATAAGGTTTTAGCTGAGTAGCTTGACACTGCTACCTGTGTTCACTCCCCACTCATGTGTCCATGCTTACAGTGAGGCCACTGCCACTCTATACAATACACTCAATATAAAGAATACAAAGATATTGATTACTGCCAGGTAAGACCATCCATGACACATTTTAGATGGATACTGACGAACAGGAAGATCTAAAGGACTTCAACCTACTCAGATCGATGATCTTTCAAGTTGCCACTGGAAGTCAATAGGAGAATAGCTATGGGCAAATTAACAATTAAGTCACTGGACAAGGTCTTCAAATTGAGGAACATTTCATTGATGACACGACTCATACATGGTCTGTTTTTTTCTGTAGTAACATACAGATGCAAAATCTGGATGATAAAGCAATAAGACAGGATAAGAATCAAAGCATTCAAAGTCCTGAAGAAGAAACAAATCAATCTTGAAACATATCAAGCCAGACATGTCACTCGAAGCAAGAATCACCAAGCTATGATTTGCCTAGCTTGGGCATATAGTCAAAAGGAATAATCACTAGAGAAGGACAACATGGTCGAAATAATAGAAGGAACAAGAAGAAAAGTAACACCAGAAACCAAATGGTTTGTACAATCAAGATAATGGCGCAGAAGACCCTGGTGGACCTATCTACACTTGCATAAGATCGATCTTCCTACAGATCATTCATCCATCAAGTCACCATGGCTCGAAATTTAGCTGAAGGCCATGAGATAAATAAATAATATGTTCCAAGTCATTATTGTGATGTCAAGCAGTTAATATAACAATAAAAAGAACAAAAGACTGTTGTGATTTTAGGGTGAGGAAAAGTCAGACTTGAAAGATCATCAGTAAATTAGTACTGTACGATATACTGAGAATCACTATATGGTCTCCTTATTATATGTAGCAGGACTTAGTATACAGGCTAATAACCATTTGGAAACATAAAACAAAGAAAGAAAAGTCAATGTGTGTGTTCTGAAGAAATAAAATATGAATATCCTTGCTACGGTCTGTCTTACCATCTCAAAATTGTCAAAAAAATATCAGGCATGTGCTGGATATCACAAAAGACTAGAACATACTCTAAAATAGATTTTCTCAAATCAAAATATTGCCTTTAGTAACAATGTAAATGGCTTCATGATTGATAGTGCTCAAGATATTGGTCCGCCTTGGGCTTTATGATGTAAAGCCAAGATATAAGATATATGGCGTATGTTTATTTTAAAATAAAGCCATCAATAACGAACAAATATGAGTGACCCAGGTGATAATGTGAAGGTCTTTTTACTCTCTAGGTTGTAAAGATAAACAGGTTAAGTGCATTAGACATGCTGTATAGAAAAGCAATATATTAAGACCGTGTTCACATGTCCAGTAATCATCCAATTTAAACCTATGCAATCGTTTTTTTAGCCAGTCAGAAAAGATGTCGTGCAAGAAACATTTTTGTTACAGCTTAAATGAAAAAAACTATTGCTGCTGGATATGTTTCTTAATCAAGCGAGGTGAATTACACTACTAATCTGGGTTGGCTCTGGACCCGTCAATAATTAAGAAATCGGAGCTGGTGACAGCGGATTTGTCCTGTGGGATTGGGAGGCTTTGTAGCCATCGGCGGCGTTGATAATTTTTGTTCCCACCTGAGTGGGAGTAGTTATATCGAACTCGCTGCAGTGTGCCCATTAGCCAGTACAAAGTAAGGCAGCCTTTTTGGCGACTAATTATTCTAGGTGCAGTACCCTGACTGACCTGAGGGTAAGCCAGAGAGCTGCAAGCTCCAAACTGGAACTGGGAAGTGGGATACAGATAAATCCCTTTCAGAAAGAACAAGGGGCAACCAAACATCCCCGGTTCATGACAAATTGGTGTGAGTGGTGGGGATGATAAAGGTATCCTCCCCGTGAACCATGACATAAAGGTGGTGCTATAGAGTTCAAGTCCTCTTTTTCTCTAGAGAGAAGCATTGCACGGTGAATTAGCCTCCTTACCTTGAGAAGCCAAAGCTGGTATGTCACTCTCCACAAGGAGAAACTTTACCCCTTAGGCCGGCCTCACACTAGCGTGTTCTACGGATGTAAGAGAGGTGCTGAAAATACGGATCGCATACGGTGCAATGCTTCTCTATGCCCCAGCTCCTATCAGCCGTATTTTACTGATCCGTATTATACGGTCTTCTATGGCCGTAGAAAAACGCAGCATGCTGTCACCGTATTGCGCAAAAAATACGCCAATGAAAGTCTATGGGGGCCAGAAAAAATACGGATTACACACGGACCAACAGTGTGACTTGCGAGAAATACGCAGCGGTGCTCTAGCAAAAAGCCGGCAATTCAGTGCGGTGTACAATAAAATCACACTGACAGGTTAGAATAGAATAGCTAAGATAAATGTCTACACATAGTACAAGGGTATATATATATATATATATATATATATATATGTCAGTGAGACACACATATATATATATATTAATATATCATATAGCGCTAGATAGCTTAAAAGTCGGTAATTCAATTGCCAGCTTTTGCTATCTCCTTCCCAAACCCAACATGATATGAGTCATGGATTACATACAGTAAACCATCTCATATCCCTTTTTTTTGCATATTCCACACTAGGGTTGAGCGAAACGGGTCGGCCATTTTCAGAAGTTTCATGAAACCCGACCCGACCCCTGTGTGGGGTCGGCCATGAGGTCGGCGATCTTCTGAATCTGGTATCGGAATTCCGATACCGAGTTCCGATATGTTTGCAATATCAGAAATCGGTATCGGAATCCATATTTAAGTGTAAAATAAAGAATTAAAATAAAAAATATTGCTATACTTACCCTCTGACGCGCCCTGGTACTAACCGGCAGCCTTCCTTCCTTCCTTAGAATCAGCGCGTGAAGGACCTTAGATGACGTCGTGGCTTGTGATTGGTGGCGCGACCGCCCATGTGACCGCTCACGCGACCAATCACAAGCCGCGACATCACCGAAGGTCCTTCAAGTGCTGATTCTTAGGAAGGAAGGCTGCCGGAAAGAAGCAGGGCACGTCCGAGGGTGACGTCGCGGCTTGTGATTGGTCGCGTGAGCGGTCACAAGCCGCGACGTCATCTAAGGTCCTTCACACGCTGATTCTAAGGAAGGAAGGCTGCCGGTTAGTACCAGGGCGCGTCAGAGGGTAAGTATAGCAATATTTTTTATTTTAATTCTTTATTTTACTCTTAAATATGGATCCCAGGGCCTGAAGGAGAGTTTCCTCTCCTTCAGACCCTGGGAACCATAGTATCCCTTTGAACTGCATTGGGTTTCGTGTTTCGGCCGACCCCATCCCCGACTTTTCTATAGGATTGGCCGATTTCACTCGACCCGACTTTTGAGAAAGTCGGGTTTCGTGAAACCCGACCCGATCCTATAAAAGTAAAAGTCGCTCAACCTTATTCCACACTACTAATGTTAGAAGTGTGTATGGGAAGAGAGTGGCTAAGTGCCAGAATAGGCGCATCTTCCAGATGTGCCCTTTTCTGGGGTGGCTGGGGGCAGATGTTTTTAGCCAAGGGGGGCAGTAACCATGGACCCTCTCCAAGCTATTCTGGCGGAGAAAATTGCGCGGGAGCCCACGCCAATTTTTTCCGCGATTTAACCCTTTAATTTAATAGCTAGAGCGCCAAAATTTTGCACATACACACTACTAACATTAGTAGCACTTATGCCATACGGATGCCATACGGATTACATACGGAGGATGCCATGCGCAAAATACGCTGACACACCCTGCCTACGGAGTACTTACAGATAACCATTTTTTGAATTTTGTGGCGTATTACGGCCGTAAAATACAGACCATATTTTTATACGCTGAGTGTGAGGCCGGCCTTAGGCTGCCGCCACACTTGCAGTATTTGGTCAGTATTTTACATCAGTATTTGTAAGCCAAAACCAGGAGTGGGTGATAAATGCAGAAGTGTATATGTTTCTATTATACTTTTCCTCTATTTGTTCCACTCCTGGTTTTGGCTTACAATTACTGATGTAAAATACTCACCAAATACTGCTAGTGTGACGGCAGCCTAAAGACCCCAGTCCAGAGCCTCTCACCTAGCCTAATCAGTTCCCATTCTTCGCACTGGGCCAACAGCCTGAAACACCGTGTCTGCAAATTGAGGTACTGATTTGCCTTTTTATCCTAAGTCATATTTTAATCGTAAAGGGTTGATTGTGACTTGTAGGATTGCTACTTCCAATAGCTATAGAGTTTAAGTCCTCTTTTTCTCTGAAGAGGCAATTTGCATTTCTAAATCAATGAATGTAAGAATAAATTATAAGAGGGCACCACCTGATTTATGAGGATCAACCTAAAGCATGCCAGACCAAATCAAATGCAAAAAGAAGAAAAAGAAGCATGCCAAGAAAAAGGCATCACCATCAGAAAATTCTGACATGTATTAGTGAAATATCAGATAAATAGTAAAGACAAACCACATATAAAAAAAAACTATTTAAAAAGCAAAGGGTTATATAAACACAAACTAAAACACACTCATAATTGAGTTAATGTCTAGCCTCTAATACCCTGACCAAATGCTACACCTCTAAGGCTATGTGCACACGTTCAGGATTTCTTGCAGAAATTTCCTGAGAAAAACCTGAAATTTTCTGCAAGAAATCTGCATGCATTTTTTGTGCGTTTTTTGCGCGTTTTACTGCGTTTTGGGTGCGTATTTTTTGCGGATTTTTCCAGACATTTCTCAATGCATTATATAGTGGGAAATCCGCATAAAATCTGCAAAATTAATAAACATGCTGCGTTTTTTACTGTAATGTGTTTTTTTCACGCAAAAAAAACGCATCATGTGCACAAAAATTGCGGAATTCATTCTAAATGTTGGGATGCATAATGTATGCTTTTTTGCGGTTTTATAGCATTTTTATAGCGAAAAAAACACGAAAAATCAGCAACGTGTGCACACAGCCTAATAGAAAGACAAATCCCACTGTACTGTGCTTCAAAAGCAGTACATGTAACAAGTCCCAGTGTGTAGCCACACTACCCCCAATGAAGCCACAACAGTAGATGCTCCCTAAAGCCTGCCATACACATTAGATGGCTGCTGTCTGCATGATAGTTGGGCAGATCAGTCAGTAGCCATCTCAACAGTCTCTCTCTCACTCCCCTTGAATTCTAGCTCTGCGAGTGCTCCTGTGTTGTATATGAGAGAGCCACAACCAAGCATCTTATCACCATGAGAATAAAAAGATTGGCATTGCATAATCGGACATGGTAGATTCATAACTCCCCCAATAATCAGTTGTTCATGGCCCTCACACACATTAAGGCTATGTGCACACGTATTCTAGGTCCACTGCAGATTTTTCTGCAGCGGATTTCAGCGGATTTGATAAATCCGCAGTGGAAAACTGCTGCGGATTTATCGCGGATTTACCGCGGATTTACCACGGTTTTTCTGCGGTTTTCACTGCGGTTTTACAACTGCGGTTTTCCATGGGGGCAGTTGTAAAACCGCTGCGGAATCCGCACAAAGTAGTGTCATGCTACGGAATGTAAACCGCTGCGTTTCCGCATGTTTTTTTCCGCAGCATGTGCACAGCGTTTTTGGTTTCCCATAGGTTTACATTGAACTGTAAACGCGTGGGAAACTGCTGTGGATCCGCAGCTGCGGAAACGCTGCGGATCCGCAGCAAAATCCGCATCGTGTGCACATACCCTAAAGTGTCAGATAATCTCATGGATATCGGCCAACATTAGTCTAATGTACATGAGGAGCTTAATGCTTTGGAATGATAATTGTTATCTCGTTTCTTTTATGACTTGCTTAAAGGGAACCTGTCAAGTCCTCAAATGCTATTATGAAGCAATATAGGGTTAATATGCAGATTAACGGAATTGCAAAGCTGTGTGACCTCCTTATTGACAGCATGTCGACTCTAACAAAATTAATTTAATTCCTCCTGGGAGCCGCTGACTTTCAGTCATAGAGACATGCGCGAAGTAGCTTCATTCACCACTGATGTGATAGTGAGCAGCAGATATAAGCATGCTATACACTGACTGACAGCTTGCGACAGTGCATCTGAGCAGAGCGAGCTGTCACTCAAGGTGCCAGGGCATGCTTATAGCCATAACTCTGTGTACTGAGTGATGACTGAAACCACTTTCAGCATTCCTCTATGACTGAAAGCCAGCAGTGGAATATAGTTAATTTAAGATCAAGTTCTAATTTCTTGGTGGTTGAATTTTATCATTATGATATCATTTGCATCAAGAAAACATAGCCTATACCCCTATATATGCAATATTAATCTATTCACTCTGGGGTAAATTTTCCTTTTCATTTTTTCTTAGCCTTTTTCCAAGAACAATATATATTTTTTTACTTTTCCATCCATATAGCCATTAAAGGGCTTATTTTTACTGGACAATGTACTGAGAACTGGTAATACAATTCCAAGAGGGATAAAATGATGAAAAAATATATATTTCTGCCATTTTGGGGGGGTTTCATTTTTACAACATTCATTGTATGTTAAAAATGACCATGATTTTCCACGGCAGTATAATTACGGCATTACCCAAGTTGCATAGATTTTCTTTTATTTAAATACTGAAAAAAATTAGAAGTTGGTTAAAAATAAATAACGTGGCTTGTTATGGTATTTTATGAGTCCTGTAACCTTTTTTGTTCTCTTGTCGATTGAGCTTTGTATTTTTGGTGTAGTGAGATCAATAAAAAGCTGGAAGGAAAGTAAAAGCGCTATAGGGTCTTATCTGGGTATTAAGAGATACAGATTTTACTCACCAGATAGAGCCCAAACACAGGCTCATAGAAATATTAGCTGCTGCAGATCCACCGGTCTCTTCGTGACCAGCCAGAGTAAAACAAAAAAAAAAAATGGGATAAAAAGATGGATTAACTCCACGCTGCTTGAAAGATAGAAGTCCAAATGGATATTCAGATGAAAAAGTGGCTTTATTCAATGCATTTCGGAGTACTATGACTCCTTCATCAGGAAACCACAAAAAATATATATACTTTTGTGGTGTCCTGATGAAGGAGTCATAGTACTCCGAAACGCATTGAATAAAGCCACTTTTTCATCTGAATATCCATTTGGACTTCTATCTTTCAAGCAGCGTGGAGTTAATCCACCTTTTTATCCCATTTTTTTTTTCACTCTGGTGTGGTGAGATGACATTTTAATTGATACCATTATGGCCTTTTATCCATGCAGGTTAATTAATTAAATATTTTTATAGACATGGCAATACCAAACACGGTCATTATTTTTATTTTTTTATATACTTATTTTTATTTTGAGAAAAGAGTGGTGATTTTAATTATAAAGATATTTATACAGTGTATATATATATATCTTAATAAAAAGAGAAAAAAAAAGCGCAGACGCACTCACCAAATGCAGTCACAAGTGTCCTTTATTTCAGTGCCAACCGGCACATTCTTCACGGCACGGGGTAGAGGGTAACATACAGGGAGAGTGCAACAGGTCAGACGACGGCCGTTTCGCGCTACGGCAAGAGCGCTTCTACGGGTCCATGGACCCGTAGAAGCGCTCTTGCCGTAGCGCGAAACGGCCGTCGTCTGACCTGTTGCACTCTCCCTGTATGTTACCCTCTACCCCGTGCCGTGAAGAATGTGCCGGTTGGCACTGAAATAAAGGACACTTGTGACTGCATTTGGTGAGTGCGTCTGCGCTTTTTTTCTCTTTTTATTAAGATTTGTTGGACTGTTTTCCTGCGGACAGCACCACCATCTCCATGCCAGAGACTGCGATACACAATATTTGTGTGCCACCATTGTTCTTGGATTATAAGAGCTGTGCCACTCTCTTTTCCCTTGTTGTTTGTGATAGTATATATATATATATATAATTGTCTAAGGGTTTTTCTGTCTGTCTGTCTGTCTTTCTGTCTGTCTGTCTGTCTGTCCTGGAAATCGCGCGTCTGATTAGTCGACCAATCAGCGATGGGCACAGTATCGACATAGAAACCCGGCATCTCTGATTGGTCGAGGCCGCCAGGCCTCGACCAATCAGCGACGGGCACAGCGACGATGATGTCATAATGGTTGCCATGGCGACGATGATGTCATAAAGGTTGCCTCGACGAATCAGCGACGGGCACAGCGACGATGATGTCATAATGGTTGCCATGGCGACGATGATGTCATAATGGTTGCCTCGACCAATCAGCAACGGGCACAGCGACGATGATGTCATTAATGGTTGCCATGGCGACGATGATGTCATAAAGGTTGCCTCGACCAATCAGCAACGGGCACAGCGACGATGATGTCATAATGGTTGCTATGGCGATGATGATGTCATAAAGGTTGCCTCGACCAATCAGCGACGGGCACAGTCTGCCGCGAATTCTGGAATCATCATTGTCCATATACTACGGGGACATGCATATTCTAGAATACCCGATGCATTAGAATCGGGCCACAATCTAGTATATATATATATATATAATATATATATATATTATCAGTGTTATTACCTTTTACTTTAGTCCTTGGGGGACTTGAATCTGCAGTCATCTAAATGCTCATTATATTCTTAGTCCTTCTGCTTTTATAGATCAGATTTAACATGCACAGACTTTTTAAGAAAAATATAAAACTTCTGAGGGTTTATAATATTGATTATATTTATATTTAATCATTCATTTTAGTCTTCCTGTTTATATTGATTATATTATTTTAACTGTTTTCAGCATAGTGCAGTTTTCACATATTATTAAGGAACATCATATTTTTAAACAAAAGTAAAGTGGAATCATTTTTATTACCAGCAACAAATACATTAAGATCATGAAGAAAGGCTATTACAGTGGAAGAAAACATTGAGTTTTACCTAATATCATTCTGTGCATGACTATGACATATTGCAACATGAAATCGATTGGTCAAGAAAATATAGTTGAAATGAACTTGAAAATCCATCATGCATATTCTCTCTGGAGAGTAAACACAGTCAGAGATTCAAAATAATTGACCTTTCCTGTCAACCAAGAAAATCAATAAAACAACAATAAGGGACAAAATATCACACTACAGAAGACAATTTTCTATATATGAAATAGCTTAAAAAAGTTTGACCTTAATCTGATCATTTCCTTGACGATCAAATTCAGCTCAACTGTTTCTCTCAAACTTGTTTTAGTAGTAAATATCTTCAATTATTATATGGGAGCTATACAATAAAATGAGAATACATTAATAATTATGATTGCAATAGCAACTTTATTTTGCTGCCTTCCTAAAACTGAGTTTCTTTCTCACATTATTATTTGTGCGTTATTTTTAATTGTGAGTTAAAAGAAAGTTTCAAGTAAAACTGATACGCTGTGTCATGCGTAGTAACTCTCTTTAGTGTCTTAATTCAAAAACTGTAACGGTGCTCCAACTTATGTGACAGAAGAATCATAGTCTCACCACAGCCACCAGTTCCAGTAAATTACTACACACTGCATGTCATATACCTAAGAAATGATTCCATTATGACACAGAATAAGGATAGTAGACACAGTGATTTCCATCATATATATAATGAACACAGTGAAGTCACAGTAAAGGGATTATAGTGATAATAGTAATGTCATTATTCAGGGATTTACATGCACAGACAATAAAAATAGAATTACACTTACCGGAAATTTGGTTTCTAAGAACCTCCACGACAGCAGAAAGTAGGTTGCCTCCCCATCCTATTTAGGGACCGGAAACAAGAGGTTTAAATAGCCCTCCTGTTCCTTCAATCCCCAGTGTTTTCCAAGGACCACACAGAATGAATGCTTGAGTTTTTTATTTACACTAAGAAATCAATGAACATAACTTTATTAGGGGGGGGGATTACCTGTGCTCTCAAAGGAAGCTCTTAGAAACCAAATTACTGGTAAGTGTAATTCTATTTTCTCTAATCCCCTCTATGACAGCACAAAGGAGAAATACTAAAGAATAATGGTTAGAGAGGGGCAACAGCCTGTTAAGGTACCTTCACACATAACGATATTGTTAACGATATCGTTGCTATTTGTGACGTAGCAACGATATCGTTAATGAAATCGTTATGTGTGACAGCGACCAACGATCAGGCCCCTGCTGGGAGATTGTTGGTCGCTGAGGAAAGTCCAGAACTTTATTTCGTCGCTGGACTCCCTGGAGACATCGCTGGATCGGCGTGTGTGACACCGATCCAGCGATGTCTTCACTGGTAACCAGGGTAAACATCGGGTAACTAAGCGCAGGGCCGCGCTTAGTAACCCGATGTTTACCCTGGTTACCATGCTAAAAGTTAAAAAAAAACAAACACTAGATACTTACCTACCGCTGTCTGTCCTCCAGCGCTGCGCTCTGCACTCCTCCTGTACTGGCTGTGAGCCGGAAAGCAGAGCGGTGACGTCACCGCTCTGCTTTCCGGCTCCCAGACAGTACAAGAGGAGAGCAGAGAAGCAGAGCGCAGCGCTGGAGGACAGACGGCTGTAGGTAGGTATCTAGTGTTTGTTTTTTTTACTTTTAGCATGGTAACCAGGGTAAACATCGTGTTACTAAGCGCGGCCCTGCGCTTAGTTACCCGATGTTTACCCTGGTTACCGGCATAGTTGGTCGCTGGAGAGCGGTCTGTGTGACAGCTCTCCAGCGACCAAACAGCGACGCTGCAGCGATCCGGATCGTTGTCGGTATCGCTGCAGCGTCGCTAAATGTGAAGGGGCCTTTAGACTTTCCTGCCAAAGGCTAGATCTCTTATTTACATTAGATCTACAGTGTTTAGTGAATGTATGGACCGAGGACCGGGTAGCAGCTCTGTAGATCTGCTAGATGGATGCATTGGCCCTTTCTGCCAAGGAGACTGCAACAGCTCTAGTGGAATGGGCCTTTAGCAATTCTGGAGGAGACAGGTCCTGATTTCTATAAGTTTCCTTGATTGCTTTTTTGATCTAGTTTGCTAGAGAGCTCTTGGAGGCTTTCTTTCCCTTGCTTGGTCCACCATACAGGACAAAAAAATTCTGATCCTTCCTCCAAGGTTTTGTTTGACTGAAGTAGAAGAGAATAGTCCATCAAACATCCAGAGAATGGAATCCTGCTTCTCTCTCATCCTTTGGATTGTTACAGAAGACAAAAGGACAGTAGAATTATCTCTTGGGACCTGTGGAAGTCAGATGACACTTTTGGCAAAAAGGATGGGTCTAGGTGGAATATTATTCTGGCCATCATAATTTTTAAATATTGCTCCCTAATGGATAGGGCCTGAATCTCACACACTCTTTTTGCCGTTGTAATGGATACCAGTAGTGCCGCTTTCCAGGATAGCTTGTCTATCTGGACCTGGCCCCTAGGCTCAAATGGTGGAATAGTTAGACCTTTCAGCACTATATTTAAATCCCAAGATTTCCTTGAACGGATTCTGCAGGAAGCTGACAGGAGCCACCATATCCACCGGTGGTCTGCCAGGTTCTGAAGTAGGAGTAGGAGTTGGAGCTCCAAAGTAGAAGCTCAGGGCTAACACCTGAACCTTCAAGGTACTAGGTTTTAGTCCTTTAGATACGTCGTCCTGTAGGAAGTCTAAAATGTTTGCTATGTCAGGGTGAAAAGGATCGATGGGAGTGGATCAATACCACACCGAAAAGGTCTTTCATATTTTGGAGTAGATGGCATTTGTGACCTGTTTCCTACTTTTTTGTAAAGTCGATATTTTGGCATTTGCGAGGCCTCTGGCTCTCAGGATTGTGGTTTCAGAAGCCAGGCTGCTAAGCGTAGGCTATGGTGAGCCAGGTGAAAAATGGGACCTTGATGTAGAAGGTCGTATTCCAGTGGCAAGGACAGAGGTTCTTCTGAGCTCAGTAGTTTCAGAGCCCCGGACCAGCTCCTTGTTGGTTAGAGAAGGGCAATCAGGATGGTTTTGACCCTGTACGTTCAGACCTTTTTCCGAGTCTTTGGCAACAACAGAATTGGAGGAAATGCGAAGGCCAACCTGAAGCTCCATGGGTGAGAGAAGGCTTCCACCTTTGATTAGGCTTCATTTGGACCTATGCAGAAATAATGCTCTACTTTGGCGTTTTCTCGGTTTGCGAACAGGTCTACCTCCAGGAGATCCAATTTTTTGGTCATAAACTGGAATACTCTCGTACTGAAGCTCCATTCCCCTTGGTATATAGCCATACTGCTCAGAAAGTCTGCTTTGATGTTGTCGGATCTTTTTAGGTGAAGAGCCGATACGAACAGGAGGTGACATTCTGCCCAACTGAAAATTCTTGCTGAGACCTGCTGTAGACTCAAATTTTGTGCTGCCCTGATGGCAAAGATCGGCCACAGTGGTCATGTTGTCAGAGTAAACTCGGACATGGGTTCCCTGGAATATTGGTTTTGCTGCTCTCAAGGCCTCCTCTACCTCTCTCAATTCTGTAAAGTTGGAGGAACGGTCATCCATCTTTTTAGGCCAGATTCCCTGAAAGGATCCACGAGATGTCACAGCTCCCCAACCGCGTTTGCTAGCATCTGTTGTTACTGAAGACATTGGATATTGGATCCTAGGTATTCCCTTTGCCAAATTTTCTCTGCTGAGCCACCAGTTCCACGCATAGTTTTACATGATGAGGAAGATAGATTTTTGTACCTAGTGTCTCCAGTGTTTTGTTCCAGTGAGAAAGGACACATTTTTGGAGGACCCTTGAGTGAGTTTGGGCCCAGACAATTGCCTGAATACATGATGTCATTGAATCCAGTACTGACATTGCAAATCTTAAGGTAACCCTCATCTGGGTTTTTAGGTTCCAAACCCTTGATCTTATGCAATCTTATGCATAATTGTTTGGTGACCGGAAGAAAGGATTTTTGTTTTTGGTAGGCTAGGAGGATTACTAAGAAGACTTTCTTGGTTGATGGGTTCAAGTCTGATTTCCCCGGATTTATTATCCAGTCTAAAGATGTTAGGGTAAGTATTACTAAATGGAGATGCCCTCTTAGAGTAGCATTGGAAGGAGTCATGATGAGAAGGTCATCCAGGTAGGGAACGATGCAGATGTCTTATCTCCTGAAGAAGGCTACTACTTCCGCCATAATATTTGTGAATGTTCGGGGTGCCAATGATATGCCGAAGGGAAGGATCTTGAACTGGAAGTGACACACCTCCAGGCCTAGAGTGACCACGAACCTCAGATACCGATGGTAGCTTGGATGAATGGGTACATGGTAGTATGCCTCTTGGAGGTCTATGGTGGCCATGGGAAAGTCCTTCCCAATCAACGGTATTGTAGTTTTTACTGACTCCATTTTGAATCATCGATACACAATGTATTGATTCAGCCATTTCAGGTTGATGATAACCCGGTAATCTCCACTCGTTCTTTTTTATAAGGAACACCCGGGATTAAAGACGTTGGCCTTGCTCTGCTTCCGGAACCAATGATATTACTGCAGAGGATAGCATTTGCTAGAGCTCTCTATACAGAATTTTCTGAATCCTTGAAGATGGAAGAGATGTCACCTCTAGTCTTTGTGGGGGAAAGCAGGAAAATTCTATTTTTCTCCTCTTCTGACAGAGTACAGAATTTTGTGATCTGATGTTACCTCCCGCCATCTTGAGAAGTAGTTAAAAATCCTGCCCTTAATTGTTTTCTATCTGAACGGGGGTTTTGAAAATATTTCTTCATTTACACCTTTGGGTAGCTCTGTAAGGAGGAAGACTTGGCTGTGGGTACCTATATGCTGCCAGATAGAGGCTCCTACGGTGTTACCCCATTCAGTTTCCTGAATTAATGGACTAGGGGCTTAATAGGTAAAACCGGAGGCCGCCCGTTGCTGCCCGAAGCTTGTTCAAGTGTTGACAGGAACCGCCTGAAGACTCCGTACCGGCTGTTGCTGGTACTATAACCCTCATCGGACTGCGTGCGGCTGAGGAACATTGGAGTTACGATAAGTTTAATAACAAGACTGTTGTGTTATATTGCAATCCTAGTTGGTCAATTACCTCTTATCTCCCTGTGAGTTGTTCTCCCTATTGTTATAATTAAAGTGCATCATTGTTAGTCCTTGCTCTGCATTTCCTGCATTCCTGCATTCCGGTACCTGCTTACATTTGGCGTAGTCTGCAGGATGCAGCCTATACACGTAGAGGCAGCAGACAAATCGGTTATGAGCGCCCCGAAATCAAGCTTACCGCTTGGAACCATACTCCGCAATCTCCTGAAATTCACGGGGAGCAACATAATGCTGTGGGACTGGACTGAGCGGGTTAAAGGCATGTTGAAGATGCATCCTATGACCCCTGCTATGCAGGCAGACATTGCTGTGATGGCCCTGGACAGGGAAGCTAGATATTCTGTAATGTTTCAGCCCCCTCATGAATGGGACACTCTGACCACAGTGTTTCGAATTTTGAAGAGATCCATGGGGATCCCACCGATGTCAGTGAAGAATTGCGGATGCAATTATTCCGCTGTGCTCAGAGGGAGGGGGAATCAGTGACTCAATACATGAATGCCTTACAGGAGGTGCACGCATCTATTGCCAAATGGGATGATGTGGGCGCAATAGGAGTGGGGTCTCCTGATGTGATATTAAGGGACCAATTTGTAGCCAACCTTAAGGACACATTGCTCAAGCAAGCTTTGTGGGAACACCTGCGTAATAATCCGAGCATAACCTTTCTAGAGATTGTTGCGGAAGCGCACATGAGGGAGCAAGAGCAGGGGACAGCAGCCCTGGCAGGGATGGTCCGAAGCAATGAGGTTCCCGTCTCGCCTACCGCTGAGCCAAAATGGGCCCAGGAGATCTGGAAGGTATACAAGAAATGCTGGAAGAGTGGTCCAGCCTCCAAAGAGTCCGCACCGCAGTTCAGGAAACACCCAGAGACAGGAGTGATTCCGAGTCCCACTTGTTCACCGAACCTCACCAGATAGTGGGACAACCCTGTACAGAATGGAGTCCAACTTGTGTTAGGTGCGGAAACGCTGGATATTATGTCCCAGGATGTGTGAGATGGGGCGGTCCTTACCTCGGCAGACATTGAACTAGTGAACTCTTAGGCTAGGGGACGCCGCCTGGAGCCTGAGAGACCAAGGACTAAAGAAGGTAATCCAGAAAGTTTAATCTCCATGAGCGCTAATGTCTGGGCTGAAGTAAATGGGCGAGCTGTCTGTTGCTTGATCGATACTGGATCACAAGTGACCACTAGAGTTGAGCTACCTTGACCTTTTTAGAGTCGAGCCGGGTTTCGCGAAACCCGACTATCTCAAAAGTCGGGTCGAGTGAAATCGGCCGATTATGACGTAAAGTCGGGATCGACCGAAACACGAAACCCAATGCAAGTCAATGGGGCAGCATAGTCGGCAGTGAGTGGGGGCCAGGAAAACACCTAGAGTGCCCATTTTAATGTCAAAACCATCCATTCTTCTTAATGAAGCTTGTCAAGCGTAATTTACCTTATAATAATTGGAAGGCATTTGAAATTGGGGGTCATTTGGCTAAAGTTGTGGTGGGTAGGGCTGGTTCAAGTAATTAGTGGGCCCAGGAAATCTGGACCACGTCACGGCAGTGGAGCAGGGAGAGGTAAGTATTTCAACTTTGCAAGTGCTGTGAACCTGAGCAAGCAGGGGGGGCCCACTCGTTGGCATTGGCACTGGCACAGGGCCCCTCAAAGTACAGCGGTGTGTTTGCACGGCGGGGGCGCCTCCCACCGGCAGCAACACTTTTGCGTACTATGAGAGGCCCTGTGCCAGTGACGTCGCCAACTAGTATTCCTCCCCCCACCTGATGAAGGAACCTGCACTTTCATCTGCACCTTCCTCTTTGTCCCCGTGTAAGGTGGTATGGTATGCGGGAAGAGCAACCTGACTTTCAGCAGGGTCACAATGTTGTTGTGTAGCGTGCACGGGGAATGTTGCGTTATGGGTCAATGTACCAGCAGACTCATCTATCACTGGCTGGGCAATGGGCAGGATGAGGAGGAAACACAGATATAGGCCCAAAGAATAAAGTTGGCTAAATGCAGTTCAAAATTGGTAACACAGGAATAACCAGGGGGCATTGCAGTGGAGGACAACTGGAATGAGAGGCTGACACAGAGAGTAGGCCCAAATCAGTAAGTAGTCGAAATGCAGTTCAAAATTGGCAACCGTAGTAAACAGGCGGCACAGCTTTGTTCAGTGGAGGAGAACAGCAAGGAGTGGCAGACACCGATAGTAGGCCCCAACCCAACTAGTAGGCCAAATGCAGTCTAACATTAACAACTACTTAACGAGCGCCTGAAAACGGAATTTCAGGACAGGAAACCAGGAGAACAGCAAGGAGCGGCAGACACTGTTAGTAGGCCCCAAACCAACTAGTACGCCAAATGCAGTTGTTCCATTTAACCACAATTTAACGAGAGCCTGAAGATAGAAGCTCAGGAAAGGCAACCTGGAGAACACCTTGGAGTGGAACACACCATCTCTCTCCACCCCATACCCATTTTGTAGGCCTAATGCAGTGTAGTTTTCTACAACTACTAAACGAGAGTCGGAAGACCGAAGCAATGGCA
Source organism: Ranitomeya imitator (assembly GCF_032444005.1). Taxonomy (NCBI): domain Eukaryota; kingdom Metazoa; phylum Chordata; class Amphibia; order Anura; family Dendrobatidae; genus Ranitomeya; species Ranitomeya imitator. The sequence continues at coordinate 1,091,135,119 of NC_091282.1, read as the reverse complement.
AGGAAACCTGGGGAACACCTTGGAGTGTAACACACCATCTCTCTCCACCCGATACCCATTTTGTAGGCCTAATGCAGTGTAGTTTTCTACAACTACTAAACGAGAGTCTGAAGATCGAAGCAATGGCGAGGAAACCTGGAGAACACCTTGGAGTGTAACACACCATCTCTCTCCACCCCATAGCCAATTTGGAGGCCTAATGCAGTGTAGTTTCCAACAACTACTAAACGAGAGCATTAAGATCAAAGCTCTGGAAAGGCAACCTGGGGAACACCTTGGAGTGTAACACACCCTCTCTCTACACCACGGAAGGGCTGATTCTTAGGAAGGAAGGCTGTCGGAAAGAAGCAGGGCGTGTCCGAGGGTGATTATATTCTTATTAGGTATATACTCACCCTCGGACGCGCCCTGCTTCTTTATTTGTAATGAATGTTTATTTGCAATGTGGTTTTGACTTACTCTATTTTTTTGGTAAATAATGATTTTATTATTTTCATTGTTTTGCATCTTCTTGGCAATAATATAAAGAAGACGCGACAGGACAACACTCGGTGGATGCCATATCTGTGTTTTAAATTGAAAAAAACTTTCAGTTAACTACTTGCAGGAGAAAGTTATTGTAGCTGGTGGCCATTTTTAGTACTGTACCAGATTTTTGTTGTATGTGTTTGTTTTTAATGTTAAAATGTCTGCATTTGATATCTCTCCAGTATTTTCTTTTTTATAAGCAAAATACTTATTTTTATATTTTCTGATGTTGGTTCAAGGGGTACACGGGCAGCAGTAGACAGGTCAGTGGAGGCCTAGTGGAAGGAGGGACCGCAGACAGGCTTCGAAGCCCTAACATAATAAATTGGGCTGGCTGTAGGCAATTTAAAATTGGTTCCAGGGGAACACGGGCGGCAGTAGCCAGGTCAGTGTAGTAGTAGTGGAAAGAACGGGCCGCAGACAGGCTTCGAAGGCCTAACATAACAAAAATTGGGCTGTAGGCAATTTAAAATTGGTTCCAGGGGAACACGGGCAGCAGTAGACAGGTCAGTGGAGGCCTAGTGGAAGGAGGGACCGCAGACAGGCTTCGAAGCCCTAACATAATAAATTGGGCTGGCTGTAGGCAATTTAAAATTGGTTTCAGGGGAACACGGGCGGCAGAAGACAGGTCAGTGGAGGCCTAGTGGAAGGAGGGACCGCAGACAGGCTTCGAAGCCCTAACATAATAAATTGGGCTGGCTGTAGGCAATTTAAAATTGGTTCCAGGGGAACACGGGCAGCAGTAGACAGGTCAGTGGAGGCCTAGTGGAAGGAGGGACCGCAGACAGGCTTCGAAGCCCTAACATAATAAATTGGGCTAGCTGTAGGCAATTTAAAATTGGTTCCAGGGGAACACGGGCGGCAGTAGCCAGGTCAGTGTAGTAGTAGTGGAAAGAACGGGCCGCAGACAGGCTTCGAAGGCCTAACATAACAAAAATTGGGCTGTAGGCAATTTAAAATTGGTTCCAGGGGAACACGGGCAGCAGTAGACAGGTCAGTGGAGGCCTAGTGGAAGGAGGGACCGCAGACAGGCTTCGAAGCCCTAACATAATAAATTGGGCTGGCTGTAGGCAATTTAAAATTGGTTCCAGGGGAACACGGGCGGCAGTAGACAGGTCAGTGGAGGCCTAGTGGAAGGAGGGACTGCAGACAGGCATCGAAGCCCTAACATAATAATTTGGGCTGGCTGTAGGCAATTTAAAATTGGTTCCAGGGGAACACGGGCGGCAGTAGACAGGTCAGTGGAGGCCTAGTGGAAGGAGGGACCGCAGACAGGCTTCGAAGCCCTAACATAATAAATTGGGCTGGCTGTAGGCAATTTAAAATTGGTTCCAGGGGAACACGGGCGGCAGTAGACAGGTCAGTGGAGGCCTAGTGGAAGGAGGGACCGCAGACAGGCTTCGAAGCCCTAACATAATAAATTGGGCTGGCTGTAGGCAATTTAAAATTGGTTCCAGGGGAACACGGGCGGCAGTAGCCAGGTCAGTGTAGTAGTAATGGAAAGAACGGGCCGCAGACAGGCTTCGAAGGCCTAACATAACAAAAATTGGGCTGTAGGCAATTTAAAATTGGTTCCAGGGGAACACGGGCAGCAGTAGACAGGTCAGTGGAGGCCTAGTGGAAGGAGGGACCGCAGACAGGCTTCGAAGCCCTAACATAATAAATTGGGCTGGCTGTAGGCAATTTAAAATTGGTTCCAGGGGAACACGGGCGGCAGTAGACAGGTCAGTGGAGGCCTAGTGGAAGGAGGGACCGCAGACAGGCTTCGAAGCCCTAACATAATAAATTGGGCTGGCTGTAGGCAATTTAAAATTGGTTCCAGGGGAACACGGGCAGCAGTAGACAGGTCAGTGGAGGCCTAGTGGAAGGAGGGACCGCAGACAGGCTTCGAAGCTCTAACATAATAAATTGGGCTGGCTGTAGGCAATTTAAAATTGGTTCCAGGGGAACACGGGCGGCAGTAGCCAGGTCAGTGTAGTAGTAGTGGAAAGAACGGGCCGCAGACAGGCTTCGAAGGCCTAACATAACAAAAATTGGGCTGTAGGCAATTTAATATTGGTTCCAGGGGAACACGGGCGGCAGTAGACAGGTCAGTGGAGGCCTAGTGGAAGGAGGGACCGCAGACAGGCTTCGAAGCCCTAACATAATAAATTGGGCTGGCTGTAGGCAATTTAAAATTGGTTCCAGGGGAACACGGGCAGCAGTAGACAGGTCAGTGGAGGCCTAGTGGAAGGAGTGACCGCAGACAGGCTTCGAAGGCCTAACATAAGAAAAATGTCAATACAATGGTATTGATAGTGCCAGGCATTGAAGGATGTCAGCGCATAGACTAAACATTGGTGGAGCTGTGAGAGAAAATTTTGCAAGTGGTAGAGCACTGTTTGAGCTGGGGGGGGACTGTCTTGTGGCCGGCGGTACAGGCCCAGGGCCCCTCATATTACAACGGTGTGTCTGACGTTGGGTGCGCACCACCACCGCCAGACACTTTATTGTACTATGAGGGACCTAGTGGCAGTGCCGTCGACCAAAAGCAGGCACACCCACCTCTTCAGACAAACAGTACTCTCACTGGTGCTGGCGCCAAGTGGCGATACCACGGCCCCGTGTGGGGACTTTGGCCATTTAGGGAGGTGTTAACATGTCGGATGCTGGACAATCAGGTGCTGCAAATTACGAGATTGGAAAAGTCATTCAGAATAGTCCACAGGCAAGACCTTTACATAGGAAAGCTAGGTGTCAGCCGGGCAAGGTGGGGCAAAAGATTTCGAAATCCAGTTGTGGTTCATTTTAATGAAGGTTAGATCATCTACATTTTGGGTAGCCAGACGAGTCCTTTTTTCTGTTAGTATTGAACCTGCAGCACTGAATACTCTTTCTGATAGGACACTAGCTGCCGGGCAAGCAAGCTCCTGCAATGCATATTCTGCCAATTCTGGCCAGGTGTCTAATTTTGATGCCCAGTAATCAAATGGGAATGACGGTTGAGGGAGAACGTCGATAAGGGATGAAAAATAGTTAGTAACCATACTGGACAAATGTTGTCTCCTGTCACTTTGAATTGATGCTGCAGTACCTGTCCTGTCTGCGGTCATAGCAAAATCACTCCACAACCTGGTCAGAAAACCCCTCTGGCCAATGCCACTTCTGATTTCTGCCCCTCTAACACCTCTGGTCTGCTGGCCCCTGCAGCTCGTGTTAGAACGATCACGGGCGCTGTGTGCAGGGAATGCCAGAAGCAAACGGTCAATAAGAGTTGATTGTTTGGTTGCTAATATTAGTTCCAAGTTCTCATGTGGCATTATATTTAGCAATTTGCCTTTATAGCGAGGATCAAGGAGGCAGGCCAACCAGTAATCGTCATTGTTCATCATTTTTGTTATGCGTGTGTCCCTTTTGAGGATACGTAAGGCATAATCCGCCATGTGGCCCAAAGTTCCAGTTCTCAAATCTGTGGTTGTGCTTGGTTGAGGGGCAGTTTCAGGCAAATCCATGTCACTTGTGTCCCTCCAAAAACCAGAACCCGGCCTTGCCGCGCCAACAATTTCCACTGGCCCCGGAAAAGCTTCCTCATTAAAAATATAATCATCCCCATCATCCTCCTCGTCCTCCTCCTCCTCTTCGCCCGCTACCTCGTCCTGTACACTGCCCTGGCCAGACAATGGCTGACTGTCATCAAGGCTTTCCTCTTCCTCAGCTGCAGACGCCTGATCCTTTATGTGCGTCAAACTTTGCATCAGCAGACGCATTAGGGGGATGCTCATGCTTATTATGGCGTTGTCTGCACTAACCAGCCGTGTGCATTCCTCAAAACACTGAAGGACTTGACACATGTCTTGAATCTTCGACCACTGCACACCTGACAACTCCATGTCTGCCATCCTACTGCCTGCCCGTGTATGTGTATCCTCCCACAAAAACATAACAGCCCGCCTCTGTTCACACAGTCTCTGAAGCATGTGCAGTGTTGAGTTCCACCTTGTTGCAACGTCTATGATTAGGCGATGCTGGGGAAGGTTCAAAGAACGCTGATAGGTCTGCATACGGCTGGAGTGTACGGGCGAACGGCGGATATGTGAGCAAAGTCCACGCACTTTGAGGAGCAGGTCGGATAACCCCGGATAACTTTTCAGGAAGCACTGCACCACCAGGTTTAAGGTGTGAGCCAGGCAAGGAATGTGTTTCAGTTGGGAAAGGGAGATGGCAGCCATGAAATTCCTTCCGTTATCACTCACTACCTTGCCTGCCTCAAGATCTACAGTGCCCAGCCATGACTGCGTTTCTTTCTGCAAGAACTCGGACAGAACTTCAGCGGTGTGTCTGTTGTCGCCCAAACACTTCATAGCCAATACAGCCTGCTGACGTTTGCCAGTAGCTGCCCCATAATGGGAGACCTGGTGTGCAACAGTGGCAGCTGCGGATGGAGTGGTTGTGTGACTGCGGTCTGTGGACGAGGTCTCGCTTCTGCAGGAGGACGAGGAGGAGGAGGAGGGGGTGCGAACGGCTACAGCCAACTGTTTCCTAGACCGTGGGCTAGGCAGAACTGTTCCAAACTTCCTGTCCCCTATGGACCCTGCATCCACCACATTTACCCAGTGTGCCTTGATGGACACGTAACGTCCCTGGCCATGCCTACTGGTCCATGCATCTGTTGTCAGGTGCACCTTTGTGCTCACAGATTGCCTGAGTGCATGGACGATGCACTCTTTAACATGCTGGTGGAGGGCTGGGATGGCTTTTCTGGAAAAAAAGTGTCGACTGGGTAGCTCGTAGCGTGGTACAGCGTAGTCCATCAGGGCTTTGAAAGCTTTGCTTTCAACTAACCGGTAGGGCATCATCTCTAACGAGATTAGTCTAGCTATGTGGGCGTTCAAACCCTGTGTACGCGGCTGCGAGGCTAAGTACTTCCTTTTTCTAACCATAGTCTCATGTAGGGTGAGCTGGACTGGAGAGCTGGAGATCGTGGAACTAGCGGGGGTGCCGGTGAACATGGCAGACTGAGAGACGGTGGGAGATGGTATTGTTGCCACCGGTGCCCTAGATGCAGTGTTTCCTACTACGAAACTGGTGATTCCCTGACCCTGACTGCTTTGGCCTGGCAAAGAAACCTGCACAGATACTGCAGGTGGTGCAGAAAATGGTGGCCCTACACTGCCGGAAGGGATGTTGTGTTGATGACTAGCTTCATTGGCCGAGGGTGCTACAACCTTAAGAGACGTTTGGTAGTTAGTCCAAGCTTGCAAATGCATGGTGGTTAAATGTCTATGCATGCAACTTGTATTGAGACTTTTCAGATTCTGCCCTCTGCTTAAGGTAGTTGAACATTTTTGACAGATGACTTTGCGCTGATCAATTGGATGTTGTTTAAAAAAATGCCAGACTGCACTTTTTCTAGCATCGGATACCTTTTCAGGCATTGCAGACTGAGCTTTAACCGGATGGCCACGCTGTCCTCCAACAGGTTTTGACTTTGCCACGCGTTTTGGGCAAGATACGGGCCCGGCAGATGGAACCTGTTTCGATGTTGATGCCTGCTGCGGCCCCTCCTCCTCCGCTTCAGAACTGCTGCCGCCTGCACCCTGTTCCCCCAATGGCTGCCAATCGGGGTCAAGAACTGGGTCATCTATTACCTCTTCTTGTAGCTCGTGTGCAACTTCGTCTGTGTCACCGTGTCGGTCGGTGGTATAGCGTTCGTGATGGGGCAACATAGTCTCATCAGGGTCTGATTCTTGATCAGCACCCTGCGAGGGCAATGTTGTGGTCTGAGTCAAAGGACCAGCATAGTAGTCTGGCTGTGGCTGTGCATCAGTGCACTCCATGTCAGATTCAACTTGTAATGGGCATGGACTGTTAAATGCTTCACTTTCTAAGCCAGGGACGGTATGTGTAAAGAGCTCCATGGAGTAACCCGTTGTGTCGCCTGCTGCATTCTTCTCTGTTGTTGTTTTTGCTGAAGAGGACAAGGAAGCGACTTGTCCCTGACTGTGAACATCCACTAACGACGCGCTGCTTTTACTTTTACCAGTTTCACGAGAGGAGGCAAAAGAGCTAGAGGCTGAGTCAGCAAGATAAGCCAAAACTTGCTCTTGCTGCTCCGGCTTTAAAAGCGGTTTTCCTACTCCCAGAAAAGGGAGCGTTCGAGGCCTTGTGTAGCCAGACGACGAACCTGGCTCCACGCTCCAGACTTAGGTGCAATATTTTTTTTCCCACGACCACCTGATGCTCCACCACTACCACTACCCTCATTACCAGCTGACAATGAACGCCCCCGGCCACGACCTCTTCCACCAGACTTCCTCATTGTTTTAAAAATGTTACCAAACTAACGGTATTTGTTGCTGTCACACAACTTACACGGTGAGCTATAACTTCAGTATGATTTAGCTACCCCTTTACAGGTGGGTGAGACCACAACGAAAATCAGGCACAATGTTACACACTCTGTTGTTGGTGGCAACAAATGAGAGAGATGCCACACACGCAGGACTGTCACTGAAGCGCAAATGTAAATATTAATCTCCCACTGATTTTTATTTTTTTTTTTAAAAGGGAGACTTTAGAAAAAAAAAAATAATAAAAAAAAAAGATTTTTTAAGGAAGAATTTATAAACCAAATAAAATGAAATGATTGTTTCAGGGAGAATTTAGAAAACAAATAAAAAAAAATAGGCTTTCTATGGCCCACTGAGTGAGAGAGGACGCACACAGGAGTCAGGAGTGGCACACAAGCCCAGAGGCCAATATTTATCTCCCACTGATTGATTTAGTGATTTTTTCAGGTAGATTTTGGAACCCAAATCAAGCAAAAAAATTAATAGGCTTTCTATGGCCCACAATTGGAGAGAGAGAGATGGCACACCCAGGAGTCAAGACTGGCACACAAGCAGAAAGGGCAATATTAATCTCCCACTGATTTGATTTTTTTTTTTTTTTTTCAGGGAGACTTTAGAAAAAAAAATACAAAAAAATGAATTTTTCAGGAATAATTTAGAAACCAAATAAAATAAAATGATTTTTTCAGGGAGAATTTAGAAAACAAATAAAACAAAAAATAGGCTTTCTAGGGCCCACTGAGTGAGAGAGGACGCACACAGGAGTCAGGAGTGGCACACAAGCCCAGAGGCCAATATTTATCTCCCACTGATTGATTTAGTGATTTTTTCAGGTAGATTTTGGAACCCAAATCAAGCAAAAAAATTAATAGGCTTTCTATGGCCCACAATTGGAGAGAGAGAGATGGCACACCCAGGAGTCAAGACTGGCACACAAGCAGAAAGGGCAATATTAATCTCCCACTGATTTGATTTTTTTTTTTTTTCAGGGAGACTTTAGAAAAAAAAAAATAAAAAAAAATGATTTTTTCAGGAATAATTTAGAAACCAAATAAAATAAAATGATTTTTTCAGGGAGAATTTAGAAAACAAATAAAACAAAAAATAGGCTTTCTAGGGCCCACTGAGTGAGAGAGGACGCACACAGGAGTCAGGAGTGGCACACAAGCCCAGAGGCCAATATTTATCTCCCACTGATTGATTTATTGATTTTTTCAGGTAGAATTTAGAACCCAAATCAACCAAAAAAATAAATAGGCTTTCTATGGCCCACTATTTGTGAGAGAGATGGCACGCTCAGGACTGGCACACAAGCCCAGAGGCCAATATTAATCTCCCACTTTTTTTTTTTTTTTTCCAGGGAAAATTTATAAACCCAATAAAAAAAATAATAAATAGGCATTCTATGGCCCACTATCTGAGAGAGAGAGATGGCACGCTTAGGACTGGCACACAAGCCCAAAGGCCAATATTAATCTCCCACTGATTGATTTATTGATTTTTTCAGGTAGAATTTAGAACCCAAATCAACCAAAAAAATAAATAGGCTTTCTATGGCCCACTATTTGTGAGAGAGATGGCACGCTCAGGACTGGCACACAAGCCCAGAGGCCAATATTAATCTCCCACTTTTTTTTTTTTTTTCCAGGGAAAATTTATAAACCCAATAAAAAAAATAATAAATAGGCTTTCTATGGCCCACTATCTGAGAGAGAGAGATGGCACGCTTAGGACTGGCACACAAGCCCAAAGGCCAATATTAATCTCCCACTGATTGATTTATTGATTTTTTCAGGTAGAATTTAGAACCCAAATCAAGCAAAAAAATTAATAGGCTTTCTATGGCCCACTGAGTGAGAGATGGCACACACAGGAGTCAGGAGTGGCACACAAGCCCAGAGGCCAATATTTATCTCCCACTGATTGATTTAGTGATTTTTTCAGGTAGATTTTGGAACCCAAATCAAGCAAAAAAATTAATAGGCTTTCTATGGCCCACAATTGGAGAGAGAGAGATGGCACACCCAGGAGTCAAGACTGGCACACAAGCAGAAAGGGCAATATTAATCTCCCACTGATTTGATTTTTTTTTTTTTTTTTCAGGGAGACTTTAGAAAAAAAAAATACAAAAAAATGAATTTTTCAGGAATAATTTAGAAACCAAATAAAATAAAATGATTTTTTCAGGGAGAATTTAGAAAACAAATAAAACAAAAAATAGGCTTTCTAGGGCCCACTGAGTGAGAGAGGACGCACACAGGAGTCAGGAGTGGCACACAAGCCCAGAGGCCAATATTTATCTCCCACTGATTGATTTAGTGATTTTTTCAGGTAGATTTTGGAACCCAAATCAAGCAAAAAAATTAATAGGCTTTCTATGGCCCACAATTGGAGAGAGAGAGATGGCACACCCAGGAGTCAAGACTGGCACACAAGCAGAAAGGGCAATATTAATCTCCCACTGATTTGATTTTTTTTTTTTTTCAGGGAGACTTTAGAAAAAAAAAAATAAAAAAAAATGATTTTTTCAGGAATAATTTAGAAACCAAATAAAATAAAATGATTTTTTCAGGGAGAATTTAGAAAACAAATAAAACAAAAAATAGGCTTTCTAGGGCCCACTGAGTGAGAGAGGACGCACACAGGAGTCAGGAGTGGCACACAAGCCCAGAGGCCAATATTTATCTCCCACTGATTGATTTATTGATTTTTTCAGGTAGAATTTAGAACCCAAATCAACCAAAAAAATAAATAGGCTTTCTATGGCCCACTATTTGTGAGAGAGATGGCACGCTCAGGACTGGCACACAAGCCCAGAGGCCAATATTAATCTCCCACTTTTTTTTTTTTTTTCCAGGGAAAATTTATAAACCCAATAAAAAAAATAATAAATAGGCTTTCTATGGCCCACTATCTGAGAGGGAGAGATGGCACGCTTAGGACTGGCACACAAGCCCAAAGGCCAATATTAATCTCCCACTGATTGATTTATTGATTTTTTCAGGTAGAATTTAGAACCCAAATCAACCAAAAAAATAAATAGGCTTTCTATGGCCCACTATTTGTGAGAGAGATGGCACGCTCAGGACTGGCACACAAGCCCAGAGGCCAATATTAATCTCCCACTTTTTTTTTTTTTTTCCAGGGAAAATTTATAAACCCAATAAAAAAAATAATAAATAGGCTTTCTATGGCCCACTATCTGAGATAGAGAGATGGCACGCTTAGGACTGGCACACAAGCCCAAAGGCCAATATTAATCTCCCACTGATTGATTTATTGATTTTTTCAGGTAGAATTTAGAACCCAAATCAACCAAAAAAATAAATAGGCTTTCTATGGCCCACTATTTGTGAGAGAGATGGCACGCTCAGGACTGGCACACAAGCCCAGAGGCCAATATTAATCTCCCACTTTTTTTTTTTTTTTCCAGGGAAAATTTATAAACCCAATAAAAAAAATAATAAATAGGCTTTCTATGGCCCACTATCTGAGAGAGAGAGATGGCACGCTTAGGACTGGCACACAAGCCCAAAGGCCAATATTAATCTCCCACTGATTGATTTATTGATTTTTTCAGGTAGAATTTAGAACCCAAATCAAGCAAAAAAATTAATAGGCTTTCTATGGCCCATTGAGTGAGAGATGGCACACACAGGAGTCAGGAGTGGCACACAAGCCCTGAGGCCAATATTTTTCTCCCACTGATTGATGTTGTGATTTTTTCAGGTAGATTTTGGAACCCAAATCAAGCAAAAAAATAAATAGGCTTTCTATGGCCCACTGAGTGAGAGATGGCACACACAGGAGTAAGGAGTGGCACACAAGCCCTGAGGCCAATATTTTTCTCCCACTGATTGATGTTGTGATTTTTTCAGGTACATTTTGGAACCCAAATCAAGCAAAAAAATAAATAGGCTTTCTATGGCCCACTGAGTGAGAGATGGCACACACAGGAGTAAGGAGTGGCACACAAGCCCTGAGGCCAATATTTTTCTCCCACTGATTGATGTAGTGATTTTTTCAGGCAGATTTTAGAACCCAAATCAAGCAAAAAAATAAATAGGCTTTCTATGGCCCACTGAGTGAGAGATGACACAGACAGGGATGGCACTCTAGCAGAAATGCCAATCTTAATCTCCCACAAAAAAAAAAAAAAAAAAGGAACTGTCCTTCAATTACTATCTCCCTGCAGTAATCTCAGCCAGGTATGGCAGGCAGCAATAAGGAGTGGACTGATGCACAAATTAAATAAAAAGTGTGGACAAACAAACAAGATAGCTGTGCAGAAAGGAAGGAACAAGAGGATTTGTGCTTTGAAAAAAGCAGTTGGTTTGCACAGCGGCGTAAACACAGCAATGCAGCTATCAGGGAGCCTTCTAGGGCAGCCCAATGAGTTACAGCGCTGAGGAAAAAAAAAAATGTAGCTTCCACTGTCCCTGCACACCGAAGGTGGTGTTGGGCTGTGGAAATCGCTACAGCACAAGCGGTTTGGTGGTTAATGGACCCTGCCTAACGCTATCCCTGCTTCTGACGAAGCGGCAGCAACCTCTCCCTAAGCTCAGATCAGCAGCAGTAACATGGCGGTCGGCGGGAACGCCCCTTTATAGCCCCTGTGACGCCGCGGACAGCAAGCCAATCACTGCAATGCCCTTCTCTAAGATGGTGGGGACCAGGACCTATGTCATCACGCTGCCCACACTCTGCGTTTACCTTCATTGGCTGTGAAATGGCGCTTTTCGCGTCATTGAAACGCGACTTTGGCGCGAAAGTCGCGTACCGCATGGCCGACCCCGCACAGGGGTCGGATCGGGTTTCATGAAACCCGACTTTGTCAAAAGTCGGCGACTTTTGAAAATGTTCGACCCGTTTCGCTCAACCCTAGTGACCACCATGCCAGAAGCATAATTTAGAGGTCATTTCCCAGAAGTGTTGCAGCTGGAAAGGGGTCCAGTGATCAGACTAACGGCGGCCAATCATTTGCCCATGTCGGTAGCCCAAGAGTGAAGTGTCTCGAGTACTGGGAATGCCAGAAGAGTTGATACAACTGGAGGCTGTACAGTTGGCAGTAAGGCAAAGAGACCCATGGACTGTAGCCGTTACAATGACACTGGAGCAGTCACCTGGAAGCATTAAGGAGGGTTGTCAAATTTTGGAGTAGATGCAGGCTGAATTGATGGGACTCTCATCACAACAGGTGCAACAGGTGGAGGCTGTACTGGAGCTCTACCAGGGAGTCTTCGCTTGCCATGAAGATGACTTAGGGTGCACCATGGCCATCACCCACAAAATTCCAATATGAATGCTGCCCCAGATCAAGAGAGATATTGCCAGATACTGCCTCAGATGTAAAAGGAGGTGAAGGAAATGCTGGCCCATATGATGCAAAGCAGAGTCATATATGATAGTCAGAGCCCGCCTGTGGGTGGCCCCTATTGCTCTAATCCAGAAAAAAGACGGAACCCTGCACTTCTGTGATAATTACAGATGACTAAATGCTTGTAGGGTGCGGGACTCCTATCCATTGCCCAGGATTGAGGAATCCTGGGCAATGGGAAAGGCGAAGTACTTCTGATCACTGGATCTGGCCAGTGGGTACTGGCAGGTGCCCATGGCTGAACATGACTGGCCGAAGACGGTGTTCATACTGCCCATGGGATTTTTTGAGTTTAATCGGATGCCTTTCGGCCTGACTAATGCTCCCGGGACATTTCAGTGGTTAATGGAAAACTGCTTAGGGGACTGGAATTCGAAGCAACACTCATCTACGTTGTTGACATCATTGTCTATGAGCCAACTTTTGAGGAAAATCTTCGGCGAATGGAACAAATATTGAGTTGGCTGCAGAGTCACGGTTTGAAAGTGAAGCCCCAAAAATGTCACCTCCTTTGTCAAAAATTTGAGTACCTGGGACACATCATATCTACTGAAGGAATGAGACAGGCAATTGAAAAGATAGCAGCTGTGCAAGAATGGCCCACCCCAACAACAGTGAAGGATGTTCAGCCCTTCTTTGGGCTTACTGGGCACTACCGAAGGTTCGTAATGCATTCCACCTGTATAGCCAACGAACTGCTGGAGCTACTAAAGGGAGTTTCGTCCGGTTCGAAGAATCGAGCTATTCAATGGCGGAGCAGGCAGGAGGAAGCCTTCAGAGCCTTAAAAATGGCCTTGACAGAGGGCTCAATACTTGCTTATGCACATTTCTCACAGTCCTTCATCCTCAACACAGACGTGAGCCTACATCACCTGGGGGGTCATTCTATCACAGATGCAGGCAGGGAAAGAATGAGTGATAGCCTATGAGAGCCGATCTCCTCATGACTCCCGGACAACTACAGCTCTTTCAAATTGGAACTGCTGGCATTGGTGTGGGCAATGACTGAAAAGTTTGGGGAATATTTGTTGGTGTCTGAAGTCTTGGTGCGTACTGATAATAATCCCTTTGCTTACCTGGAAAATGCAAAATTGGGGGCCCTGAAACAACGATGGGTAGCACATATGGCGAAGTATCGCTACAAGATTGCTTATAGAACCAAGGCTGAGAACACACACCGATGATCTCTCGCAAGTGACTCATGAGCGGCCTGAACGTGACCGAGATGAAGAATTGAAGGCAGAGGAGATTCCTGGTTTCCGGGACCATGCTATGTCATTGGTGGCAACGCAGGGACAGATCAGAGAGGTGTCCGGAGAGCAGTTGCTAGGATGGCCTTGGGATGACTGAGTGCAACTCCAACCAGCAGACAAAGAGCTTACCCAGATGAAACAGTGGGTGGCACTGAAGTAACTTCCCAGTCGGCAACAGAAAGATGCTCATTCCACAGGGCTCTGCAGATTCTGAGACAGTGGCAGAGGCTTCAGTTGGATGATGGATTGCTATATGGATGAGTACAACTGGTGCGGGAGTTGGGGGTCACTTGGCAAGTAGTACTCCCAGAAAAGATGAGCTGTGTGGTAGCTACGGAGGCCCATGAGAGAGGGGCTCACTTTGGTCTTGAGAAGATGTTCCAGAAGCTGGTGTATCACCCTCGGTTGAAAACTGCAGTAGAGGTGGCCTGTCAACAATGTCAGAGTTGTAAACTAGCCAAACCTCCAGAGCAGAGAACTCCGACACAGATCATTGTGACTTCTGCCCCCTTAGAGCTATTGATGATTGACTACCTAGCACATCTCGGATATGAACATTGTCTGGTGATGACTGATCACTTTACCAAGTTCATTGTAGTGACTCCGACCCAGGACAAGACTGCTGAGTCAGCTGCACAGGCCATCTGCTGAGACTTCATCTGGGTGTATGGTTGCCCAAAGAGAATTACACTCTGACCAAGGCGCATGCTTCCAAGGTCAAGTGATGGAGGAGTTACACCGTTTATACTAGATTGAGAAGTCGAGGACTATGCCCTAGAGACCATGACATTAGAGTCATGGTAAGTTTAATAGCAAGACTGTTGTGTTATATTGCAATCTTATTTGCTTAATTATCTCTTATCTCCCTGCGAGGAGTTCTCCCTATTGTTATAATTAAAGTGCATTATTGCTAACCCTTGCTCTTCATTTCATGCATCCCGGTACCTGCTTACAGCTCCATCACCCAGTTTTACCTTTCCCTCTGTATTGAGGGGTCTGAGTTTGAGGTGGATGAAATGGCTTCTTCTTGAGGGTTTTTGGCTCAGGAAGAATTTTCTTTTTGTCGGTCACCTTCCCCAGTAATTCGCCCATTGCAGGACCAAACAAATATTCTCCTTAGAAGGGAATAGAGCATAGTTTAGACTTGGATAGGATGTCTCCGCTCCACAACTTTAACCAAAGTTTGGGTGGTGTTGGAGAGTACTGACGTACTCGCAGCAATGCGAACTGACTCAGCAGAGGCGTCTGCAAGGAAACCAACAGCTTTCTGTAGGAGAGGTAAAGAGGCCAAAAAGTCTTCTCTAGGAGTGTCACCTCTAATATGGTCTTCCAGTTGTTGCAACCAGAGAAATAGGGTTCTCGTGACACGCTGCTCATAGCAATGCTGTAGTTCAGCTACATAGAGGTTATCTGTGCATCACCTCTATGTAGCAGAAGCGATCGAGTAGTGGATGCTTCTAGCCTCTCATGGAGGCTATTGAAGCATGCCAAAATTAAAAAAAAATGTGTTTAAAAATCTTTAAAAAAATATATAAAAGTTCAAATCACTTCCCTTTAGCCCCAATCAAAATAAAACAATAAAAAAACAAGAAACAATAAAAAATCAAACCTACACATATTTGGTATTGCCGCTTTCAGAATCGCCTGATCTATCAAAAAAAAAAGGATCAACCTGATTGCTAAACGGCATAGCGAGAAAGAAAATCAAAACGCCAACATTACATTTTTTGTTGGTCACTGCAACATTGCATTAAAATGCAATAACGGGCAATCAAAAGGACTTATCAGGGATGAATGTTCTTCCCGGACAATTTTCTCTGTACATAGCTGACATAAGGCTTTCTTGTAGCCGGATGGGAGTTTTTTTTTACTGTAGATGGCGCTTTTGGGATTGCAGTTTTTTCCCTAGATTTTGGTGCAGTGTCCTTGTCTCCGTAGAAGAGAGAAAAAGGGAAATTCCCATAAGGATGGATCCTGTACCAAAGTGCTTACCCTTACCAGGTATACTCACTGGGCCAGGGTTAGGGCTGGGCTCTGCAGATGCAGATCTAAGAGAAGGCACATCCATCATTTAGAACCTCAGTCCTACTTTATGGAGTCATCAGTCAGGGTCCTTTTATACAGGAACTGAGACCCAGTGCTTCTTCTCATCCAATAGGATGAGATCTCTCCCCCACCGTGATGGGTCCTGTCTTCCGGCACCTTCCCCCAGGAGGCCCCCAGGCACTTCTTCACCATCCAGCATGGCCAGCGGCGCCGGAGGATGGTGGTGCGGTCCCACCCAAGGCAGGAGCAGCTGAGGGAGGAAGGTGGGGGATGATCGACCCAGACTGCCCAGCTTAAAGGTACTAGGACCCAGACTGCCCAGTTTAAGAGTGACACACAAAAAACCTCTTCATCCCTTTGGGACAGGAAAACACTGGGGGTTGTGGGAAGGAGAGGGCTATTTAAACCTCTTGTTTCCTGTCCCTAATTAGGATGGGGAGGCAACCTCCTGTGTGCTGTCGTGGAGGGGATTAGAGAAAACTAAAGTACCGTGATTCCCCAAAAATAAAACAGGGACTTTTTTGCTCAGAAAGATGGGTTAGAACTTATTTTAAAGGGAGGTCTTTTTTGTTTTCCGTGAACAACAATCCACATTTATTATTGAACAAACAAATCAGCATTTTTTCAAATATAATCATGTCATTATACTGCACATTCACATTACACAAACACACAGACCCTGCACTTACACATATATATGCACACACACATTGCACATATTGTACATACACATATATATTGTGGTAGATCCGCTCACTCAGCTGAGCACAGAGGTAGACATAGGAACACTGTCTTTTTATGATCTTCACTGGTTTATTATATATGCTGCATAAACCATGATGGTGTAAAAATAAACATGGCCCTTGGGGCAAAAACAGAAAAAAACAAAATGGTAACACAAAGCATAGTTCTTGTGAAAGCGGGGATCTGCCCGCTCAGGGTTAGCAAAAACATATGGTTCAGGTTAGCATATACATAAACACTTCTCTGGAGTTAGCCTCATAAGGCCAACTATTTAAACCCCAGACCACACCCTGAGGTGGAGATATGCTGACCTCCAGGATTTTGCTAGTGATTTTGTCACATATCCCCCCTCTGCCCAAAGTTGGGAGTTTTGGCACTTTTACTCACTAAGCAGGGAAGACTGGACAGGGCATCTGCATTACCATGTAATTTCCCTGGCCTATGCTTCAAGCTGTAGTCCTGGAGTGCCAGAAACCACCTAGTCACCCAGGCATTCTTCCTGTTCCCTTCCCTCATCCATCTCTTGGGCGCATCGTCTGACACTAACCTGAACTTCCAGCCTAACAGGTAGTAATTCAGTGTGTTAATTGCCTATTTGATGACCAAACATTCTTTATCCATGATGGCACAGTTTTTCTCACAGAGAGATTTCTACTTAAGTACAGGATGGAATGTTACTCCCTTCCTGGGACAACACAACCCCCAACCTCACCTCTGAGGTGTCTGTCTGGACCATGTTTGGCCATCGACATATTTCTACCCCTAAGAAGATTAGTAAGGGGGTGGCTATCATGGTGAAATGTGGGTTAAATCGCTGATAGCATCCCACAATTGCCAGAAATGTCAGAACTTATTTGTTGGAGCTCAGTTGCGGCAAATTCTGGATTGCCTCTGCTTTATTTACTTGAAGCCTGATTTCAAATCTTTTGACTATATAGCCATTTTTCCTATGGTGCACTTCTTTGGGTTTATGGTAAACCCTGCCTTCCTCAATGCATCCAGTACCACCTAGTAGATGACTTCCCCAATTCGGGCTACACGGATCACGTATCACGATGTTGTCCAGATAAGCTTTTGTGTACTTTTTGTGAGAGGCTAGGAATAGGTGTTATGACCTGGTGGTTAGGAGCACCGGCACGACCTGATACTTAAACTCACACAGGACAAGCTCTGGGATGTGGGAGCTCTGCTGACCGCAGGCCCTAATCCTATCACAACAACTAGAAATAGCCGTGGAGCGTTCCTGACACTCCCTAGATGCCTCCTCACAGCCTAAGAGCTAGCTAGCCCTAGAGATAGAAAATAAAGCCAACCTTGCCTCAGAGAAATTCCCCAAAGGAAAAGGCAGCCCCCCACATATATTGACTGTGAGTAAAGATGAAAGTCACAAACACAGAAATGAAACAGGTTTCAGCAAAGGGAGGCCAGACTTACTAAACAGACAGAGGATAGGAAAGGTATCTTTGCGGTCAGCACAAAAAACTACAAAAGACCACGCAGAGTGTGCAAAAAGACCTCCGCACCGACTACTCTGCATCCCAGAGCTTCCAGCTAGCAAGACAAAATCATGATAACCAGCTGGACAAGAAAACAATGAACAAATAATAACTATCAGGAACTTAGCTTCTGCTGGAGAAGACAGGTCACCAGAAAGATCCAAGAGCGAACTGAACCAATGCAGGAACATTGACAGCTGGCATGGAGTAATGATCTGAGTGGAGTTAAATAGAGCAGCCAATCAAAGGATAAACCACGTCACCTGTGTAAGGAACCTCAGAAGCAGCAGCTTCACTCACAGCCACCAGAGGAAGTCCATGGACAGAACTCGCCGAAGTACCATTCACGACCACAGGAGGGAGTTCGACAACAGAATTCACAACAGTTTCCCCCCTTGAGGAGGGGTCACCGAACCCTCACCAGAGCCCCTAGGCCGATCAGGATGAGCCAAATGAAAGGCACGAACTAGATTGGCAGCATGAACATCAGAGGCAAAAACCCAGGAATTATCTTCCTGACCATAACCCTTCCACTTGACCAGGTACTGGAGTTTCCGTCTCGAAACACGAGAATCCAAAATCTTCTCCAACACATACTCCAACTCCCCCTCGACCAACACCGTGGCAGGAGGATCAACGGAGGGAACCATAGGCGCCACGTATCTCCGCAACAATGACCTATGGAACACAATATGGATGACAAAAGAAGCTGGAAGGTCCAAACGAAATGACACAGGATTAAGAACTTCAGAAATCTTATATGGCCCAATGAAACGAGGCTTAAACTTAGGAGAGGAAACCTTCATAGGAACATGACGAGATGACAACCAAATCAAATTCCCAACACGAAGTCGGGGACCAACACAGCGCCGGCGGTTAGCGAAACGTTGAGCCTTCTCCTGGGACAATGTCAAATTGTCCACCACATGAGTCCAAATCCGCTGCAATCTGCCTACCACCGCATCCACACCAGGACAGTCCGAAGGCTCAACCTGCCCTGAAGAGAAACGAGGATGGAAACCAGAATTACAGCAAAAAGGAGAAACTAAAGTTGCCGAGCTGGCCCGATTATTGAGGGTGAACTCAGCCAAAGGCAAGAAGGACACCCAATCATCCTGATCAGCAGAAACAAAGCATCTCAGATATGTTTCCAAAGTCTGATTAGTTCGTTCGGTTTGGCCATTAGTCTGAGGATGGAAAGCCGAAGAAAAAGACAAATCAATGCCCATCTTAGCACAAAAGGACCGCCAAAACCTCGAAACAAACTGGGAACCTCTGTCCGAGACGATGTTCTCTGGAATGCCATGCAAACGAACCACATGCTGGAAAAACAATGGCACCAAATCAGAGGAGGAAGGCAATTTAGACAAGGGTACCAAATGGACCATCTTTGAGAAGCGATCACAAACCACCCAAATGACCGACATCCTTTGAGAAACAGGGAGATCAGAAATAAAATCCATGGAAATATGCGTCCAGGGCCTCTTCGGGACCGGCAAGGGCAAAAGCAACCCACTGGCACGAGAACAGCAGGGCTTAGCCCGAGCACAAGTCCCACAGGACTGCACAAAAGAACGCACATCCCGTGACAAAGAAGGCCACCAAAAGGATCTAGCCACCAAATCTCTGGTACCAAAGATTCCAGGATGACCAGCCAACACCGAACAATGAACCTCAGAGATAACTCTACTAGTCCATCTATCAGGGACAAACAGTTTCTCCGTAGGACAACGGTCAGGTCTATCAGCCTGAAACTTCTGCAGCATGCGCCGCAAATCAGGGGAGATGGCAGACAAAATTACCCCCTCTTTAAGAATACCCGCCGGCTCCGGAACACCCGGAGAGTCAGGCACAAAACTCCTTGACAGGGCATCAGCCTTTACATTCTTAGATCCCAGAAGGTATGAAACCACAAAATCAAAACGGGAGAAAAAGAGCGACCATCGAGCCTGTCTAGGATTCAACCATTTGGCAGACTCGAGATAAGTCAAATTCTTGTGGTCCGTCAAGACCACCACGCGATGTTTAGCTCCTTCAAGCCAATGTTGCCACTCCTCGAATGCCCACTTCATGGCCAACAACTCTCGATTGCCAACATCATAATTGCGCTCAGCAGACGAGAATTTTCTAGAAAAGAAGGCACATGGTTTCATCA
The DNA here is from genome assembly GCF_032444005.1 of Ranitomeya imitator. Classification (NCBI taxonomy): domain Eukaryota; kingdom Metazoa; phylum Chordata; class Amphibia; order Anura; family Dendrobatidae; genus Ranitomeya; species Ranitomeya imitator. The sequence continues at coordinate 1,091,115,191 of NC_091282.1, read as the reverse complement.
CCGAGCCATCAGAACTTCTTTGCGACAAAACAGCCCCTGCTCCAATCTCAGAAGCATCAACCTCGACCTGAAACGGGAGCGAAACATCTGGCTGGCACAACACAGGGGCAGAAGAAAAACGACGCTTCAACTCCTGAAAAGCCTCTACAGCCGCAGAGGACCAATTGACCACATCAGCACCTTTCTTGGTCAAATCAGTCAATGGTTTAGCAATACTAGAAAAATTAGCGATGAAGCGACGGTAAAAATTAGCAAAGCCCAGGAACTTCTGCAGGCTCTTCAAAGATGTCGGTTGAGTCCAATCATAAATGGCCTGAACTTTAACAGGGTCCATCTCGATAGTAGAAGGGGAAAAAATGAAACCCAAAAATGAAACCTGAACTCCAAAGAGACACTTTGACCCCTTCACAAACAAGGAATTCGCACGAAGGACCTGGAACACCATTCTGACCTGCTTCACATGAGACTCCCAATCATCCGAAAAGACCAAAATGTCATCCAAATATACAATCATGAATCTATCCAGGTACTCTCGGAAGATGTCATGCATAAAGGACTGAAACACAGATGGAGCATTAGAAAGCCCGAATGGCATAACCAGGTACTCAAAATGGCCCTCAGGCGTATTAAATGCTGCTTTCCATTCATCGCCCTGTTTAATTCGCACAAGATTATACGCCCCTCGAAGATCTATCTTGGTGAACCAACTAGCCCCCTTAATCCGAGCAAACAAATCAGACAGCAGCGGCAAAGGATACTGAAATTTGACTGTGATCTTATTAAGAAGGCGGTAATCAATACAAGGTCTCAAAGAGCCATCCTTCTTGGCCACAAAAAAAGAACCCTGCTCCCAATGGTGACGACGACGGGCGAATATGACCCTTCTCCAAGGATTCCTTTATATAACTCCGCATAGCGGCGTGCTCTGGCACAGATAAATTAAACAGACGGCCCTTAGGAAACTTACTACCAAAAATAAAATTAAGAGCACAATCGCAATCCCTATGAGGAGGTAAGGCACCGGATTTGGGCTCTTCAAATACATCCCGGTAATCTGATAAAAACTCAGGGACTTCAGAAGGAGTGGAAGGCGAAATTGACAACAATGGAACATCACCATGTACCCCCTGACAACCCCAGCCGGACACAGACAAAGATTTCCAATCCAACACTGGATTATGGACCTGTAGCCATGGCAACCCCAAAACGAACACATCATGCAGATTATGCAACACCAAAAAGCGAATATCCTCCTGATGTGCAGGAGCCATGCACATGGTCAATGGAGTCCAGTACTGAGGCTTATTCTTGGCCAAAGGCGTAGCATCAATTCCTCTCAATGGAATAGGACACTGCAAGGGCTCCAAGAAAAAACCACAGCGCCTAGCAAACTCCAAGTCCATCAAATTCAGGGCAGCGCCTGAATCCACAAATGCCATAACAGAATAGGACGACAGAGAGCAAATCAGAGTAACGGACAAAAGAAATTTAGACTGTACCATACCAATGGTGGCAGACCTAGCGAACCACTTAGTGCGCTTAGGACAATCGGAGATAGCATGAGTGGATTCACCACAGTAAAAACACAGCCCATTCCGACGTCTGTGTTCTTGCCGTTCAGCTCTGGTCAAAGTCCTATCACACTGCATAGACTCAGGCCTATGCTCAGAGCATACCGCCAGATGGTGCACAGCTTTGCGCTCACGCAAGCGCCGATCGTTCTGAATGGCCAAAGACATAGAATCATTCAGACCAGCAGGCGTGGGAAATCCCACCATGACATCCTTAAGGGCTTCAGAAAGACCCTTTCTGAAAATGGCCGCCAGGGCACACTCATTCCACTGAGTAAGCACAGACCTCTTTCTAAACTTCTGACAGTACACCTCCGCTTCATCCTGACCCTGACACAAAGCCAGCAAGATTTTCTCTGCCTGATCCACTGAATTTGGTTCATCATAAAGCAATCCAAGCGCCAGAAAAAACTCATCAACATCACGCAATGCAGGATCTCCTGGCGCAAGGGAAAATGCCCAGTCTTGAGGGTCACCACGCAACAAAGAAATTATGATTTTTACTTGTTGAACGGGGTCACCAGAGGAGCGGGGTTTCAAAGCTAGAAACAGTTTACAATTATTTTTGAAATTCAGGAATTTAGATCTATCCCCAGAAAATAAATCAGGAATAGGAATTCTAGGCTCTAACATTGGATTCTGAACCACAAAATCTTGAATGTTTTGTACCCTTGCAGTGAGATGATCCACACAAGAGGACAGACCTTGAATGTCCATATCTACACCTGTGTCCTGAACCACCCAATGGTTTAGGGGAAAAGAAAGACAAAACACAGTGCAAAGAAAAAAAATGGTCTCAGAACTTCTCTTATCCCTCTATTGAGATGCATTAATACTTTGGGCCAGCTGTACTGTTATGACCTGGTGGTTAGGAGCACCGGCACGACCTGATAGTTAAACTCACACAGGACAAGCTCTGGGATGTGGGAGCTCTGCTGACCGCAGGCCCTAATCCTATCACAACAACTAGAAATAGCCGTGGAGCGTTCCTGACACTCCCTAGATGCCTCTTCACAGCCTAAGAGCTAGCTAGCCCTAGAGACAGAAAATAAAGCCAACCTTGCCTCAGAGAAATTCCCCAAAGGAAAAGGCAGCCCCCCACATATATTGACTGTGAGTAAAGATGTAAGTCACAAGCGCAGAAATGAAACAGGTTTCAGCAAAAGGAGGCCAGACTTACTAAACAGACAGAGGATAGGAAAGGTATCTTTGCGGTCAGCACAAAAAACTACAAAAGACCACGCAGAGTGTGCAAAAAGACCTCCGCACCGACTAACGGTGCGGAGATGCCACTCTGCATCCCAGAGCTTCCAGCTAGCAAGACAAAATCATGATAACCAGCTGGACAAGGAAACAATGAACAAATAATAACTATCAGGAACTTAGCTTCTGCTGGAGAAGACAGGTCACCAGAAAGATCCAAGAGCGAACTGAACCAATGCAGGAACATTGACAGCTGGCATGGAGTAACGATCTGAGTGGAATTAAATAGAGCAGCCAACCAAAGGATAAACCACGTCACCTGTGTAAGAAACCTCAGAAGCAGCAGCTTCACTCACAGCCACCAGAGGGAGTCCATGGACAGAACTCGCCGAAGTACCATTCACGACCACAGGAGGGAGTTCGACAACAGAATTCACAACAAATAGGATCCGGTCCATGGGCCTCTGGAAGGTTTCTGGGGCACTATACAGACTGAACAGCATCCTGGTGTATTGAAAGCAGCAGTCAGGTGTGGACAAATCTATCTTCTCCATGGCACTTGGGGATAGGAGAATTTGCCAGTACCCTTTCATTAGGTCCAGGGTGGTGATATACCTGGCTAACCCTAGCCACTCAATGAGCTCATCAATCCAGGGCATCGGATATGTGTCAGACTTGGAAACCTAGTTCAACTTCCTGTAGTCATTACAAAAATGACATTCCATCCGGCTTCGTCACAAGGACAATGGGGCTGGACCAATAGCTCTTTCACTCCTCGATTATGCCTAGACTCAACATTTTCCTCATCTCATTGGAGATCACCTAGCGGAGGCCTTTGAGGATCCGAGAAGGCTTTTGGCCCACCCTCACATGTGGTTCTGTCTGGATTTCATGCTCCACAACCTGTGTACAACCTGGCCACTCAGAAAGCAGGTCCTGATTCTACTGAAGAAGATCTCGGCACTGTTGGTTCTGGGCCACTGTAACATTCTCAATCCTCGTTTCAGGATTGACCCCTAGGCATGTCACTTTTACCTGTTCCCTGTATGCCATGATTTGAGCAGGTTAAGGTGGTATACCTGGTACAGCTTTCTTCTCCCTGGTTGGTGGACATTGTAGTTGATGCCACTCAACTTTACGAACACTTCATATGGCCCTTGTTACTTGGCCAGGCTTACTTTCCACCATGTGGATCAAAACTAACACCCGGTCCCGATTGTAGACCCCTGCCTGAACCTCTTGTGCTTGAAGGAGGCTCTATCTCACAAGCAGCATTACCCTCATACTCCTGTTCTGCAAGTGGGCCACATGATCAATGATGCTTTTGCTTTTGTTACCTCCGCTTCCCAGGTCTCCATTGCAATGTCCAGAAGTTCCCAAGAGTGCCGTCCGTAAAGGAGCTAGAATGGTGAAAACCATATAGAAGCCTCTGGGACTTCTCTAGTGGAGAACAGTTAGTATGGTAGAAGGCAATCCCAGTCTCGACCATCCTTCTCCATGACCTTCTTCAGCATAGAAGTCAAGGTCTTGTTGAACCTCTCCACCAGGCTGCCCATCTGAAGATGGTTCACAGACATCCAGAGCTTGGTATTTTGGAGAGTCTTACACAACTCCTTTATCACTTTCGACATAAAAGAAATCTATTGGTCCATCAGAATCTCCTTTGGCAGGCCCATTCGGGACAAAATATGGACTTGCTCTTGTGTTATACTCCTGGTGGAGGAATTTCTCAGTGGTACTGCCTCTGGATACTGTGTTGAATAGTACAAAACCACCAGGATGGACTGGTGACCCCCTGGCAGACTTAACTAAGGGCCCACCAAGGTCCATGGCAATTTGGTAAAATGGGACTTCTATTATGGGCAATGGCACTAGGGGACTGCGAAAGTGGGATACGGGAGCAGTTAGCTGACAGGTAAGGCAGAATCGACAAAAATTAACGATGTCACGGTGACACCCAGGCCAGTAGAACCTCTTGCGTTTTTTCTACTTCTAGATGCACACCCAAGACATGGGAATGGCCCAGATCTAATAACCTATGCCTATAGCGACCCACACCAACAACTGCTCTATAACTTCCCCTCTTGATTTAGTGACCTGATAAAGTAGCTCCTCATTTAAAGTGAAATATGGAATCCTGATGTCAGCCGTCGGCTCTTGAGCAACACCTTTTATCACAGTCACATTATCAAAAGCCCCATTTAATGTAAGATCTTGCACTCCCTCACATTAATTTGGCATACTCTTGTGCATCCTGTAATGCCAAATCATAAGTCTTTTGGGACTTGCCAGTTAGATAGGGGGACAGCACTTCTGCCCACTGCTCTGGCGGTAGATTCTCACACTCTGCTACACTCTCAAAAACAGTCAAAAAAGCTTACACATCATCACCTGGGAGATTTTTTGAATTGCTCGTCTTACCGCCTTTCAGAAGTTTGTGTCGTCACCTGGACTTGGGGGAGGAGCTGCCGATCTTCCATAAACCGCCTCTACAAGCAACTTAATCTGTTGCTGCTGTTGTTGTACCTGTTGTATAAGCAACTTACTGGTCTCTTGTTGCACCATATATTACTGCTGTAACTGTTGTTGCTGGTGCTGCTATTGCTGTTGCTGCTGTGCTTGTACCAGATGTTTATTCAGGTCCTCTATTTTGCCTGATGTGGTTTGCTGGCTTGTGGCCACTTTTAACCAGGACATGCAATATCTCTTGTACCAGTCATACGTGTTCACTGGGAACACTGCCTGAACTTTTAATACCACCACCTGTAGTAGATCGGCTTACTCAGCTCTGCATGGAGGTAGACACGGGAACACTGTCTCTTTAAGATCTTCATTGGTTTCTGATTTATGTTGCATAAACCATGGAAAAGTAAAATAAATACAGCCTTTGTGCAAAATAGGAAAACAAACTAAAGTGGTAACACAAAGCACAGTCCTTGCGGTAGCGGAGATCCACTCATTCAGGGTTAGCAAAAACTATTGGAACAATTATTAGAAAATGGAAGAAATTCAAGATGACTGTCAATCTTCCTCAGTCTGGGGCTCCGTACAAGATCTCAGCTCGTGAGGTAAAGATGATTCTGAGAAAGGTCAAGCATCAGAACAGAATTACATGGGGGACCTGGTCAATGATCTGGAGAAAATTTGGACCACAGTCTCAAACATTACCACTAGTAACACGCTAAGCCGTCATGAATTAAAATTCTGCAAGGCACGCAAGGTCCCCCTGCTCATGCCAGCACATGTCCAGGTCTCTTTAAAGTTTGCCAATAACCATCTGGATGATCCAGACAAGGCATTGGAGAAGGTCATGGGGTCAGATGAGACCAAAATAGAACTTTTCTGTATCAACTAAACTCGCTATATTCAGAGGAAGAAGGTTGAGTACAACCGCAAGAACCCCATCCCAACCTTGAAGCATGATGGGGGAAACATCATACTTTGATGGTGTTAGGGCTAGCGGAACGCACCGAGAAAATAGAGATGTTTATTATAAACTAGATTGTGGCCCGATTCTAACGCATCGGGTATTCTAGAATATGCATGTCCCCGTAGTATATGGACAATGATAATTCCAGAATTTGCGGCAGACTGAGCCCGTCGTTGATTGGTCGAGGCAACCTTTATGACATCATCATCGCCATGGCAACCATAATGACATCTACATCGATACTGTGCCCGTCGCTGATTGGTCGAGGCGAATTCGTGGCAGACTGTGCCCGTCGCTGATTGGTCGAGGCAACCTTTATGACATCATCGTCGCCATGCTGTGCCCGTCACTGATTGGTCGAGGCCTGGTGTCCTCGACCAATCAGAGATGCGGGATTTGCAGGACAGACAGACAGAAAAACCCTTAGACAATTATATATATAGATGGTGCATTCGCAGCCCAGGGTCCACCGTGCAGGAGGAACCTGCTGCTAGCGAATGGCGGCACTGTTTGGCAGTATAGACTAGCTCTGTTACTCCACAGAGTAGCCGTGAAAGGGAAGCACTGCGCCCTGTTAGCCTCACAGGAGCACAAGCTTACTGCCAAGCTGATAGCAGTCAGTGGTTATGCAACATGCAATCTCCTCACCGGAGAAGCCGGTATTCTAGGGACTTATTTCAGCTGGGTCCCTGAACACACTCATACAATCTCCTCACCGGAGGTGCCGGTATTCTAGGGGCTTATTTCAGACGGGTCCCTGAACACACTCATGCATAGCCACACTGGCGCAAAGCACATATATGAATTGACACTAGCGCATGGCCATGCGGCCATGCGAGCCTTAAAAAGCTGCAGCAAGTAAAAGACCTTCCTAGAAGGTCCAATGAGAGACTGCAATACCTGAGCATGTGACCCTAAATCTCCACTGAGAGATCTTGCCCTGGGCATGCTCAGTGTGTGCAAAGCAGGACTTAGTCCTAGCACTTAAAGGACCTTCCTGAAAGGACCAATGCACTTAGCTGCAGTATCTGACCATGTGACCCTCGATCTCCACTGAGAGATCTTACTCAGGGCATGCTCAGAACGAGAAAAGCAGGACTTAGTCCCAGAAGCGTCTGCTCGCCGCTGTCCAGCACTGACTTCAATGGCAGAAGCTGGAAAAGCAGCAGTAACTCTTTGTACAGAGTGGGACTGAGCAAGACACTGGGACCGATGTGTCCGCTGAGCAGGCTCCACTGTAGCAGGAGAAGAATGGGAGACCGCAGCAGAGATGGCCCGAGATTCCCCCTGTGCAGAGGCGGGAACTCAACCCCTAACAGATGGTGCTTTTCTGCAAAGAGGACAGGATGACTGCTTCGTAATGAAAAAAGTATGGATGGGGTCATGTATTGTGAGATTTTGGCCAACAACCTCCTTCCATCAGCAAGAGCATTGAAGATGGGTCGTGGATGTGTCTTCCAGCATGACCCGAAACACACAGCCAGGGCAACTAAGCAGTGGTTCCATAAGAAGCATTTCTAGGTCCTGAAGTGACCTAGCCAGTCTCCAAACATGAACCTTCAAAGGAGACAAGGCTTTTTTAAATTAAAAATATAAGTCTGTGCAATACTCTACTGTACTTCAAGATTTGGTTACAATGGGAGCCACTGATAGTTGCAAAAAGGGCTTAGATGCTTTTTAGAAGAAAATATCACAAATTTTTATATAAATGTCTAAAGTTATTTTCTGAATGTTTGGTCCCCAGCATTAACAGTTAAGTTCAGGAGGGAAAAAGTAGCTCTTTTGTGTCAGAATGGATCATGATGAATAATAACAACCTAAAACATTTTCATACAGACAATAATTACACCCATTGTATCCTATGAAGCAATATATTAAACCGAAAACAGAAAGTTCACTCACAATAAAGGAACTATGTGGAATAATATCCAGAGCAAATATAACCCTGAAGAGAGATCATAAAAAACAAGGATAAGGAGATATTTTTGAGATATCAAAAATAATTTCTTTAGTGAACATCACAACATAAATACTATATGCAACAGCTCTTACATGAATGTATTGCAGAGCTATATAATAGCTGACACACTTCAATGTGATAACATGTCTATCTAAGTAGAAGATTTCAAATCATATAGTAGTAACGAAGTACAGTAGCTCCTATGTTTAAGGGTATGTGAATATAGGTGGAGAGCTTTGAGGCTGCATGCACATGACACCTACAACATTGCAGACAGACTATCTGCCTCACACAACGACGGACTGGAGTGCCTTGGGCCCACCAGAAAAAAATCATTCTTGGGGACCACCATGCAGTTATGTAAATATATCATACAGGATAGATCCTATATACTACACCATACAAGAGAGCTGACAGATCCTCTATATACTAAACCACAAGGGACTCATCCTCTATATACCACACCACACAGGACACATCCTCTAGATCAGACCTGGGCAAGATGCGGCCCGCGGGCTGCATCCGGCCCGCCTGACGATTGTAAATGGCCCGCCGCCCGCCGACCCCGGCATCGCTCGGCCAGCCGCTAGAGACAGTGCAGCTGCTGCGCGTCGCTGGTTCCCATTCCCTTCAGCCACGCTGCGCCTGTGCGCCCTGCATTCAAACCCCTGTCCGCTGAGAGGTGCTGACCGCTGTTAGCACTTCCGCATCAGCTAAGCGCCAGCAGCGGGTGATGTCACTCAGCGTGACACAGGCTGCTGCGCTGCTCTGCTCCGTTGCGCCGGTGTTCTGTGCGTGCGGCTGTACTGAGGTCACTTGTGGAGTCGGACGGTGCCGGTGGTCTGTGGTAAGTGCTCCATGCCGTGGGGACCGGGTGATGGAGCTGCCTGGCGCCTGCCAGCCTGCATGCATGATAGGGGGGGAGGGAGCAGCGGCCAGCCCTGGGGGGAATGCACATGGGGGCAGCACAAACAGGACATTATGGGGCTGTGGGGCACAATTATCAGGAGTCAGGACAGTATGATGGGGGCACAAGTGACAAATCAGGACAGTATGGGCCCCATACTGTCCTGATTTGTCACTTGTGCCCCCATACTGTTCTGATTTGTCACTTGTGCCCCCATACTGTCCTGATTTGTCACTTGTGCCCCCATACTGTCCTGATTTGTCACTTGTGCCCCCATACTGTCCTGATTTGTCACTATGGGGCACAAGTGACAAATTAGGACAGTATGGGGGCACACATGAAATCTGGACATTATGGGGGCACAAATGAAATCTGGACATTATGGGGGCACAAATTAAATCTGGACATTATGGGGGCACTAATGAAATCTGGACATTATGGGGGCACAAATGAATGAAATCTGGACATTATGGGGGCACAAATGAAATCTGGACATTATGGGGGCACAAATGAATGAAATCTGGACATTATGGGGGCACAAATGAAATCTGGACATTATGGGGGCACAAATGAAATCTGGACATTATGGGGGCACAAATGAAATCTTGACATTATGGGGGCAGTAATGAAATCTGGACATTATGGGGGCAGTAATGAAATCTGGACATTATGGGGGCAGTAATGAAATCTGGACATTATGGGGGCACTAATGAAATCTGGACATTATGGGGGAAATGAATGAAATCTGGACATTATGGGGGCACTAATAAAATCTGGCCATTATGGGGGCATAAATGAATAAAATCAGGCCATTATGGGGGCACAAATGAAATCTGGACATTATGGGGGCACTAATGAAATCTGGACATTATGGGGGCACAAATGAATGAAATCTGAACATTATGGGGGCACTAATGAAATCTGGACATTATGGGGGCACAAATGAATGAAATCTGGACATTATGGGGGCACAAATGAAATCTGGACATTTTGGGGGCACAAATGAAATCTGGACATTATGGGGGCAGTAATGAAATCTGGACATTATGGGGGCACAAATGAAATCTGGACATTATGGAGGCACTAATGAAATCTGGACATTATGGGGGCACAAATGAATGAAATCTGGACATTATGGGGGCACTAATGAAATCTGGACATTATGGGGGCATAAATGAATAAAATCAGGCCATTATGGGGGCACAAATGAAATCTGGACATTATGGGGGCACAAATGAAATCTGGACATTATGGGGGCACAAATGAATGAAATCTGGACATTATGGGGGCACTAATGAAATCTGGACATTATGGGGGCACTAATGAAATCTGGACATTATGGGGGCACCAATGAAATCTGGACATTATGGGGGCACAAATGAATGAAATCTGGACATTATGGGGGCACTAATGAAATCTGGACATTATGAGGGCACAAATGAATGAAATCTGGACATTATGGGGGCACAAATGAAATCTGGACATTATGGGGGCACAAATGAATGAAATCTGGACAATTTGGGGGCACAAATGAAATCTGGACATTATGGGGGCACAAATGAAATCTGGACATTATGGGGGCACAAATGAAATCTTGACATTATGGGGACCGTAATGAAATCTGGACATTATGGGGGCAGTAATGAAATCTAGACATTATGGGGGCACTAATGAAATCTGGACATTATGGGGGCACAAATGAATGAAATCTGGACATTATGGGGGCACTAATAAAATCTGGCCATTATGGGGGCATAAATGAATAAAATCAGGCCATTATGGGGGCACAAATGAAATCTGGACATTATGGGGGCACAAATGAAATCTGGACATTATGGGGGCACTAATGAAATCTGGACATTATGGGGGCACAAATGAATGAAATCTGGACATTATGGGGGCACTAATGAAATCTGGACATTATGGGGGCACAAATGAATGAAATCTGGACATTATGGGGGCACAAATGAAATCTGGACATTTTGGGGGCACAAATGAAATCTGGACATTATGGGGGCACAAATGAAATCTGGACATTATGGGGGCACAAATGAAATCTGGACATTATGGGGGCACTAATGAAATCTGGACATTATGGGGGCACAAATGAATGAAATCTGGACATTATGGGGGCACTAATGAAATCTGGACATTATGGGGGCATAAATGAATAAAATCAGGCCATTATGGAGGCACAAATGAAATCTGGACATTATGGGGGCACTAATGAAATCTGGACATTATGGGGGCATAAATGAATAAAATCAGGCCATTATGGGGGCACAAATGAAATCGGGACATTATGGGGGCACAAATGAATGAAATCTGGACATTATGGGGGCACAAATGAATGAAATCTGGACATTATGGGGGCACTAATGAAATCTGGACATTATGGGGGCACTAATGAAATCTGGACATTATGGGGGCACAAATGAAATCTGGACATTATGGGGGCACTAATGAAATCTGGACATTATGGGGGCACAAATGAATGAAATCTGGACATTATGGGAGCACAAATGAAATCTGGACATTATGGGGGCACAAATGAATGAAATCTGGACATTATGGGGGCACTAATGAAATCTGGACATTATGGGGGCACTAATGAAATCTGGACATTATGGGGGCACAAATGAAATCTGGACATTATGGGGGCACTAATGAAATCTGGACATTATGGGGGCACAAATGAATGAAATCCGGACATTATGGGGGCACAAATGAGATCTGGACATTATGTATTGTAAATCTCTGCATTGTTTAACATACTGTTTGTTTATGAAAATATAGCATATGTATACTACAGTATTGGGTAAAAATGAGTTAATTATATTAGTCGGGCCCTCTAAAACCATCCAAATTTCTCATGCGGCCCCATGGCAAAATTAATTGCTCACCCCTGCTCTATATACTGCACCACACAGGACACATCATCTATATACTACACCACACAGGACACATCCTCTATATACACTACACCTCACTGGACACATCCTGAATATACTACACCACACTGGACACATCCTGTATATACTACACCACATTGGACACATCCTGTATATACTACACCACACAGGACACACCCTATATATACTACACCTCACTGGACACATCCTGTACATACTACACCACACTGGACACATCCTGTATATACTACACCACACAGGACACACCCTATATATACTACACCTGACTGGACACACCCTATATATACTGCACCTCACAGGACACATCCTGTATATACTACACCACACAGAACACACCCTATATATACTACACCTCACTGGACACACCCTATATATACTACACCTCACTGGACACATCCTGTATATACTACACCACACAGGACACATCCTGTATATACCACACCACACTGGACACATCCTCTATACACTACACCACACATCCTCTATATGCTAAACCACGCAGGACACATCTTCTATATACTACACCACACAGGACACATTCTATACATACTATGCAGCGCCCCAGGGTCCTGGTCATTGCAGTAAAGTCATGTTACGTCTGAAAGCAATAAACAAGATCTATTTATCAGGTAGCATAATGCATGCAACATGTTCACACTCCAGACCAGAAGGGGGAGCTCTAAGCCTGTTTAAGGTGAACTCCCCTATAAAACATCCTGATCTGGAAGGAAAATAAAGGAGTTGAGAGTTCAGTTCCTGTCAGGAAGACAGAGGGAGAGGAAGGAGTCCTGGAGCCTGAAGTGCTGCAGCTCCTGGATGAAAACACTAAAGTGAATATATTGCAGAGAGTGTGCAGGAAAGCAGAGCACAGGAGAGGAATATCAGAGGGAGACCATCCAGGAGCAGACTGCTTCCTTCTAAGGCGCAGGAATTCGGTAGCCAGAATACCAAAGGAGTAAGGATCTCTATGCTTTACTTCAGAGACTAGAGTAAACAAAGAGCTAGCATTCGACTGTAGATGGGGTGTGGACGGTGCAAGTGAACGGAATCAGATGACCCCCAATACTTGAAGAAAATGAATCACTGCACACATTAGAACAAGTCAATTTTTGCTGAAGTGAAGGTTTTTTATTCAAGGTGCAAAAAGAAGATTCGAGGACGTAACAAGGCACGTTTCGGCCACACAGTGGCCTTGGTCACAGAGTAGTGCTGAAAAAACGAAAAAAACGTATAAATAGACAATATATACAGTGATGGACAAAAATATATACATAATATGTACAACTTAATAGTGGCTCAGTGTGGAACAACAAACCACATCTAGAACCATAGGGAAAATGGAACACATGTCAGTAGAACTAATACAATGGGCAGGAAAAGGTTGTAACCAACCTGCAGACGACGTAACGTATGAGGCCATAAAGACAAAGAAAAGGGTCTTATAGGAGTTGGTACAGATATAGATCGAACAAAAAAGAGGTATGGATCAAATATAACAGCAGGAGGACAGGATGAAAACACATACCCTCGGTGGTAGTCCAAATCGTATCATATGGTCAAAACAGTATTCAAAGGCGGGTACGGCCCCGTGATACCCTAGTAAGGCAACAGGAAAGCAAGAGAGGGTATTGGTATATGGATGAGATACGTGAAAGAGATCTCATACGGGTGTATAAACTAACTTGTAAATAATGAAGGCTGGAATGATATATGTGATTGGACCCTCAGGTGGAATGTACGGGGATAGATACATATAGAGGAGGTATTTACCCAGATGGATGTCAGCAGGCACTTAATGCTAAGTTATGTGTAGTAGAAGTACATTAGTCCAATGTGGGCTTCAGCTGAAACAAAGAACACGTACATGTATCCTTAGACATACTAACCACCCAAAGTGTTGGGTAATCAAGTAGCAGCAAAATCACAGTATGTGCTTTCAATTAGAAAATTTTACTACCAAAGGTCCTAATGCAACCAAAGTTCCATGGACATACACGGGAGGACTGTAGAAGGCAGGAGCAAGCAGCATAGATATGCCCATGTGGGAAAGCCCGTCAGAGACTGGCAGGAAAAATAATTCCACATTAGCTATCCACACCTATACCCAGGAGACACAGTGGCAACTAGTAGGGGCTGGGGCGTGCTAGAGTCCCTGTAGAAAGCCTGAGGCCATCAGTCATACGGGTTGTTCCTATCCATCTGGGGGACAGAGAGAGAGGCATAACATCTACAACAGTTGTGAGGACTGTTATGACCTGGTGGTTAGGAGCACCCGACCTGATAGTTAAACTCACTGTTATGACCTGGTGGTTAGGAGCACCCGACCTGATAGTTAAACTCATACAGGATGAGCTCTGGGATGTGGGAGCTCTGCTGACCGCAAGCCCTAATCCTATCGCACACACTAGAAATAGCCGTGGAGCGCTCCTGACGCTCCCTAGGCGCCTCGTCACAGCCTAAGAGCTAGCTAGCCCTAGAGAAGAAAATAAAGCCTACCTTGCCTCAGAGAAATTCCCCAAAGGAATAGGCAGCCCCCCACATGTAATGACTGTGAGTAAAGATGAAAGTCACAAACGCAGAAATGAGATAGGTTTCAGCAAAGGGAGGCACGACTTACTAAATAGACAGAGGATAGGAAAGGAATCTTTGCGGTCAGCACAAAAACCTACAAAAGACCACGCAGAGTGTGCAAAAGGGTCCTCCGCACCGACTCACGGTGCGGGGGTGCCACCTTGCATCCCAGAGCTTCCAGCTAGCAAGACAAAATCAAGATAACCAGCTGGACAAGAAACAAGAACAATAATAACAATCAGGAACTTAGCTTCTGCAGGAGAAGACAGGACACCAGACAGATCCAGGAGCGAACTGAACCAATGCTAAAACATTGACAGCTGGCATGGAGAAACGATCTGAGTGGAGTTAAATAGAGAAGCCAACCAAAGGATAAACCACGTCACCTGTGTAAGGAACCTCAGAAGCAGCAGCTCCACTCACAGCCACCAGAGGGAGCCCACGGACCGAACTCACCGAAGTACCATTCATGACCACAGGAGGGAGCTCGACAACAGAATTCACAACAGTACCCCCCCTTGAGGAGGGGTCACCAAACCCTCACCAGAGCCCCCAGGCCGATCAGGATGAGCCAAATGAAAGGCACGAACTAGATCGGCAGCATGAACATCAGAGGCAAAAACCCAGGAATTATCCTCCTGACCATAACCCTTCCACTTGACCAGGTACTGGAGTTTCCGTCTCGAAACACGAGAATCCAAGATCTTTTCCACCACATACTCCAACTCCCCCTCGACCAACACCGGGGCAGGAGGATCAACGGAGGGAACCATAGGCGCCACGTATCTCCGCAACAACGACCTATGGAACACATTATGGATGGCAAAAGAAGCTGGAAGGTCCAAACGAAATGACACAGGATTAAGAATTTCAGAAATCTTATATGGCCCAATGAAACGAGGCTTAAACGTAGGAGAGGAAACCTTCATAGGAACATGACGAGATGACAACCAAACCAAATCCCCAACCCGAAGTCGGGGACCAACACAGCGCCGGCGGTTAGCGAAACGTTGAGCCTTCTCCTGGGACAATGTCAAATTGTCCACCACATGAGTCCAAATCTGCTGCAACCTGTCCACCACAGTATCCACACCAGGACAGTCCGAAGGCTCAACCTGCCCTGAAGAGAAACGAGGATGGAAACCAGAATTGCAGAAAAAAGGAGAAACCAAAGCAGCCGAGCTGGCCCGATTATTAAGGGCGAACTCAGCCAAAGGCAAAAAGGACACCCAATCATCCTGATCAGCAGAAACAAAGCATCTCAGATATGTCTCCAAAGTCTGATTAGTTCGTTCGGTTTGGCCATTAGTCTGAGGATGGAAAGCCGAAGAAAAAGACAAATCAATGCCCATCTTAGCACAAAAGGACCGCCAAAACCTTGAAACAAACTGGGAACCCCTGTCCGAGACGATGTTCTCCGGAATGCCATGCAAACGAACCACATGCTGGAAAAACAATGGCACCAAATCAGCGGAGGAAGGCAATTTAGGCAAGGGTACCAAATGGACCATCTTAGAGAAGCGATCACAAACCACCCAAATGACCGACATCCTTTGAGAAACAGGGAGATCAGAAATAAAATCCATGGAAACATGCGTCCAGGGCCTCTTCGGGACCGGCAAGGGCAAAAGCAACCCACTGGCACGAGAACAGCAGGGCTTAGCCCGAGCACAAGTCCCACAGGACTGCACAAAAGAACGCACATCCTGTGACAAAGAAGGCCACCAAAAGGATCTAGCCACCAAATCTCTGGTACCAAAGATTCCAGGATGACCAGCCAACACCGAACAATGAACCTCAGAGATAACTCTACTAGTCCATCTATCAGGGACAAACAGTTTCTCCGTAGGACAACGGTCAGGTCTATCAGCCTGAAACTTCTGCAGCACGCGCCGCAAATCAGGGGAGATGGCAGACAAAATTACCCCCTCTTTAAGAATACCCGCCGGCTCCGGAACACCCGGAGAGTCAGGCACAAAACTCCTTGACAGGGCATCAGCCTTCACATTTTTAGATCCCGGAAGGTATGAAACCACAAAATCAAAACGGGAGAAAAAGAGCGACCATCGAGCCTGTCTAGGATTCAACCGTTTGGCAGACTCGAGATAAGTCAAATTCTTGTGATCCGTCAAGACCACCACGCGATGTTTAGCTCCTTCAAGCCAATGTCGCCACTCCTTGAATGCCCATTTCCACACCTGTGTCCTGAACCACCCAAAGGTCTAGGGGAAAAGAAAGACAAAACACAGTGCAAAGAAAAAAAAATGGTCTCAGAACTTCTCTTATCTCTCTATTGAGATGCATTAATACTTTGGGCCAGCTGCACTGTTATGACCTGGTGGTTAGGAGCACCCGACCTGATAGTGAAACTCACTGTTATGACCTGGTGGTTAGGAGCACCCGACCTGATAGTTAAACTCATACAGGATGAGCTCTGGGATGTGGGAGCTCTGCTGACCGCAAGCCCTAATCCTATCGCACACACTAGAAATAGCCGTGGAGCGCTCCTGACGCTCCCTAGGCGCCTCGTCACAGCCTAAGAGCTAGCTAGCCCTAGAGAAGAAAATAAAGCCTACCTTGCCTCAGAGAAATTCCCCAAAGGAATAGGCAGCCCCCCACATGTAATGACTGTGAGTAAAGATGAAAGTCACAAACGCAGAAATGAGATAGGTTTCAGCAAAGGGAGGCACGACTTACTAAATAGACAGAGGATAGGAAAGGAATCTTTGCGGTCAGCACAAAAACCTACAAAAGACCACGCAGAGTGTGCAAAAGGGTCCTCCGCACCGACTCACGGTGCGGGGGTGCCACCTTGCATCCCAGAGCTTCCAGCTAGCAAGACAAAATCAAGATAACCAGCTGGACAAGAAACAAGAACAATAATAACAATCAGGAACTTAGCTTCTGCAGGAGAAGACAGGACACCAGACAGATCCAGGAGCGAACTGAACCAATGCTAAAACATTGACAGCTGGCATGGAGAAACGATCTGAGTGGAGTTAAATAGAGAAGCCAACCAAAGGATAAACCACGTCACCTGTGTAAGGAACCTCAGAAGCAGCAGCTCCACTCACAGCCACCAGAGGGAGCCCACGGACCGAACTCACCGAAGTACCATTCATGACCACAGGAGGGAGCTCGACCACAGAATTCACAACAGAGGACCTTATGAGAAGCTCAGCAGTAAGGTACTACAACACCCAGGTGCTAGAAGAAGGCTACTGATTTCCACCTGGATAAGGGTACTCTGGATTTGCCTCCAAACCGGCCGGACTCTGCCAGCCCTGTGATCTGTGCTCTGGACTGTGGATGCTGAAGCCTTCAGTAAAAGGTAAAGAGACTGCAACCTTGTGTCCTCGTTCTTCACTGCGCCTCACACCATCCACCATCTACACACTGGGAAGCCCTGGGGACATACTTCACCTGTGGGAAGGTATACCATCTAGCTTACATAACATCACCCTAGCGGACCCCTCAAAGCAGCGTCGGTCACTCTGACCGAATACCACAGGTGGTGTCACGGACATTCCCTTTAAAGACCTTTCACTTTTTACAGCGGATGTCCCGCGGGCTACGGACCGGGTCAGCCACCGTGACATCCCCCTGAGAACCAAAGGACCCGGTACCGAGTATCCCTAGCCCTCAGGGGCGCTCCATACTACACTGCACGGGACATATCCTTTATATACTACATCACACAGGACAGGACAAATCCTCTTTATACTTCACCACACAGGACACATCCTCTATATACTTCACCACACAGGACACATCGTCTATATACTACAGTCACAACACATGCATGGAGAGCCTGTGTGTTGGGCTCTCCATGCATGTGTAGTGACTGTGAAACAGCTGCGACACATGCAGGTGCGGAGCCGAGCAGCTCATCAGCCAGCACACTCCATGTAACCGGGTTCCCTCTGCAGCTTATTTGTTAAGCGCTATAGCTGGCCAAAAAAGCACGGACCTGATAAAATTCACTAATTTCTAGTTTTGATAATTTGTTACAGCTTTTTTTGTGGAATTGTGGTGACCAGAAAAAAGGACATTTGGCATTCTTGAATTGTTTCTATTTACGGTGTTTACTGATCAGGTTAACTGTCTTCATATTTTGATACTTTGGACTTTTCTGAACGCGGCAATAGCAAATATGTGTATTTTTTATTTTTAAATATCTTTATTTTCAATGAGATAAAAGGGGGTTATATGAACTTTTAGGTATTTAAAAACCTTTTTTTTCTTACTTTTCACTGTGACAGTTAGACCCCTTAGAACAGGGGGGTCAAACTGCATTCCTCGAGGGCTGCAAACATGTCATGTTTTCAGGATTTCCGTCTACTGGACAGGTGATAATTTAATCACCTACACACATAATGATTGCAGCACCTTGTGCAATGCTAAGGAACTCTCGAAAACACGCATGGTTTGCGGCCCTCGAGGAATGCAGTGTAACACCCCTGCCTTAGAAGACATGAAGATGCGATTATCCGATATCATGTGCTATTATATATAGTGATGACACAGCATCGCTGCATATAACAGAAAACATGGTCTCATTTGAAGCCCGGCCACAGGGAGCTGACCCCTGGCTGTCAAGAAAACCCATCTACGACCCGCGATCACGTCATGGGCGCGCCAATGGGTGAGAGAATGATGCGCTCGCATGTTGGCACGTGTTAAATGCTGCTGTCAGAAATTGACAGTGTCATTTAACACACACCATACATATAAGGCAGATGTTGTAAAGGTGTTAAATACCTGAGAATCCCCTTCCCCACTGTGTCACCCTATATCCTGTGGGCCTCCTCCCCCACTGTGTCACCTAATATCCTTTGGGCTCCCCCATTGTGTCATTCAATATCCTGTGGGCCCCCTCACCCACTGTTTCACCTATATTATCCTTTGAGAATGCTCAGAGGGGGAAAGGGGACCCACAGTAAAATAGAGGTAGTTGACAGAATGGGGAGGGGTCCACAGGAAATTTGAATTTTACTGTGGGCCCCCTCCCCTCTGTCACCTTTAGTTTGCATGGGGGCCCCCTTCCTTAACTGCCTTAGTGGCTGGAGAACTAGTCAGGTTGCAGGCATCATATTTATTTGCTTACACTCATACTGCAGCCATCAGACTCCCTCTGCTCCTCTGTACAATATATGGCTGTGCTGCTTTGGCAGGACCTTGACCAATCACAGCACAGCTCCTTGCCCGAGCTGGGCTGTGAGATCACACAAAGAAAACTAGCGCTGATTGGCTGAATTGCAGCCAATCAGCGTTTCCACTACTGTGCAGGGCTTTGTGGATGAGGATCCGAGAGATACAGCACAGGAAACAGGTGACTGCGGGTCAGCTGTTGTGTGCGTGTGTGTCTCTTCTCTGAGTGACTCAGCCTCAGACAGTCAGCTCTCCTCTGACTGTGCTGGCTGAAGTGAGAGTCGGCACGCATGCACACACAGCTCTCTTGGCATAGCAATAGAAGTCGGCAGCGGCGGCAGGTGATGTGAAGCGCTGCCCCTGCACTTTTTTTATTTATATAGCGCCAACATATTCCGCAGCACTTTACAATTAAGAGAGGACATGTACAGACAATAAATTCAATACAAGTTAAGACAATTTAGACAGTGACATTAGGGGTGAGGTCCCTGCTCACAAGCTTACAATCTACAAGGAAATGGGGGGACACAATAGGTGAAGAGTGCTTGTTATTTCAGGTCTGGCAATTATAATAAATAGGGATTTTCATATAAAGCTGCATGATCCGGTCATCAGCCCGTGTGTTTAAGGGCAATAGTCAAGTATCAAGTGCAGTTATGTGCATGGAGGGTGTGAAGACAGATGAATAGTAGGGGGCAGATTCAGAATAATACTTGGAAGGAGGGAACAGGGCAAAGTTAGTTTACTGAGTAGTTGATGTAGTAGGCTTGTTTGAAGAGATGGGTTTTTAAAGCACGCTTGAATAGGTCGGGGCTAGGTATCAGTCTGATCGTCTGGGGAAGTGCATTCGAGAGAGCTGCACTTCCCATCCCATCACTTGTGCAGCCTGCCTGCTGGTGCCGACTGTACAATAAAGTGTGCACCGCTTGGCACACGTCATTAGCAAGCAGAGCTGGCATGAATGAAAGAGTCAGGAACTGGTCTGGGGGCGGGCCCGGGGCCAACCGGAGGATAGTCCGGTGTCCCAGTCCGACCCTAGCCTCACAAATCATATAATGTCAACTGTGGTGTGATATCTAGAATACATCGTAAGGACAGCCTGTCTGTCTAATTTGGAACTTGCTGACCATATGATAACAATAGCAGCACCGTGGCTGCGATAAAACAGAGCATATTAATATGGATAGTGAGCTCCACGTCTGCGTGTAAGTACTACCTGAAGTGTTATAGAAAAGCACACAATACAACTTCAATCCTTAGTAATCAAATGGATAAGATAAAACACATTTTGAGCTTAATAGTTTAGATGTAATATACATGAGTGCAGCAAGCCAAATGTACTACAAACTGATAAAGTGCAAATAGTGACTATTTAGAGTGGTCAGTATCTGAGGTCATGCTATGAACTGAATCTATTCTAAGGACAAGCAAAGCAGGTGACGTGTACCACCTCAAAATATACGGTCTGCAATGCAATGTATATTTTAACTGACTGCTCACTGTATATTCAGTATATTATTTATGTTAAATGTTCAATAAAGAAATCTTATCTGTGCTTTTTACAATTGCTCATTATATTTGCTGTGGATATTGTTCCACACGGTACCTTTATTGTGAGAGTGATCTTTTTGTTTTCAGTTTAATGGATTATGCATGATGGTTATACATATATCCCAAAATTAATCTGACATTTATCTAAGCTATATAAGCATCTACATGATCACAACAGCTTTTTTATCACAACACTTTTCACATATAGCTTCAGCCTTGGTGTGTGTAGCAGAAATGATCATCTCCTATGAACTCCCTATGGCCAGAGTCCATAAGATAATGATAATGTAATGATAAGCACAGCGGTCTTCTGCAGCCCTCTGGCTGTCATGCTGCAGTGCCACGCGATCATGTGATAGGGTTGACTATGTGCGGGGCTTGCGAGGCACTACCGGTAAGTGCGAGTTAAATGCCTCTGTCAGAGATTGATAGCAGCATTCAACATGTTAACAGTTGCAGGTAGTTTGAGATTCCACCCGTGGCTATATGTGGCACATGACAGCTGATCAAATCAGCTGTCATGTGCCTGAAAACATGCGGGCTCAGCACCAGGGCAAGCATCAAAGAGAGGGACATCAGAGGTCGTAAAAGGGTTAAATGGTATTCAATCTGAGTAATACCCATAAATAACTACCGTATTTTCCGGCGTATAAGACGACTGGGCGTATAAGACGACCCACAACTTTTCCAGTTAAAATATAAAATCTTCTCAAAAGTCGGGGGTTGTATTATATGCCGGGTGTCGTCTTATAGGGTGGGTGCGGAGCAATTTGCGGTTGACGTATATAGTGGGGGGAGTGGTCCCGATGACGAGGTGAGGGAGCGCCTCACCAGGAAGGTGTAAGTGAAGCAAACTGTCAGCGTCTGGGATGCCAGGGTTATGCAAAAAAGAGAGAGAGAGCGGTGCTGTGCCTAGAAAAACACTCCTCTTTCACTCATCTGGCTCGCCCTTGTATCCTATTATCTTCTTCTCTACCTCTGCTTCACTTACACCTTCCCGGTGAGGCGCCCCCTCACCTCGTCATTGGGGTCGCTCCCCCCACAATATGCGGCGACCGCAGATTACTCCGCACCTGCCCTATAAGACGACACCTGGCGTATAAGACGATACCCGACTTTTGAGAAGATTTTCAGGGGTTAAAAAGTAGTCTTATACGCCAGAAAATACAGTATTCTCTTTTTTCTATCACTGAGCCAGTTACATAGGTTAACAAAGACCTAGGTCCATCAAGTTCAACCTTTCTCCACCAACTGTACATTTTGTCACTAATCTAGCTATAACCTGCCATGTTATGGGTATCAAGGAAATCGCCCAGCCCTCTTTTAAAAGCTGTTATAGTGTCGGCCACTACTACCTCCTGTGGAATTCCACAGTCTGACTGCTCTAAATGTAAAGAACCGTTTCGTATTTAGCTGCTGGAATCATCTTTCTTCCACCCATAATAAGTGCCCCCTAGTCCTCAGGACAGTCCTTGGAAGGAACAAGTGTGCCAGTGGTTTGTACCGGTCACACATATATACATGTAAATGAAATCTCCTCTGAGGCATCTTTTTTCTAAGCTAAACAAGCCCAACTTTTCCAACCTCTCCTCATATGAGAGGCCTCCATCCCTTGTAATAATGCTAGCTGCCCGTCGTTGAACTGATGCTAACCTCCGAATATCCTTTTTAAAATGTGGAACCCAAAACTGGATCCCATATTCTAAATGTGGTCTCACCAGTGATTTAAAAAGGAATAATAATATGTTGGGTTCGCGGAATTCAGGAAGTCAAATGGCACTCCTTCCTTTCTGGGTCCTGCCGTGCATCCAAACAGTAGTTTTCCTCTACACATTGGGTAACAGCATATAAGAAGACATGGCAAAAAGAACATTTTTGTGGGAAAAATGTGATTTTTTATTCTTCCTGCACAACGTTATAAACCTCTGTGAAGAAACTGTGGGTTCAAGGAGCTCATGACACATCTACATAAGTTCCCTAAGGGGTCTAGTTTTTAAAACGGGGTCACTTGTGGGGGTTTTTACTTTTTAGGCACATCAGGGGCTCTCTAAACATGACATGGGATGCGCTAATGATTCCAGAAAATTTTACATTCAAAAAGTCAAATGGCGCTCATTCCCTTCTGAGCCCTGACGTGTGCCAAACCAGTGGTTTTCCCCACACATGGGGTATCGGCATGCTCATAAGAAGTTGCATAACAAATGTTTAGGGTTCACTTTTTCCTATTACCCTTGAAGAAATAAATTAAAAAATGTTTGCGAAAAAAGTTAAATGTTCCTTTTTTTTTTACTTTCAGACTCCATTTCCTTGTGAAGCACCTGAAGGCTTAATAAACTACTTGAATGTGGTTTTAAACACATTGAGGAGTGCGTTTTTTAGAATTGTGTCATTTTTCAGTATTTTCTGTCCTACAGGCCACACAAAGTCACTTCAGATGTGTGGTTGCCCCTAAAAAAAATGTTTGGGAAATTTTTTGGGAAAAATGAGAAATCGCTGGTCAACTTTTAACCATTATAACTTCCTAACAAAAAAAAAATGTTTAAAAAATTGTGCCAATGTAAAGTAGACATGTGGGAAATATTATTTGTTAACAATAGTGATGAGTGAATATACTCATTACTCGAGATTTCTCGAGCACGCTCGGGGGGTCCGTCGAGTATTTTTTAGTGCTCAGAGTTTTAGTTTTTAGCGCCGCAGCTAAGTACATGTGGGGATTCCCTAGCAACCAGGCAACCCCCACATGTACTTATGCTGACTAACAAATGTAAATCATTCAGCTGCGGTGCTAAAAACTAAAACTCTGAGCACTAAAAAATACTCAGAGGACCCCCGAGCATGCTCAAAAAATCTTGAGTAATGAGTATATTCGCTCATCACTAGTTAACAACTTTGTGTGACGTAACTCTCTGACTTAATGGCATAAAAATGAAAAGTTTTAAAATTACAAAATTTGCCAAATTTCTGATATTTGCAGGAATAAATGCAAGTCATTTCAAACAAATTTTACCACTGTCATGTAGCACTATATGTCACCAGAAAACAGTCTCAGAATTGTTGGGATTCGTTGAAGCATGCCAGAGTTATTACCATATAAACTAACACTGGTCAGAATTTTAAAATTTGGCCTGGTCAGGAAGATGAAAACAGGCTTTGGTGTGAAGTAGCTAAACCAACTTCCACTACCTTAGCAGACATGGAAATTACCATTTTCATAGAAACTTATTATATTATAAGGTTACTCTCATCGACAAACTCCAGAATGCTGTCTCTCAGAAATCCTTCAAATACTTGCCAACAATAGGGGTCAAACCAAAGCTTATAGTTTCCAGGTTCACTTTTTGACACCTTTTTAAATAATGACATCACATTTGCTATATGACAATCCCATAAAAAAGACCCTGTCACTATGAATTATGGAATCTTTAGATATTGGAAATAATTGCCTATTACAGTATTTGATTCCTACGGTACTGAAGGGTGCATGCCCTCCTGACCCAATAATTTGTCTATTTTAGTGTTGTGAGATGACACTGCACTTTGGCTAGGATAAGCAGTGGACTTTACAATACAGTGGCATGTAAAAGTTTGGTCAACCCTGTTCAAAATTACTTTTATTGTGAACATTTAAGCAAGATGCAGATGAAATGGTCAATAAATGGCCAAACATAAAAAAATATTTTGTCTTCTTTTCCTTTACATTTTAAAAATTACAAAAATGAAAATGGGCCAATGCAAAAGTTTGGGCACCCTTGGAGATTTGTGTGCGCAGATTAGTTTGACCAAGGTCTCAGACCTTAATTAGCATAATAGGGTTTTGGTTTGTTCACTATCAGAATTAGGAAAGGCTAGGTGACGCAAATTTCCCAGCATTATAAAAACTGAGCCTCCTCAAACCTTGTGCCAAAAACAGCAGCCATGCTGCCAAGGACTCTGAAAAACAAAAATGATGGAGGTCCACAAAGCATAAGATGGCTATAAAAAGATAGCAAAGCAATTTGAGTTTGCCTTTTCCTCAGTTCGAAATGTAATTAAAAAATTGCAGTTAACAGGAAAAGTGGAGGTCAAGAAAAGTTCTGAAAGACCAGGCAAAATTTCAGTGAAAGCTGCTCATAGGATTGCTAGAGAGGCAAATCAGAACCCCCACTTGACTGCAAAAGACCTTCAAAAAGATTTAGCAGACTCTGGAGTTGTGGTACATTGCTCTACTGTTCAAAGACACAGATTTGCACAAATATGGCTTTTATGGAAGAGTCATCAGAAGGATGACTCTTCAGGTAACCTCAATGACGTCACCGCTAGTCACTGAGGCTGAGCTCACAGCAGCTCATTCACCAGTGGATCTCAGCCTGAACGGTCACATCTTGGCACCGTCCAGGTTGAAAATAAATAATTCCCCAGATATGGATTATGATGTGTGACAGAACGACACACAGGTATGGTATATTGTTGTTTTATTATTTTAGTCTTATTACAGGAGAACGAGGGTTTTGGTGGAATTAGGTGTTAGGTGAGTATAACTGTGTTTGTTATTTTTAAATATGGAAAAACTGCGTTTAGTCTTATTTCTAATAAATAACTTTATTCTGGCTGTGACTTTATTTATAACACAACTATAAGATTAGTAATGGATGGGTGTCTCATAGACGCCTCTCCATTACTAAGCGGTGAGCTTGATGTCACTTGACAATACAAAGATGATATCAATCCCGCAAATATGAACCACACTTGCCACCGCTAGAGGGCAAGTGTTAAGAGTCGGGCAAAGTGCCAGAATTTGCACATCTAGTAGATGTGCCTTTTCTGGGCAGCTGCAGGCTGCTATGTTTAGGCTGGAGGGGGCCAATATCCATGGCCCCTTTCCAGCCTGAGAATACCAGCCCCCAGGTGTCAGCTTTAGCAAGGCTGGTTATCAAAAATGGTGGGAGGACCTCATGCCATTTTTCTAAGTTATTTAATTAAATAATTAAAAAGTACGGCATGGGGACCCCTCTATTCTTGTTTACCAGCCTTGCTGAAGCTGACAGTGGAGGGTTGCAGCCCCCAGCTGTGAGTATTGTCTGGCTGGTTATCAAAAATACAGGGGATTAATTATTTATTTACAGCGCAGGAGCGGCTGATGAAGGTCGGCGTCACATTACCATAGAATATGGGCAAGTGCTTGTGAGAAAACATCACATAGCACTCGGCCCAGTGTTAATCTATGGGGCAGCTCACATCATTGTTTATTTTCTCAGCCGTATTCGGCGTGTGTATAAAATCGCAGCATGCTGCAATTGTCACCGAGACTCACCAATGCAAGCTCATGGGTGCGAGAAAAAAAAAATCACACAGCACTCGGACCATGCGAGTGCTGTCTGATTTTTATGCACCGATGTCCTTTGAAAAGCAGGCAATTCATGTGCTGCATACTGTAAAATCACACTGACAGGTTATAATAGAATAGATATATACAAATAGAAAATATGGATACTGTATATACATGTCAGTGGCACACACACAATTAACAATTTTTAAACAATTAACATTTACAGAACATTTAACATTTAAATAACATATTTTAAATGGTTGCTGGTCACCCCTGAGGTGGCATCTGTGGACCTACTCAGAATAACTGTACTACACCGTATGGCTATTTCAGCTTTTTAAATATTGAATGTTGAGGACATATAGATAGATACCAATTCTTTTCTGGTTTCTAAACATGTTGTTAGTGAACATACTAGAACATACTACAAACATACTACAAATGAACTCACTACAAATACTAGTTTTGGTATAATCCCTGTATTTAATATTGTGTCACTAGTCTTTGGGAAAATCTTCTTTTGGTCAAAATTGATAATTTTGTTTGGCATGGACTACCTTGGCAGGCATAGAACTATATAAACTTTAAGGGTTAAACTTGCTTATTAAGTTTTTGTGTTTGTACTATAATGTATAAAGGTATGTAATTGTTTATAAAATAAAATAATCAATAAAAATGATCTGATTTTTAAAAAAAAACATATTTTAGGAACCATGTACGGCTGAGAGCTAATCCAATGATAAGGTTAACAATTACCTAAATTTGCAATAAATTCACAAGAAAATTAGGTAAGCAAAAAAAAAAAAAATCATAAATTAAAAGATACACAGTGCAAATGGAGGTCAGACCTATACAACCTGAGAGACTGTAAACAGGACTCAGAGGGGTAAAAGTACTTTGTTGATGCCGAGATTGGCACGTGATTCCGACAGTCATCTGTATGTGCCTAACTGATCTTAACGGTCCTTTCCTTTTACCTGGAGGGGACTGTATGTCAGTAATTTTCTCTGCATCGCGGGTTCAGATTTTCCTCTGGAGTCTGAATCGAGATAGTAATTTTCCATTTTTTCAGCAAGTCCCTAACTTTCTTGTATGAAGTAGTAGAGTGCCAGAAGACATTGCTGTATTTATTAAGAAGTTTCAGAGGGAAGCCCCATCTTACTGTAAATGATTGATTTCTTCCTAAGGGCACAATTAATGGGTAATACGCTTATGTGGAAACGAGGGGTAATGGATGACACATCACAAAAATTTTTACCTTGATTATAAGGTGAGGGGAGATCTCTTCTCTTTTTTGAGCAGAAGAGCAAGCACTCCTTAATCTGGAAAAAGTGGATTCTGGTTAAGACATCCCAAGGAGCTGGCCCTGGAAGATGTTTAGGGCGCTGGACACTATATGCTCTTTCGATAATCAAATCGTTATTGATACAGTTTGTAAGCAGGACCTTGATCAAATCTTGTATATGATCTGTGTTAGGCATCTCTTCTGGAATGCCCCTGAATTTCAGATTATTACTGTGAGATTGGTCCTCAAGGTCCACTAGCTTAATCTGAATGGCATCAACTTTTTCTGCAAGCTTGCTATGAGCATCAATCAAATTGTTATGAGGCAGAATGTGGTGGGTTATCATGAAGTTAAGGCATTGTTTCGCTGGACTCGCAGAAGGGAAAGTGCAATGCCCTGCAGTGGTGTGGCTGAGTTGTTCGCAGAAGAAGCAGTGTCCTTTAGGATCGAACGCCCTTTTGGTGATGGGTTGTTCCTCTGTGAGTCCCATGGGTTTATTTCTCCATCTTCCCAGAAGAATTGGCCAAACTGTGAACCCGGGACTGGGTTGGTTCAAGATGGTACAAGAGATTTATTACTCACTGCCATATAGGATGGGTCCGCTACCTGCCGAGAGCTATGCTTAAGTGAGTTGGTCCCGCTGCTTTACGGAAAGCGAGGCGGCCTTGGCGACTGTGCGCCATCTTTGTCCTGGTGTTTGATTACAAAAATCTCCAACTTGCTCGGCTTCTTTGGACTCCTTTTGCCTTGAGTCATCATCCCTGGGTGTTGTGGCAATACTAGAGCTGTGCTGGAGCTATGATGGTGGAACAAATGCTGAGGTAGTCGCTTAATAAGGGCACTGGCTGTTGGAACTCTGCAGTAAAGCAGCTATCTTCCATGGGTGTCAAGCCATACCCTGCAATACGAGTGACACTTGATAGACCAGATGGATGGGTGACTAAGGGCGTTATACATTCAAAAAGTGTAGATTGAAGGAACCACAGCTGTCTGAGCAGGGTTTGTTGCGCTGTCTTACACATAACTGTGAGGCAAACACTGGATGTTCGGGCCCCCCATTGAAGTGAACGGGGTCCAGGTTCGGGCTTTGGTACTGTTCTAGTAACATAGTAACATAGTAACATAGTTAGTAAGGCCGAAAAAAGACATTTGTCCATCCAGTTCAGCCTATATTCCATTATAATAAATACCCAGATCTACGTCCTTCTACAGAACCTAATAATTGTATGATACAATATTGTTCTGCTCCAGGAAGACATCCAGGCCTCTCTTGAACCCCTAGAACCCAAACTTTTTTTAACTGTTCAGCCGAACCTGTCAGACCCACCAGACCCGAACATATCTAATTACTACACATAAATTAATTTATTGACATCAGTGATTTGATTTATTTGCCTGTATGAAGTGGATGGGTTGTTACCGACAACTGGTGAAAATTTCAAATCAATAGCATCTTTAGAAATATATTTATTAGAAAATTGGAGGCACACTAATAGTTGCCAAATAATTGTACACACATAAATATTCTTGCAGCCAAGTAAAAAAATCACTTTTGCTTTATTAAATATACAAGTTTCAGGCTTACTAACTCTGTGTATTGACTGATAGAACTGTAGATGTTCAATAATAAACTATAAACCTAATCATGAAAATAGACACTCCATAGAGTGTGTGGAGGATGTCCACATTATCTCTACCCCAGGGTGTGGTCTGGGGTTTAAAGGGAACCTGTCACCCTGTTTTTTCAGATTGAGCTATAAATACTGTTAAATAGGGCCTGCGCTGTGTGTTACTATAGTGTATGTAGTGTACCCTGATTCCCCATGTATGCTGAGAAATACATTACCAAAGTCGCCGTTTTCGCCTGTCAATCAGGCTGGTCTGGTCAGGTGGGCGTGTTCACAGCGCTCTTTTCTTCCCCAGCTTTCCGTTGGTGGCGTAGTGGTGTGCGCATGTCCTAGGTCCGAATTCCCTGCGCCCACGTGAAGACACAGCGCGCGATCTGCGCTGTCATCCCTTTCATCGGTGGGGGCGGCCATCTTCCTGGGGCCATGCGTGCGCAGATGGAGTGCTCTGCTGCACGGGGCTTCAGGAAAATGGCCGCGAGATGCCGTGCGTGCGCAGAAGAGATCGCGGCGGCCATTTTCCCAAAGCCGAGATGCAAACTCGGCTTTGGGAAAATGGCCGCCGCGATCTCTTCTGCGCACGCGCGGCATCCCGCGGCCATTTTCCTGAAGCCCCGTGCAGCAGAGCACTCCATCTGCGCACGCGCGGCCCCAGGAAGATGGCCGCCCCACCGATGAAAGGGATGACAGCGCAGATCGCGCGCTGTGTCTTCACGTGGGCGCAGAGAATTCGGACCTTGGACATGCGCACACCACTACGCCACCAAAGGAAAGCTGGGGAAGAAAAGAGCGCTGTGAACACGCCCACCTGACCAGACCAGCCTGATTGACAGGCGAAAACGGCGACTTTGGTAATGTATTTCTCAGCATACATGGGGAATCAGGGTACACTACATACACTATAGTAACACACAGCGCAGGCCCTATTTAACAGTATTTATAGCTCAATCTGAAAAAATGGGGTGACAGGTTCCCTTTAAGTAGCTGTCCTTCAGGGGCAGTAGGGCTTTAGTGTCTGGAGAGGAACATTCCAGAGAAGTTTTTGTGTTTTGCTTATACCTGAACCATGGGTCTTGCTAACCCTGAGCAGGCTGATTCCCACTAATACAAGCACTGTGCTTAGTGCTACCATATTGCTTTGTTTTGCTGTTTTGCCCTAAGGACCGTGTTTACCTTATGCTTTACCTTGGTGTCTGCCTCATCTAATAAATCAATGACATTCCTAGCGCAACAGTGTTCCCGTGTCTGCCTCTGTATACAGCCGAGTCAGCCAATCCACCACAAATCCTACAAAATCCTAGACTTTATACAACTGTACTTTTTTACATGGGACGATGTGCTGTTTAGATTGATGATTTTTAAGATTGCTTAAAAGGAACCTAAATATGCAAATTGCCTCTTTAGAGAAAAAGAGGACTTAAACTCTATAGCGCCACCTGTTGAAAGTTAAAAGGAACTTATCATCTCATTTTGGCAGCTCAAATAGCAGGCAGCCTAAATGGGATAATATGTGCAAAATTGCAGCTAGGTATATTTTTCTTTGAAATGCTCAGTCATTTCAGAGAAAATAAACTTTAAACATTACCGTTCCCACTGGGGGCCATAACCAAAGACCAGACTGCCCCTGCCTGCTTTACCTAGTGCTGCTGCTGCAGATGACTGATATCTCCTTCATGAGTATATAGGTGGAGACATGTCAATCATCTGCAGAAGTGCTGGGAAGAGTCAGTTGGGGTCGACGCTAGGCTAGTTTGGTAATCGGCTATGGTCCCCAGTTGGATCTTTAAAGATTATTGTCTCTAAAATGCCAAATAGTTCAGAGAAAAATATACCTGACTGCAAACGTAACAGAATCTGATTCATCCTGCCCACTGTATGGGCAGCAAGAATCAGATGACAACTTCTCTTTAAAAATCAGCTCACCCATCATACGAGCATTTCGCTCATTCTAACGGTGATTGTCAGCATATTTACATGGATGATAATAGGGAAATGAACATTCTTTGGACAATGCTCAATAAGTCATTTCCTAACTATTTATATATTTTACTATGGTTTATTCCCACTCTTTCCCTGATAAAGCGCATTAACAGCTGAATGTCTCAATAGAAAACTTCCTTAATGCAAATGTGTTGTGATAGGCAATTCAGTATCACAATGGACATAGCGGTCAGAGCACATACAGTGATCTGACAATAACCCAAAATAATAGAACGAGCTCTGAGACGTGGGAACTCTGCAGACCGCAATCCCTAATCCTCTCCAAACAACACTAGAGGCAGCCGTGGATTGCGCCTAACTCTGCCTATGCAACTCGGCACAGCCTGAGAAACTAACTAGCCTGAAGATAGAAAATAAGCCTACCTTGCCTCAGAGAAATACCCCAAAGGAAAAGGCAGCCCCCCACATATAATGACTGTGAGATAAGATGAAAAGACAAACGTAGGGATGAAATAGATTCAGCAAAGTGAGGCCCGACTTTCTTAACAGAGCGAGGATAGGAAAGATAACTTTGCGGTCTACACAAAACCCTAAAGAAAACCACGCAAAGGGGGCAAAAAGACCCTCCGTACCGAACTAACGGCACAAAGGTACACCCTTTGCGTCCCAGAGCTTCCAGCAAAACAATTAGACAAGCTGGACAGAAAAAATAGCAAACAAATAGCAAAGAAGAACTTAGCTATGCAGAGCAGCAGGCCACAGGAATGATCCAGGGAAAAACAAGTCCAACACTGGAACATTGACAGGAAGCATGGATCAAAGCATTAGGTGGAGTTAAGTAGAGAAGCACCTAACGACCTCACCAGAGCACCTGAGGGAGGAAACTCAGAAGCCACAGTACCACTTTCCTCCACAAACGGAAGCTCCCAGAGAGAATCAGCCGAAGTACCACTTGTGACCACAGGAGGGAGCTCTGCCACAGAATTCACAACAGTACCCCCCCTTGAGGAGGGGTCACCGAACCCTCACCAGAGCCCCCAGGCCCACCAGGATGAGCCACATGAAAGGCACGAACAAGATCGGGAGCATGGACATCAGAGGCAAAAACCCAGGAATTATCTTCCTGAGCATAACCCTTCCATTTAACCAGATACTGGAGTTTCCGTCTTGAAACACGAGAATCCAAAATCTTCTCCACAATATACTCCAATTCCCCCTCCACCAAAACCGGGGCAGGAGGGTCAACAGATGGAACCATAGGTGCCACGTATCTCCGCAACAGTGACCTATGGAATACGTTATGTATGGAAAAAGAATCTGGGAGGGTCAGACGAAAAGACACAGGATTAAGAACCTCAGAAATCCTATACGGACCAATGAAACGAGGTTTAAACTTAGGAGAGGAAACCTTCATAAGAATATGACGAGAAGATAACCAAACCAGATCCCCAACACGAAGTCGGGGACCCACACGGCGTCTGCGATTAGCGAAACGTTGAGCCTTCTCCTGGGACAAGGTCAAATTGTCCACTACATGAGTCCAAATCTGCTGCAACCTGTCCACCACAGTATCCACACCAGGACAGTCTGAAGACTCAACCTGTCCTGAAGAGAAACGAGGATGGAACCCAGAATTGCAGAAAAATGGCGAAACCAAGGTAGCCGAGCTGGCCCGATTATTAAGGGCGAACTCAGCCAATGGCAAAAAGGACACCCAGTCATCCTGATCGGCAGAAACAAAGCATCTCAGATAGGTTTCCAAGGTCTGATTGGTTCGTTCGGTCTGGCCATTAGTCTGAGGATGGAAAGCCGAGGAAAAAGACAAGTCAATGCCCATCCTACCACAAAAGGCTCGCCAAAACCTCGAAACAAACTGGGAACCTCTGTCAGAAACAATATTCTCTGGAATGCCATGCAAACGAACCACATGCTGGAAGAACAATGGCACCAAATCAGAGGAGGAAGGCAATTTAGACAAGGGTACCAGATGGACCATCTTAGAAAAGCGATCACAGACCACCCAAATGACTGACATCTTTTGAGAAACGGGAAGATCTGAAATAAAATCCATAGAGATATGTGTCCAAGGCCTCTTCAGGACCGGCAAGGGCAAAAGCAACCCACTGGCACGAGAACAGCAGGGCTTAGCCCGAGCACAAATCCCACAGGACTACACAAAAGTACGCACATCCCGCAACAGAGATGGCCACCAAAAGGATCTAGCCACTAACTCTCTGGTACCAAAGATTCCAGGATGACCAGCCAACACCGAACAATGAACCTCAGAGATAACTTTATTCGTCCACCTATCAGGGACAAACAGTTTCTCCGCTGGACAACGATCAGGTTTATTAGCCTGAAATTTTTGCAGCACCCGCCGCAAATCAGGGGAGATGGCAGACACAATTACTCCTTCCTTGAGGATACCCGCCGGCTCAGATAAACCCGGAGAGTCGGGCACAAAACTCCTAGACAGAGCATCTGCCTTCACATTTTTAGAGCCCGGAAGGTACGAAATCACAAAGTCAAAACGGGCAAAAAACAGCGACCAACGAGCCTGTCTAGGATTCAAACGCTTAGCAGACTCGAGATAAGTCAAGTTCTTATGATCAGTCAATACCACCACGCGATGCTTAGCTCCTTCAAGCCAATGACGCCACTCCTCGAATGCCCACTTCATGGCCAGCAACTCTCGGTTGCCCACATCATAATTTCGCTCAGCAGGCGAAAACTTCCTGGAAAAAAAAGCGCATGGTTACATCACTGAGCAATCAGAACCTCTCTGCGACAAAACAGCCCCTGCTCCAATCTCAGAAGCATCAACCTCGACCTGGAAGGGAAGAGAAACATCTGGTTGACACAACACAGGGGCAGAAGAAAAACGACGCTTCAACTCTTGAAAAGCTTCCACAGCAGCAGAAGACCAATTGACCAAATCAGCACCCTTCTTGGTCAAATCGGTCAATGGTTTGGCAATACTAGAAAAATTGCAGATGAAGCGACAATAAAAATTAGCAAAGCCCAGGAACTTTTGCAGACTTTTCAGAGATGTCGGCTGAGTCCAATCATGGATGGCTTGGACCTTAACAGGATCCATCTCGATAGTAGAAGGGGAAAAGATGAACCCCAAAAATGAAACCTTCTGCACACCAAAAAGACACTTTGATCCCTTCACAAACAAAGAATTAGCACGCAGGACCTGAAAAACCGTTCTGACCTGCTTCACATGAGACTCCCAATCATCCGAGAAGATCAAAATGTCATCCAAGTACACAATCAGGAATTTATCCAGGTACTCTCGGAAGATGTCATGCATAAAGGACTGAAACACTGATGGAGCATTGGCATGTCCGAATGGCATCACTAGATACTCAAAATGACCCTCGGGCGTATTAAATGCAGTTTTCCATTCATCGCCTCGCCTGATTCGCACCAGATTATACGCACCACGAAGATCTATCTTGGTGAACCAACTAGCCCCCTTAATCCGAGCAAACAAATCAGATAACAATGGCAAGGGGTACTGAAATTTAACAGTGATCTTATTAAGAAGGCGGTAATCTATACAAGGTCTCAGCGAACCATCCTTCTTGGCTACAAAAAAGAACCCTGCTCCTAATGGCGACGATGACGGGCGAATATGCCCCTTCTCCAGGGATTCCTTCACATAACTGCGCATAGCGGTGTGCTCAGGCACGTATAAATTAAACAGTCGACCTTTTGGGAATTTACTACCAGGAATCAAATTGATAGCACAATCACAATCCCTATGCGGAGGTAGGGCATCGGACTTGGGCTCATCAAATACATCCCGGTAATCAGACAAGAACTCTGGAACCTCAGAAGGGGTGGATGACGAAATTGACAGAAATGGAACATCACCATGTACCCCCTGACAACCCCAGCTGGACACCGACATGGATTTCCAATCCAATACTGGATTATGGGCTTGTAGCCATGGCAACCCCAACACGACCACATCATGCAGATTATGCAACACCAGAAAGCGAATAACCTCCTGATGTGCAGGAGCCATGCACATGGTCAGCTGGGTCCAGTATTGAGGCTTATTCTTGGCCAAAGGCGTAGCATCTATTCCTCTCAATGGAATAGGACACTGCAAGGGCTCCAAGAAAAACCCACAATGCTTAGCATATTCCAAGTCCATCAAATTCAGGGCAGCGCCTGAATCCACAAACGCCATGACAGAATACGATGACAAAGAGCAGATCAAGGTAACGGACAGAAGAAATTTTGACTGTACTGTACCAATGGTGGCAGACCTAGCGAACCGCTCAGTGCGCTTAGGACAATCAGAGACAGCATGAGTGGAATCACCACAGTAGAAACACAGCCCATTCAGACGTCTGTGTTCTTGCCGCTCAACTCTGGTAATAGTCCTATCGCACCGCATAGGCTCAGGTTTAATCTCAGGTAATACCGCCAAATGGTGCACAGATTTACGCTCACGCAAGCGTCGACCGATCTGAATGGCCAAAGACATAGACTCATTCAAACCAGCAGGCATAGGAAATCCCACCATGACATCCTTAAAGGCTTCAGAGAGACCCTTTCTGAATATAGCTGCCAGCGCAGATTCATTCCATTGAGTGAGCACGGACCACTTTCTAAATTTCTGGCAATATACCTCTATCTCATCCTGAGCCTGACAAAGAGCCAGCAAATTTTTTTCTGCCTGATCCACTGAATTAGGCTCATCGTACAGCAATCCAAGCACCAGGAAAAACGTATCGATATTACTTAATGCAGGATCTCCTGATGCAAGAGAAAATGCCCAGTCCTGAGGGTCGCCACGCAAAAAAGAAATGACGATCCTAACCTGTTGAACTGGGTCACCAGAGGAGCGAGGTTTCAAAGCCAGAAATAGTTTACAATTATTTTTGAAACTCAGAAATTTAGTTCTATCTCCAAAAAACAAATCTGGAATAGGAATTCTCGGTTCTAACAAAGAATTCTGAACCACAAAATCTTGAATATTTTGAACTCTTGCCGTGAGCTGATCCACACATGAAGACAGACCTTTAATGTCCATTGCTACACCTGTGTCCTGAACCACCCAAATGTCTAGGGGAAAAAAAAGGCAAAACACAGTGCAAAGAAAAAAAAATGGTCTCAGAACTTCTTTTTTCCCTCTATTGAGAATCATTAGCACTTTTGGCTTCCTGTACTGTTGTGATAGGCAATTCAGTATCACAATGGACATAGCGGTCAGAGCACATACAGTGATCTGACAATAATCCAAAATAATAGAACGAGCTCTGAGACGTGGGAACTCTGCAGACCGCAATCCCTAATCCTCTCCAAACAACACTAGAGGCAGCCGTGGATTGCGCCTAACTCTGCCTATGCAACTCGGCACAGCCTGAGAAACTAACTAGCCTGAAGATAGAAAATAAGCCTACCTTGCCTCAGAGAAATACCCCAAAGGAAAAGGCAGCCCCCCACATATAATGACTGTGAGATAAGATGAAAAGACAAACGTAGGGATGAAATAGATTCAGCAAAGTGAGGCCCGACTTTCTTAACAGAGCGAGGATAGGAAAGATAACTTTGCGGTCTACACAAAACCCTAAAGAAAACCACGCAAAGGGGGCAAAAAGACCCTCCGTACCGAACTAACGGCACGGAGGTACACCCTTTGCGTCCCAGAGCTTCCAGCAAAACAATTAGACAAGCTGGACAGAAAAAATAGCAAACAAATAGCAAAGAAGAACTTAGCTATGCAGAGCAGCAGGCCACAGGAATGATCCAGGGAAAAACAAGTCCAACACTGGAACATTGACAGGAAGCATGGATCAAAGCATTAGGTGGAGTTAAGTAGAGAAGCACCTAACGACCTCACCAGATCACCTGAGGGAGGAAACTCAGAAGCCGCAGTACCACTTTCCTCCACAAACGGAAGCTCCCAGAGAGAATCAGCCGAAGTACCACTTGTGACCACAGGAGGGAGCTCTGCCACAGAATTCACAACACAAATGACAGTGACAAAAAAGTGCTAAAAAAGTACTGTACGTTATTAGTGATGGGCGAGCATTAGGGTTGAGCGAAACGGGTCGAAAATATTCAAAAGTCGCCGACTTTTGGCAAGGTCGGGTTTCATGAAACCCGACCCCTGTGTGGGGTCGGCCATGAAGTCGGCGATCTTTTGAATCTAGAATCGGAATTCCGATACCGATTCCCGATATGTTTATATCGGGAATTGGTATTGGAATTCAGATTTAAGTGTAAAATAAAGAATTAAAATAAAAAATATCGCAATACTCACCCTCTGACGCGCCCTGGTACTAACCGGGAACCTTCCTTCCTTAGAATCAGCATTCCAGGACCTTGCGGTGACGTCGCGGTGACCGCTCGCGCGACCAATCACAGGCCGCGACGTCACCGCGACGTCACCGAAGGTCCTGGAAGGGCTGATTCTTAGGAAGGAAAAAAGCAGGGCGCGTCCGAGGGTGAGTATATTCCTATTAGGTATATACTCACCCTCGGACGCGCCCTGCTTCTTTCCGGCAGCCTTCCTTCCTAAGAATCAGCCCTTCCAGGACCTTCGGTGATGTCGCGGCTTGTGATTGGTCGCGCGAGCGGTCACATGCGCGGCCGCGCGGCCAATCACAAGCCGCGACGTTACCGCGACGTCACCGCAAGGTCCTGGAAGGCTGATTCTAAGGAAGGAAGGTTCCCGGTTAGTACCAGGGCGCGTCAGAGGGTAAGTATTGCGATATTTTTTATTTTAATTCTTTATTTTACACTAAAATATGGATCGCAGGGCCTGAAGGAGAGTTTCCGCTCCTTCAGACCCTGGGAACCATGGAAACCCAATGCACTGCATTGGGTTTCAGGTTTCGGCCGACTCCGACCCCGACTTTTTTATAGGATCGGCCGATTTCACTCGACCCCACTTTTGAAAAAGTCGGGTTTCGTGAAACCCGACCCGATCCTATAAAAGTAAAGGTCGCTCAACCCTAGCGAGCACTAAAATGCTCGGGTTGAGCAAATTGGAATACTTGGGTACTCGACCCGAGCACCGAGCCCAATGTAAGACTAAGGGAAACCCGAGCATTTTTACTGCGTTCCCCCCCGGGGGTCCTATTAAGGTCTAAAAACGTCTGAAAATGATGGGGTGCACTAAAAAACATACAAAAATGAAACCAAAATGGATTTTGCTGGGAAATATGTTAAGGTACATCTTTTCCAGGGTGATGAGTTGTATATAAGGCAAAATAATTAACCCCAGATGAAAATGTTCCTCCACCACTTGGGCTATGTTCACACGCAGCGTTTTTGATGCGTTTTTCACGTTTAACATTGCTTTCAACCAATACAAATGCATTCACTGGGAAATGTCATTGTAACATTTAACAACCCTAGCTGGCCATGTAGTGTGTGACACATTATCAGACACATCTTGTTTCATTTGTGAAGGAGGGACTCAAAGTCACAAAGCCTATTTTTAGAGGAGCATCAGACGGCATTAAAATTCTTAAAAGGCCATTATTAAACAGTGGGTCTCCTATGCTGTTATTGCCTATGCAGTGAGTGGCTGGCCTGCCAAGAATTATGACACACCCCAATATGTTGTGAATTCTGTTATCAAACTCCCTCCTGTGGTCATGAATGGTACTTCGGAGAGTTCTGTCCATGGACTCCCTCTGGTGGCTGTGAGTGGAGTTGCTGGTTCTGAGGTTCCTTCCACAGGTGACCTAGGTTATTCTTAGGCTGGCTTCTCTATTTAAGTCCACTCAGATCGTTACTCCATGCCAGCTGTCAATGTTCCTGTACTGGTTCAGTTCGCTCTTGGATCTTTCTGGTGACCTGTCTCTTCCTGCAAGAAGCTAAGTCCCCGATTGTTATTTTCTGTTCATAGTTTTCTTGTCCAGCTTGCTTTCATGATTTTGCTTTGCTAGCTGGAAGCTCTGGGATGCAGAGTGGCACCTCCGCACCGTAAGTCGGTGCGGGGGTCTTTTTGAACACTCTGTGTTGTCTTTTGTAGTTTTTTGTGCTGACCGCACAGATACCTTTCCTATCCTCTGTCTGTTTAGTTAGTCTGGCCTCCCTTTGCTAAAACCTGTTTCATTTCTGTGTTTGTGACTTTCATCTTTACTCACAGTTAATATTTGTGGGGGGCTGCCTTTTCCTTTGGGGAAATTTCTCTGAGGCAAGGTAGGCTTTATTTTCTATCTCTAGGGCTAGCTAGTTCTTAGGCTGTGTCGAGGCATCTAGGCCATGTCAGGTACGCTCCACGGCTATTTCTAGTTGTGTGATAGGATTAGGGATTGCGGTCAGCAGAGTTCCCACTTCCCAGAGCTTGTCCTGTATCGGTTTAACCATCAGGTCATTTCGGGTGCTCCTAACCACCAGGTCCATAACACCAATACCCCTTTCACGAGAGGTACAGGAGGGCTTCCTGAAATAATGTTTCATTGAATGCAAGGCCTGCCCTACTATCAAGTCATATGCACCCCAAGAATCCTTTGAACCCATTTACTGGATGGCCACAGGAAAATCCACTTCAAATTATTCATTTTGTACTCCCATACTGTTTTGTTATGTATTGACTGCAAGGCCTGCCCTGCTACCAAGTCATATGCAACCCAGTAAGCCTTTGAACCCAGGTACTGGATGGCCACAGGAAAACCCACTTCACATTATTCATTTTGCACTCCCATACTGTTTTCTTATGCATTGACTGCAAGGCCTGCCCTGCTACCAAGTCATATGAACCTCAAGAAGCCTTTGAACCCAGGTACTGGATGGCCACAGGAAAACACACTTCACTTTCTTCAGTTGGTCCTGCCATACTGTGTCCTTATGCATTGAATGCAAGGGCCGCCTTGACCCAAATTTGCAAGCACCCTTATCCCCCTTGGAAGAAACATGAAGGAGGGCCTCATGAAAAAACTTGTCCCATTACAAAGGAGCAGGTCTCCTAGACTCTTTATGCCCATACACTAAGTGTATGGGCTGACAAACATTTCCTCATGGGGGGTACATTTTTTTAATTTTTTTATGGGGATTATAGACACCCTTGCCAAAAAATAGACTGGCTGTAGAAGCATGGAACACTTTAACCCTGGTGATCTAGTAGCAGTGGATGATGAGATGAGGGGGAAGGCCTCATTTAAAAATAGGCCCAATTTAAAGGAGCGGGTCTCCTAGACTCGGTATGCCCATACACCAAGTGCATAGGCTGACAAACAATTCCCCATGGGGGATACATTTTTTTAATTTTTTTATGGGAATCATAGACACCCTTGCCAAAAAATAGATTGGCTGTAGCAGCACGGAACACGTTCACCCTGGTGATCTAGTGGGGGTGGATGATGAGAAGTGGAGGAAGGCCTCATTAAAAAATAGGCCCAATTTAAAGGAGCGGGTCTCCTAGACTCGTAATGGCCATACACTATGTGCATGGGCTGACAAACATTTCCCCATGGGAGTACATTTTGCAAAAAATTTTTTATGGGAAATAAAGACACCATTGCCAAAAAATTGACTGGCTATAGCAGCATAGAACACGTTCACCCTGTTTTTCTAGTGGCGGTGGATGATGAGACGTGGAGGAAGGCCTCATTAATGCCTAAACACTAAGTGCATGGGCTGACAAACATTTCTCCCTGGGGGGTGCAACATTTTTATTTTTGGTTAGTATTTACGGGCATTATTACAACACAC
Source organism: Ranitomeya imitator (assembly GCF_032444005.1). Classification (NCBI taxonomy): domain Eukaryota; kingdom Metazoa; phylum Chordata; class Amphibia; order Anura; family Dendrobatidae; genus Ranitomeya; species Ranitomeya imitator. Next base: position 1,091,074,068 of record NC_091282.1, on the reverse strand, counting down.
TTGCCTAAAAATTCAGTGACTGTTGCATCATGGAATACCTTCACCCAGGTGTTCTAGTGGTTGTGGATGATGAGGATGAGGATAAGGAGGAGGATAACACCATATAGACAAAATCAAGAAGTGTATACCCATGTGTGGTTGTGAAGAGGTGCATGAGAATACACCGCCCCAAAAAAGACAATGTATTTGAGGTTATGTTTCGCTGTTTTCATTCAGTGGTTTACAGAAGTCTTGTCCAATCCAGCCCTTGTTCATTTTTATAAGAGTCAGCCTTTCAGCATTGTCAGTTGACAGGCGGATGTGCTTATCAGTTATAATTCTGCCAGCGGCACTAAATACCCCCTTTGACAGAACGCTAGCAGCAGGGCAGGCCAGGACCTCCAAGGCATAGAGAACCAGTTCATGCCACGTGTCCAGCTTTGAACCCAATAATTAAAAGTCACAGAGGAATCACGGAGGATGTTTGTACGATTAGCAAGGTACTCCCTCAGCATAATTCCCAAACATTGCACTTCTTTTGACAGCACCCCTTGCCTCTGTGCCAGTGCAATGGGAGGGTCTGAGAAAACTGTGCCAGAACTTTGCCGTTGTTTCCCTGCCTGTGCTGGATTGTACTTCTGTCTCTCTCGCCTGTATTCCTTGATTGTACAAAGAACTCTGATGTCTGCTGCCAGCGTTCTCAGATGGGATTTTTTTTTAGTAATTCCGCTACAAGGGCTCTCTGGTACTGCACCATTTTAGTACACCTGTCTGCCTCTGGAAGAAGAGATTGAAAGTTCTCCTTGTAGCGTGGGTTTAGAGGTATCATCAACCCATAATGAGTGTCACCGAAAATCTTAATAATTCAAGGGTCACGGGAAATGCAGCGCAACATAAAGTCAGCCATACGTACCAGACTGCTAACAGGCAAGACTTCCGTGTCCTCACCAACAGGACAACTGACCATGCTGTCCTCCTCCTCATCCTCATCATCCTCCACCCTGTCCTCAAGCCATCCCTGCTGAACAGACGGTATGACAACAAAACCAATTCAATAGAGCACTCAAATGCAACAATGTTTAAACCACAGATAGAGGAGGCATCTGACAGAGAAACCACAATGTTCAATATATGGCCTTTTTTTATTTTTTTTTAAACAAAATTACTGTCAAGAAGTAGGCTAACACAACACCAAAAAAGTGGAATGTATGCCTGAAAAGCAAGTTTTTGTAGCCCACAGATAGACCAGGCATTGAATGGAGATTAACAGACTGTTTCAATATGTGGCCTGGAGTTTTTAAAAAGTTTTAACCACAAAATACTGTATAGACCAAGGGTAGCAGACAGACAAAAAAGTGGAATGTAGGCCTGAAAAGCAAGTATTCGGAGACCACAGATAGACCGGGCATCTGACGGAGATAACAGACTGATCAAAATGTGGCCTTGATTTTTGGGGGCCCACCAAAATTGTGTCAATAAGTAGGCTATGACACTAAAAAAAATTGAGTAGTAAAATTGCAAAATATTGAGTGCAATTATATGCGATGCGTGTGGCACACAAATCACAGTAATAAATATAAGAACTGTAGCTAAATATTTTTGAGCTAGCTAAAGATTTTTTGGTCAGCAAAATGGTGTCCAAAAATGTTGTAAGGCACTCCAAAAAATACTATAGTACCAAAAAAAGGCCAGAATTTTCTGCGCACTCACATCTGATGCCTGGGACAAAAAAAAATGTTTTAAATTGTTAGATTTTCACGCTCTTGTATTGAAATGACTTGACTGTAGTCTGCAGTGTGACCAAGCAAATAAATATAGAAAAAAGGGGGCTATGGATTGCTTTGTAACAAAATAATCAGGTATAAGGTGCAAAAAAATAAAAAATAATAGCCACGGATACCTGCAGCTACGTATATCTAAAATACGCAGCAGCAGTCAGAAATGGAGCTTTTGGAGGTATGCAGTGAGATCTATGTATTCACATACAGTGCCTGCAGGCCTTGTACTGATGTGTATATGTGCACATAGACTCCCCTACCTACCTAGCACTGCAATCTCTGTACCCCCGAATTAGCCCTAAAGAGGACTGTTGGTTTATCAGGATTTGTGGATTGAACACTAGTAGACCTACACTAACTAATAAAAGCACAAATCTGACCCTATCTCAGCATCAGCTCTCCCTACACTAGCTGAGTCCGGAGCAGAATGCGCCGAGCAGAGTGGCGCCAGGTCTCTTATAGACCTGATGACGCTGTGCTGCCAGCCAAGCACTGTAATACCACAACAAAGATGACTGCGGTATTACTGTGTGTGACGCCCAGGAGACCGGGATACCCAGCACCGGACCAATGGAGTCTGTCTCTTGAGGGGGATGTCACGGGTGGCTTGACCCGGTGCTGTGGCCTCAGGCAATGCACAGTGTAAGGGGTATCATGTGGGGACAGGCACTTACTTGATCAGCAGCAGGTTCTCCCAGCGGTGACGATCTCGATCCTGGATAGATGGCTATTGTCCAAATGAAAGACTGAGGCACTGAAACGTTTAACCAGTTTACTTTAACATAAAAGGATTTACAACCAGTCCTGTCACCGGAGTCTGTATGGGAACTCTGAGTTACTTTGACCCTGCCGGGGTCTTCGCCTCTTATTGTGCGCAATTTCTGTGTGGCCCTGCTGCTGTATGTGAACTGGCTGCCGGCCCAATCTGTCCCCTCCGGGTCCTGGTTCGACGGGCAACCCGAGTCCTTTTATCGGTTTACCCCCTCTGGGAGTACCGCTGAACTCTGTGTCTGTTGCTGCATCCGGCCCTAGTGAAGCTGATATCACCTCACATTTTTCCGGTTGCTGTATTATATATAATGAATACAGCCACGGATCCGGTATCCGTCTTTGCGCCTGTTCTGGGTAGTGATTAATGCTACCCGGTTCTCACAATGTCCTTTTTCTCTATCCCTCTTCTCCTCAGGCCGGTGATTTAGGCCTGAAAACAGTCACAGGGCTGTTAGAAATTCAGCTGTATGACCTCTCACTTTCAGCTCCTTGGCCCAACTGCCATTTCTTCTCTCAGACCAGAATGGATCAAGGGGAGTCTCTGGAGCTCCCCCTTCTGGCCGGAGGTGGTAGTGCAGTCTTGCTATTTTAGTATTTGTACTTACTGTCAGTAACTATTTTTGTGGCAAATACCCCTAGGGGTGCCACATTCCCCCTTAGTTAAGAACAGTACTCCGGGACTGTGGGACAATAACATTTTGAAATAACAATTAATATGTACAGAGTCTTAAAAATGAAAAGTTACAAAAACCACTCAAGGAAACAAAAATAGAGTTCTGTAAAAAGTCACTTCAAATAGCGTCCATTAATACAGTTCTATCCTTGAAGGTATTAGGAACGGCACTGTACTTAGTGTCCAGGAATTTAGTTCCATTTTTCCAACGGAGTTATCAATATAAAGTCTAAAGAAAGTTCAAAAAGAGCAAAAAGCAAAGTGCAAAAAGCAGTCTTTCCGGAGCTTTGATTTAGTGCCTCCGGGCTGATAAAAAGTTCAAGAATATGCAATAAGTTCATACAGACAAGTCTCTGTAGGCACTGGGCTTAAACGTTGCAGACTGATAGCAATGACTATACTACATTTTCTGTTTAACTATATACGGCATAACATATATACAATTCACATTATGAGCTTTATAGTTGGTAATCTGCATACCTGGCCGGTAATTGACCCTGGGTACTACGCTGTGATCTACGTAATAGCGGTGTCTCTTCATGTGGTGTACTACTGTCTACTGCGGATGTAGTGTCTGCCCGCTCTGCTAAAGATAATTCCACGACTATGGAGTTGGCAAGTCCACCGTGAATGGGATTACTCTGACCAGGAATCTGTTCTTCCTGGCCTGGAACCTCCTGTAGTACGGGGTCAGCCTCTTCCTGTCTTGGGACTTCTGGTATTGGGTTCGGTGTTGGGTAAAAGGCCACCATGGGAACCACTACTGCACCATGGTATGTTAGTAGGGTTTTGGGAAAGTCTCCTATACAGGTGTGATACACTTCCTCTTCTTTTTCCTTTACTGGTTGAACCTGTATGGGTTGAATAACTTCTGGTTCTGGCTGGACAACGTCTGGCTCTTTCAATGCTTCCGGACATAATTTAAGATTGTCTCTTGACACTAGTACAGATGTTAAGCCTCCGTTTTTGCTAATGAGACACATTTTAGGATTATCCACTCTTGTTGGTAAAACTGTGTAGGGTACGGCTTCCCACTGATTGTCCAGTTTATTGGTTCGACGATTTCTCTTGAGCACTTGGTCACCCGGTCTTAATGGGGTCGCTAGAGCATTCTGGTTGAAAGTTCGCTCTTGTCTTTCTCTAGTTTGCTGAAGGCTTCTTTCCACACTCTCTTGCACTTGGCGATACTGCTTTTGCCGTATGATATCCCAATTGGAGTCTTGAACTTCTGCGTCTGGTTTCAGAATTCCCATTTCTAGATCGATTGGTAATTGGCCGGGTCTTGCACGCATAAGGTAAGCTGGGGTGCAGTTGGTGGAGCTCACCGGGACATGATTATACAGATCCACCAAGTCAGGCAATTTCTCTGGCCATTGATTCCTTTCTGTCTCAGGTAAAGTCTTTAGTAGGTCTATTACAATATGGTTCATCTTCTCGCATAAGCCGTTTGTTTGTGGATGATAGGCCGTCGTCCGGATCTTTTTGCAACCATACATATTACAGAATTCTCTGAAGATCTCTGATTCAAAGGCTGTACCTTGGTCGGTGAGAACCTGTTCCGGATATCCATGGGGTCTACAAAAGTACGTTTGGAACGCTTTGGCTGCTGTTTTTGCTGTCAGATCTTTTACGGGTACTACTACCAAAAAACGTGAATAATGGTCCACGATGGTCAAGGCATAGACATAGCCGGACCGGCTTGGTGTCAACTTCACGTGGTCCATGGCTACAAGTTCAAGTGGTTGTTTGGTGATTATGGGCTGCAGTGGTGCTCTTTGGTTCTTTTGATCGTTTCTTCTGAGGTTGCACGGGCCACAATTTCTGCACCACTGTTCGATTGATTTTCTCATCCCGACCCAATAAAATCTTTCTCTTAGAAGTACTTCTAACTTTTTCCAACCGAAGTGACCAGCACCATTATGGTAAGCTTCGAGGACCATCTTCACATCTTGTTTAGGCACAATAATCTGCCAAACCAATTCATGTGTTTTCGGATTGGTGTATCTTCTACAGAGCTTCCCTTGATACAGGAACATTTTGCCTCTCTCTTTCCAGAGTTGATGCGTCTCTTCTGGGGCATCCTCATAGGGATATGCACTTTGCTCAGTCAACAGTTCCTTCACCAACTTCACAGCCGGATTGCTGTCTTGGGTGTCAGCCCATCTATGGTGTGCTAACGGATTAAAATTCACCTCTTGTTGTTTCTGATAGGTACTTGACTGATGATGTTTTGCCTTGGGACGATGGAAGGCTGGTAGTTCAATTTCTTCAAGCTCCCCCGTTTCCTCTTCTACATCTCTCAAGTGTGGCATCCGGGATAGGGCATCGGCATTTCCATTCTTGCGACCTGCTCGATACTTGATTATGAAGTTGTAATTAGATAACCGGGCTATCCATCGCTGTTCTAACGCACCTAATTTGGCTGTGTCCAGGTGGGTCAACGGATTGTTGTCAGTATAGACAATAAATTCTGCAGCGGCCAGATAGTGTTTGAAACGCTCCGTCACAGCCCAAACTACTGCCAGTAGTTCCAATTTGAAGGAGCTGTAATTTTCTGAATTTCTTTCAGTAGGCCGGAGCTTTCTACTTGCAAAGGCGATGACTTTCTCCCGACCTTCTTGCTTTTGTGACAGCACCGCTCCTAGTCCCACATTACTGGCATCGGTGTAGAGGATGAAAGGTTTATGGTAATCTGGGTATGCCAGAACCTCTTCTCCGGTTAGTGCCTTCTTTAGTTGTTCAAAGGAGTCTTCCCTTTCGTCGTTCCACTGAAAAGGAGGGTTTCGATTTGAAGGTTTCTTCGTCTGCCCTACCAAGGTGTCTTGCAAGGGTGCTGCCAACTTGGTAAATCCTTTTATAAATCTGCGATAGTAACCCACCAATCCCAGGAATTGTCTCACTTCTTTTGCGCTGGTAGGTCTTGGCCAATCCCTTATGGCTAGTGTTGAGCGATACCTTCCGATATCGGAAAGTATCGGTATCGGTTTGGATCGGCCGATATTCAAAAAATATCGGATATCGCCGATACCGATACCCGATCCCAATGCAAGTCAATGGGACCAAAATATCGGAATTAAAATAAACCCTTTCTTTCCTTGTAGGTTCATTCTACCTGAAGGAAAACAACTAAGAATAATGTAGGATGTATGGGGGAGGTGGCGGAGACATTAAAGGCAATGAGGATTAGTCCAATCAAATAGAATAGCATGTTTTTTTTTTTTTTTTAAAGAAGTTCGGATTGAAAAAGATATTGAGTATGTAAATTTTTTTTATTTTGTCAGATATTGATGTTTCACTATTCCACGCCCTTCCCCTTCTTTTTTTTCTTTTTTTTTTTTTTCTTTTCCCACACTTTCATCTTCATCATCATCAGCATCCTTGACATCAACTTCTTCACCTTATTCATCTTCTTCTTCATCTTCTACCTATTTTTTTTTTTATTACATTCTTCATATTCATTTTCTTCAACTATTATTATTCTTCCTATTCTACATATTCTTTTTATTCCACTGTTATTATTCTTCCTATTCTACTTCTTCATCATATTCTCATTTGTGACAGGCATTCCCGTAGTTGTTATCTATAAAAGTTGGAAGATTACACCTTCCGTTCTGCCAGTCACAAAAGTTACATTTGTCCGCGTTCAGTTTGGCCTGCAGCATCAGGCTTTATCCAGGGGCACCACGAGGAGGAACGGACTCACCCCCATACACTGCTTAGTCTTCTTCTGCATATAATTTAGATAATATCTTTTGCTCTGATATTAAGTCTTATGCTTAATGTTCTTCTGCTCTTTGTTCTGCAGCCTCTTGTTCTTCTGCTTCTCGGTCTTCCATGTTGTCGTCTCCAGGGTCTTCGTCTCCAGTGTCGTCATCTCCGCCGTCGTCGTCTCAGCCGTCGTCGTCTCCGCCGTCGTCGTCGTCGTCGTCATCGGGGTGGTCTTCCGGGTCGTCGTCATCGGGGTGGTCTTCCGGATTGTCGACGTTAGGGTCTTCAACTTGGAAATGTAGCAGAAGGTACAAGAAGGCTGAGAAAATGCCAAGAACCAGCTGATGGAACTGGAACTCGGATGGCTACCCGAAGGTTCAAGAGCCTATGGAACTACCGAGGACCAGCTGACGTTACTGGAACCCGGTTACTAAGCAGGAGGTACCCGTGCTAAAAAGCACTACCAAGGACCGCCTGACGTTGGCGGAACTCGGATACCCAGAAGGAGGCACCTAAGCCAAAGGCTCTGCCCGGAACCAGATGACGTTACTGGAACCAGGATGGGGAGCAGAAGGTACAAGAGCAAAAGACACTGCCGAGAACCAGCTGACGGTACTGGAACCCGGATGGGTAGCCGAATGTCCAAGAGCCAATGGAACTACCAAGGACCAGCTGACGTTACTGGAACCCGGTTACTAAGCAGGAGGTACCCGTGCCTGAAAGCACTACCAAGGACCACCTGACATTGGTGGAACTTGGATACCCAGAAGGAGGCACCTAAGCCAAAGGCTCTGCCCGGAACCAGCTGACGGTACTGGAACCAGGATGGGGAGCAGAAGGTACAAGAGCAAAAGACACTGCCGAGAACCAGCTGACGGTGCTGGAACCAGGTGGTGGACCCGAAGGCCCACAGGAGAGGAGAGAACAGCTAGGCCGCGAGGCAGCCGCAGTTACCGAACCCCAACAGTCCTACAGGGGGAGCTGGGCCTACTGGCACTACAGAACCAGCCTTGACTACCAGTTCACGCAGCCCACATAGGAAGCTCCTAAACTGGAGGCACCCTGGAGTTGGCTAACTCGACCGCCCCACGACGGGGCAAGCATAGGCGTCTCAGTGAAGTTGACACAACCCGGAAACAGCTGACGGTGCTGAAACCAGGCTTGGCACGAGGGAGTACCTGTGACAAGAACACTGCCGAGAACCAGCTGGCGGTGCTGGAACCCGGATGCGTTGCCCCAGTGTGCAAGAGCCAATGGCACGACCGAGGACCAGCTGACGGTGCTGGAACCCGGTTACTAAGCTGTAGGTGCCCGCGCTTAAAAGCACTACCAAGGACCGCCTGGCGTTGGCGGAACTCGGATACCCAGGAGGAGGCACCTAAGCCAAAGGCTCGGCCCGGAACCAGCTGACGGTGCTGGAACCAGGTGGTGGACCCGAAGGCCCACAGGAGAGGAGAGAACAGCTAGGCCGCGAGGCAGCCGCAGTTACCGAACCCCAACAGTCCTACAGGGGGAGCTGGGCCTACTGGCACTACAGAACCAGCCTTGACTACCAGTTCACGCAGCCCACATAGGAAGCTCCTAAACTGGAGGCACCCTGGAGTTGGCTAACTCGACCGCCCCACGACGGGGCAAGCATAGGCGTCTCAGTGAAGTTGACACAACCCGGAAACAGCTGACGGTGCTGAAACCAGGCTTGGCACGAGGGAGTACCTGTGACAAGAACACTGCCGAGAACCAGCTGGCGGTGCTGGAACCCGGATGCGTTGCCCCAGTGTGCAAGAGCCAATGGCACGACCGAGGACCAGCTGACGGTGCTGGAACCCGGTTACTAAGCTGTAGGTGCCCGCGCTTAAAAGCACTACCAAGGACCGCCTGGCGTTGGCGGAACTCGGATACCCAGGAGGAGGCACCTTAGCCAAAGGCTCGGCCCGGAACCAGCTGACGGTGCTGGAACCAGGTGGTGGACCCGAAGGCCCACAGGAGAGGAGAGAACAGCTAGGCCGCGAGGCAGCCGCAGTTACCGAACCCCAACAGTCCTACAGGGGGAGCTGGGCCTACTGGCACTACAGAACCAGCCTTGACTACCAGTTCACGCAGCCCACATAGGAAGCTCCTAAACTGGAGGCACCCTGGAGTTGGCTAACTCGACCGCCCCACGACGGGGCAAGCATAGGCGTCTCAGTGAAGTTGACACAACCCGGAAACAGCTGACGGTGCTGAAACCAGGCTTGGCACGAGGGAGTACCTGTGACAAGAACACTGCCGAGAACCAGCTGGCGGTGCTGGAACCCGGATGCGTTGCCCCAGTGTGCAAGAGCCAATGGCACGACCGAGGACCAGCTGACGGTGCTGGAACCCGGTTACTAAGCTGTAGGTGCCCGCGCTTAAAAGCACTACCAAGGACCGCCTGGCGTTGGCGGAACTCGGATACCCAGGAGGAGGCACCTAAGCCAAAGGCTCGGCCCGGAACCAGCTGACGGTGCTGGAACCAGGTGGTGGACCCGAAGGCCCACAGGAGAGGAGAGAACAGCTAGGCCGCGAGGCAGCCGCAGTTACCGAACCCCAACAGTCCTACAGGGGGAGCTGGGCCTACTGGCACTACAGAACCAGCCTTGACTACCAGTTCACGCAGCCCACATAGGAAGCTCCTAAACTGGAGGCACCCTGGAGTTGGCTAACTCGACCGCCCCACGACGGGGCAAGCATAGGCGTCTCAGTGAAGTTGACACAACCCGGAAACAGCTGACGGTGCTGAAACCAGGCTTGGCACGAGGGAGTACCTGTGACAAGAACACTGCCGAGAACCAGCTGGCGGTGCTGGAACCCGGATGCGTTGCCCCAGTGTGCAAGAGCCAATGGCACGACCGAGGACCAGCTGACGGTGCTGGAACCCGGTTACTAAGCTGTAGGTGCCCGCGCTTAAAAGCACTACCAAGGACCGCCTGGCGTTGGCGGAACTCGGATACCCAGGAGGAGGCACCTAAGCCAAAGGCTCGGCCCGGAACCAGCTGACGGTGCTGGAACCAGGTGGTGGACCCGAAGGCCCACAGGAGAGGAGAGAACAGCTAGGCCGCGAGGCAGCCGCAGTTACCGAACCCCAACAGTCCTACAGGGGGAGCTGGGCCTACTGGCACTACAGAACCAGCCTTGACTACCAGTTCACGCAGCCCACATAGGAAGCTCCTAAACTGGAGGCACCCTGGAGTTGGCTAACTCGACCGCCCCACGACGGGGCAAGCATAGGCGTCTCAGTGAAGTTGACACAACCCGGAAACAGCTGACGGTGCTGAAACCAGGCTTGGCACGAGGGAGTACCTGTGACAAGAACACTGCCGAGAACCAGCTGGCGGTGCTGGAACCCGGATGCGTTGCCTTGCCTATTAAAGATTGTCTTCCTAGAGCCCCAACTAGCGGTGTTGGAGCAAAGGGTAAGCAGGGGGAGATGAGTGTAGGCCGAAGCCTGCACTGGAGGCAGCTTTGTGTCTGCGTTGCGTTTGCAGGACACTTTGCCGGCTACACACTGGGGGAACAGCTGGCGTTGCTGAACCCCACTAACACAATGGCGTGTGTTTTTATCTGTGCAGCTAGCACTTGCGGGCAAAAACTTGCGATGTTAGAGCCCGTGTTGAAGCAGGAGGAGGAGGAGAGGAGCAGAGTGTAGGCCGAAGCCTAGTTGAACCAATTTCAAAGGAAACCTTTAACCCCCCCCTCAGGTGTTACAAAGTACAAGAGACACACCTTGTGCAGTATTAATGCTGCACAAGTGAAAGGTTGCTCTATTAATTTGTCTACTTGCACACGCTGAATGAAAGACATACACAATTTACCCCATTCTACAGTAAAACTGTAGTGGATGCGTGACTTGGTTTTTTGATGAGACGCAGCACAGGTGTCCAAAATAACGCCTTGGTGCTTGGCGCAGCTTCCTGAGCGTTGTTATTTGCTGTACAGGAGTCTGCGCTCTTGTGTTATCCCTTGGCAATGCCCTGTTAGCGCTGCCCATCTTATGACCTCATTTCATGTTGGCCGGTGCGGTTAACGATGGCCATAAATCCCAGACCCACAGTGGCTTTTCCTAAAGTCACACTGCGGTGCTGGGATTCGTGGCCTTGAGCAGTAAATATTTTGGCCGCTCACACACGTCCTTACACCTGCTTCAGACTGGGCGGCCTCTGCTGATCCCTTCTCGCATGCCGCGGCCATGAGGCTGCACAGTCTGAAGAAGGCGGAAGGAGATGAGTTAAGACAGGCGAAGATATGCACTGCTCGTGCCCATCAATCACACCCTCGCAGTCAAAATAATTAAGACAACGAGGAGCATTTTATTCAGGCAGGGCGGACGAACAGGCGCAAGTAGCCAACCAATGATGTCAGAAGACGGGAAGCGCTACCAAGGGGGGTGCTGCGTATCATTAGAAAGGAAAGTCACACCTCAGGGACAGTGGAATGGTCTCAAAGAGACACATTTTGTACGTGTTGAGTTCCACGTGGGCAAGGAGAAAACGTCAGCCACCTTGTACAAATGCAGCAGTACTGCTGTACAAGGTGGCTGTTATACATAGAAACACCTGGGGGGGTGGGGGGCAGGCTCCCTTCAATTTCAGTTCATGTGCCTGCGTGGCGTTTGCAGGTCACGTTGCAAGCTACACAGCAGGGGAACAGCTGGCGTTGCTGAACCCCACTGACACATTGACTGGTGTTTTTCTCTGTGCAGATTGCATGTCCGGGCAAAAACTAGCGGTGTTAGAGCCCAGGGTCAGCAGGAGGAGGAGGAGAGGAGCAAAGTGTAGGCCGAAGCCTGCACTGGTGGCAGCTTTTGGTCGGTTGTGCCAGCGTGGCTTGTGCTGGACACGATGCCGGCTACACAGCGGGGGAACAGCTGGCGGTGCTGAACCACACTAACACATTGGCTGGTGTTTTTCTCTGTGCAGCTAGCATGTCCGGGCAGAAACTGGCGTTGTTTGAGCCCAGGGTCAGCAGGAGGAGGAGAGGAGCAAAGTGTAGGCCGAAGCCTGCACTGGTGGCAGCTTTTGTTCTGTTGTGCCAGCGTGGCTTGTGCTGGACACGTTGCCGACTACACAGCAGGGGAACAGCTGGCGGTGCTGAACCCCACTAACACATTGGCTGGTGTTTTTCTCTGTGCAGCTAGCATTTCCGGGCAAAAACTAGCGGTGTTTGAGCCCAGGGTCAGCAGGAGGAGTAGAGGAGCAGAGTGTAGGCCGAAGCCTAGTTGAACCAATTTCAAAGGTTACCTTTAACCCCCCCTCAGGTGTTGCAAGGTACAAGAGCCACACCTTGAACAGCATTAATGATGCACAAGTCAAAGGTTGCTCTATTTAATTTTGCTCCTTGCACACGCTGAATTAAACACGTACACTATTTAGCCCATTATACTGTCAAACAGTTGTGGAGGCGTGACTTGTCTTTTTAACGAGACGCAGCACAGGTGTCAAAATTTGCACCTAGGTACTGGGCGCAGATTCCTGAGCGTTGTTATTTGCTGTACAGGAAACTGCGCTCTTGTGTTATCCCTTGGCAATACCCTGTTAGTGCAGGCCGTCTCATGACCTCATTTCATGTTGGCCGGTGCGGTTAACGATGGCCATAAATCCCAGACCCACAGTGGCTTTTCCTAAAGTCACACTGCGGTGCTGGGATTCGTGGCCTTGTGCAGTAAATATGTTCGCCGCTCACACATGTCCTTACACCTGCTTCAGACTGGGCGGCCTCAGCTGATCCCTTATCGCATGCCGCGGCCATGAGGCCGCACAGTCAGAAGAAGGCGGAAGGAGGGGAGTGAAAACAGGGGAACATATGCACTGCTCGTGCCCATCAATCACACCCTCGCAGTCAAAATATATGAGACAACGGGGGGCGTTGTGTCGGGCAGGGGGGACGCACAGGCACAGCCAGCCAACCAATGATGTCAGGAGACGGGCAGCGCTAACAATGGGGGTGCTGCGTGTCATTACAAAGGAAAGTCACACCTCAGGGACATTGTAATGGTCTCTAATGAGACACATTTTTTACGTGTTGAGTTCCACGTGGGCAAGGAGAAAAAGTCAGCCACCTCGTACAAATGCAGCAGTACTGCTGTACAAGGTGGCTGATATACATAGAAACACCTGTGGGTGGGGGGCAGGCTCCCTTCAATTTCAGTTCATGTGCCTGCGTGGCGTTTGCAGGTCACGTTGCAAGCTGCACAGCAGGGGAACAGCTGGCGGTGCTGAACCCCACTAACACATTGGCTGGTGTTTTTCTCTGTGCAGCTAGCATGTCCGGGCAGAAACTGGCGTTGTTTGAGCCCAGGGTCAGCAGGAGGAGGAGAGGAGCAAAGTGTAGGCCGAAGCCTGCACTGGTGGCAGCTTTTGTTCTGTTGTGCCAGCGTGGCTTGTGCTGGACACGTTGCCGACTACACAGCAGGGGAACAGCTGGCGGTGCTGAACCCCACTAACACATTGGCTGGTGTTTTTCTCTGTGCAGCTAGCATTTCCGGGCAAAAACTAGCGGTGTTTGAGCCCAGGGTCAGCAGGAGGAGTAGAGGAGCAGAGTGTTGGCCAAAGCCTAGTTGAACCAATTTCAAAGGTTACCTTTAACCCCCCCCTCAGGTGTTGCAAGGTACAAGAGCCACACCTTGAACAGCATTAATGATGCACAAGTCAAAGGTTGCTCTATTTAATTTTGCTCCTTGCACACGCTGAATTAAACACGTACACTATTTAGCCCATTATACTGTCAAACAGTAGTGGAGGCGTGACTACTAGTCTTTTTAAGGAGACGCAGCACAGGTGTACAAATTTACACCTAGGTGCTGTGCGCAGATTCCTTACCGTTGTTATTTGCAGTACAGGAAACTGCGCTCTTGTGTTATCCCTTGGCAATACCCTGTTAGTGCAGGCCGTCTCATGACCTCATTTCATGTTGGCCGGTGCGGTTAACGATGGCCATAAATCCCAGACCCACAGTGGCTTTTCCTAAAGTCACACTGCGGTGCTGGGATTCGTGGCCTTGTGCAGTAAATATGTTCGCCGCTCACACATGTCCTTACACCTGCTTCAGACTGGGCGGCCTCAGCTGATCCCTTATCGCATGCCGCGGCCATGAGGCCGCACAGTCAGAAGAAGGCGGAAGGAGGGGAGTGAAAACAGGGGAACATATGCACTGCTCGTGCCCATCAATCACACCCTCGCAGTCAAAATATATGAGACAACGGGGGGCGTTGTGTCGGGCAGGGGGGACGCACAGGCACAGCCAGCCAACCAATGATGTCAGGAGACGGGCAGCGCTAACAATGGGGGTGCTGCGTGTCATTAAAAAGGAAAGTCACACCTCAGGGACATTGTAATGGTCTGTAATGAGACACATTTTGTACTTGTTGAGTTCCACGTGTGCAAGGAGAAAAAGTCAGCCACCTTGTCCAAATGCAGCAGTACTGCTGTACAAGGTGGCTGTTATACATAGAAACACCTGGGGGGGTGGGGGGCAGGCTCCCTTCAATTTCAGTTCATGTGCCTGCGTGGCGTTTGCAGGTCACGTTGCCGACTACACAGCAGGGGAACAGCTGGCGGTGCTGAACCCCACTAACACATTGGCTGGTGTTTTTCTCTGTGCAGCTAGCATTTCCGGGCAAAAACTAGCGGTGTTTGAGCCCAGGGTCAGCAGGAGGAGTAGAGGAGCAGAGTGTAGGCCGAAGCCTAGTTGAACCAATTTCAAAGGTTACCTTTAACCCCCCCCTCAGGTGTTGCAAGGTACAAGAGCCACACCTTGAACAGCATTAATGATGCACAAGTCAAAGGTTGCTCTATTTAATTTTGCTCCTTGCACACGCTGAATTAAACACGTACACTATTTAGCCCATTATACTGTCAAACAGTAGTGGAGGCGTGACTTGTCTTTTTAACGAGACGCAGCACAGGTGTCAAAATTTGCACCTAGGTACTGGGCGCAGATTCCTGAGCGTTGTTATTTGCTGTACAGGAGTCTGCGCTATTGTGATCCCTTGGCCATGCGCTGTGAGCGCTTCCTGTCTTCTGACCTCATTTCATGTCGGCCGTTGCGGTTAGCGATGGACATGAATCCCAGACCCACAGTGTGTTTTTAAAAAATCACACTGCGGTGCTGGGATTCGTGCCCTGGTGCACTAAATATGTTTGCCGCTCACACATGTCCTTACACCTGCTTCAGACTGGGCGGCCTCATCTGATCCCTTATCGCCTGCCGCGGCCATGAGGACACCCAGTCTGAAGAAGGCGGAAGGAGATGAGTGAACACAGGCAAACATATGCACTGCACATGCCCATCAATCACACCCTCGCTGTCCAAAAAAATAAGACACCGAGGGCCGTTGTTTCGAGCAGGGGAGATGCACAGGCGCAGCCAGCTAACCAATGATGTCAAAAGACGGGCAGCGCTAACAAGGGTGGTGCTGCGTGTCATTACAAAGGAAAGTCACACCTCAGGGACATTGTAATGGTCTCTAATGAGACACATTTTGTACGTGTTGAGTTCCACGTGGGCAAGGAGAAAAAGTCAGCCACCTCGTACAAATGCAGCAGTACTGCTGTACAAGGTGGCTGATATACATAGAAACACCTGTGGGTGGGGGGCAGGCTCCCTTCAATTTCAGTTCATGTGCCTGCGTGGCGTTTGCAGGTCACGTTGCAAGCTACACAGCAGGGGAACAGCTGGCGTTGCTGAACCCCACTGACACATTGACTGGTGTTTTTCTCTGTGCAGATTGCATGTCCGGGCAAAAACTAGCGGTGTTAGAGCCCAGGGTCAGCAGGAGGAGGAGGAGAGGAGCAAAGTGTAGGCCGAAGCCTGCACTGGTGGCAGCTTTTGGTCGGTTGTGCCAGCGTGGCTTGTGCTGGACACGATGCCGGCTACACAGCGGGGGAACAGCAGGCGGTGCTGAACCCCACTAACACATTGGCTGGTGTTTTTCTCTGTGCAGCTAGCATGTCCGGGCAGAAACTGGCGTTGTTTGAGCCCAGGGTCAGCAGGAGGAGGAGAGGAGCAAAGTGTAGGCCGAAGCCTGCACTGGTGGCAGCTTTTGTTCTGTTGTGCCAGCGTGGCTTGTGCTGGACACGTTGCCGACTACACAGCAGGGGAACAGCTGGCGGTGCTGAACCCCACTAACACATTGGCTGGTGTTTTTCTCTGTGCAGCTAGCATTTCCGGGCAAAAACTAGCGGTGTTTGAGCCCAGGGTCAGCAGGAGGAGTAGAGGAGCAGAGTGTAGGCCGAAGCCTAGTTGAACCAATTTCAAAGGTTACCTTTAACCCCCCCCTCAGGTGTTGCAAGGTACAAGAGCCACACCTTGAACAGCATTAATGATGCACAAGTCAAAGGTTGCTCTATTTAATTTTGCTCCTTGCACACGCTGAATTAAACACGTACACTATTTAGCCCATTATACTGTCAAACAGTAGTGGAGGCGTGACTTGTCTTTTTAACGAGACGCAGCACAGGTGTCAAAATTTGCACCTAGGTACTGGGCGCAGATTCCTGAGCGTTGTTATTTGCTGTACAGGAGTCTGCGCTATTGTGATCCCTTGGCCATGCGCTGTGAGCGCTTCCTGTCTTCTGACCTCATTTCATGTCGGCCGTTGCGGTTAGCGATGGACATGAATCCCAGACCCACAGTGTGTTTTTAAAAAATCACACTGCGGTGCTGGGATTCGTGCCCTGGTGCACTAAATATGTTTGCCGCTCACACATGTCCTTACACCTGCTTCAGACTGGGCGGCCTCATCTGATCCCTTATCGCCTGCCGCGGCCATGAGGACACCCAGTCTGAAGAAGGCGGAAGGAGATGAGTGAACACAGGCAAACATATGCACTGCACATGCCCATCAATCACACCCTCGCTGTCCAAAAAAATAAGACACCGAGGGCCGTTGTTTCGAGCAGGGGAGATGCACAGGCGCAGCCAGCTAACCAATGATGTCAAAAGACGGGCAGCGCTAACAAGGGTGGTGCTGCGTGTCATTACAAAGGAAAGTCACACCTCAGGGACATTGTAATGGTCTCTAATGAGACACATTTTGTACGTGTTGAGTTCCACGTGGGCAAGGAGAAAAAGTCAGCCACCTCGTACAAATGCAGCAGTACTGCTGTACAAGGTGGCTGATATACATAGAAACACCTGTGGGTGGGGGGCAGGCTCCCTTCAATTTCAGTTCATGTGCCTGCGTGGCGTTTGCAGGTCACGTTGCAAGCTACACAGCAGGGGAACAGCTGGCGTTGCTGAACCCCACTGACACATTGACTGGTGTTTTTCTCTGTGCAGATTGCATGTCCGGGCAAAAACTAGCGGTGTTAGAGCCCAGGGTCAGCAGGAGGAGGAGGAGAGGAGCAAAGTGTAGGCCGAAGCCTGCACTGGTGGCAGCTTTTGGTCGGTTGTGCCAGCGTGGCTTGTGCTGGACACGATGCCGGCTACACAGCGGGGGAACAGCAGGCGGTGCTGAACCCCACTAACACATTGGCTGGTGTTTTTCTCTGTGCAGCTAGCATGTCCGGGCAGAAACTGGCGTTGTTTGAGCCCAGGGTCAGCAGGAGGAGGAGAGGAGCAAAGTGTAGGCCGAAGCCTGCACTGGTGGCAGCTTTTGGTCGGTTGTGCCAGCGTGGCTTGTGCTGGACACGTTGCCGACTACACAGCAGGGGAACAGCTGGCGGTGCTGAACCCCACTAACACATTGGCTGGTGTTTTTCTCTGTGCAGCTAGCATTTCCGGGCAAAAACTAGCGGTGTTTGAGCCCAGGGTCAGCAGGAGGAGGAGAGGAGCAGAGTGTAGGCCGAAGCCTAGTTGAACCAATTTCAAAGGTTACCTTTAACCCCCCCCTCAGGTGTTGCAAGGTACAAGAGCCACACCTTGTGCAGCATTAATGCTGCACAAGTAAAAGGTTGCTCTATTTGTTTTGCTCCTTGCACACGCTGACTAAAACACGTACACTATTTAGCCCATTATACTGTCAAACAGTTGTGGAGGCGTGACTTGTCTTTTTAACGAGACGCAGCACAGGTGTCAAAATTTGCACCTAGGTACTGGGCGCAGATTCCTGAGCGTTGTTATTTGCTGTACAGGAGTCTGCGCTATTGTGATCCCTTGGCCATGCGCTGTGAGCGCTTCCTGTCTTCTGACCTCATTTCATGTCGGCCGTTGCGGTTAGCGATGGACATGAATCCCAGACCCACAGTGTGTTTTCAAAAAATCACACTGCGTGGCTGGGATTCGTGGCCTTGTGCAGTAAATAGGTTTGCCGCTTACACATGTCCTTACACCTGCTCCAGACTGGGCGGCCTCAGCTGATCCCTTATCGCCTACCACGGCCAGGAGGCCGCACAGTCTGAAGAAGGCGGAAGGAGATGAGTTAAGACAGGCGAACATATGCACTGCTCGTGCCCATAAACCACACCCTCGCTGACAAAATAAATATGACAACGAGGGGCGTTGTTTCTAGCAGGGCGGATGCACAGGCGCAGCCAGCTAACCATGATGACAAAAGACGGGAAACGCTACCAAGGGGGGTGCTGCGTATCATTACAAAGGAAAGTCACACCTCAGGGACAGTGGAATGGTCTCAATGAGACACATTTTGTATGTGTTGAGTTCCACGTGGGCAAGGAGAAAAAGTCAGCCACCTTGTACAAATGCAGCAGTACTGCTGTACTAGGTGGCTGTTATACATAGAAACACCTGGGGGGGTGGGGCCAGGTTCCCTTTTAATTTCAGTTCCTGTGCCTGCATGGCGTTTGCAGGTCACGTTGCCGGCTACACAGCAGGGGAACAGCTGGCGTTGCTGAACCCCACTAACACATTGGCTGGTGTTTTTCTCTGTGCAGCTAGCACTTCCGGGCAAAAACTAGCGGTGTTTGAGCCCAGGGTCAGCAGGAGGAGGAGAGGAGCAGAGTGTAGGCCGAAGCCTGCACTGGTGGCAGCTTTTGTTCTGTTGTGCCAGCGTGGCTTGTGCTGGACACGTTGCCGACTACACAGCAGGGGAACAGCTGGCGGTGCTGAACCCCACTGACACATCACCTAGTGTTTTTTTCTGTGTAGACAACACTTCCAGGTGGCAACTGACAGTGTTGAAACCCAGGGAATCAAAGAGGAGCAGAGTGTAGGCCGAAGCCTGCAGTGGAGCAAGTTGAAAGGGAACCTTTAACCCCCCCCCCCAGGCATTTGTTGCTGAAAGAGCCATCTTGTACAGCAGTAATACTGCACATGGAAAATGGTGGCTCCGAAAATTATGCTCCTTGCAAACGCTGAAGTACACACTCATATAATGTGTCCCCTCACACCGTCAAACCATCCCGGAAGTGGGACTTTCCTTTGTAATGTGACACAGCACAGCCGTCATTCCAACCCCCTTGGTGCCGGGCACCACCTCCTCAACGTTGTTTGGTTCTGTCACGGAGCCCGCACTGTAATGTTATCCCTTGGCCATGCACAGTTAGCGGTGCCCGTCTTCTGACATCATGTAGGTGTCAGGCTGGCAGTGCCTGTGCGTCCAAGCTGCCCGAGATCCAACCTTGCAGTGTCATCTAATGTAGTCCCACTGCGGGCCAGGGATCCATGGGCATGCGCAGTGCATATCATCGCCTCTCACTCACCTCCTTCCTGCTTCTTCAGACTGTGCGGCGTCACGGCCGTGGCATGCTATTAGGGATCAGCTGACGCCGCCTAGTCTGAAGAAGCGTGAAGAAGGGGAGTGAGAGGCTAGTATATGCACTGCGCATGGCCATGGATACCAGGCCCACTGTGGGATCACATTAGACGACACTGCGAGGTGTGATTTCGGGCAGCGTGGACGCACAGGCGCAGCCAGGACGACAACAAATGATGTCAGAGGACGGGCAGCGCAAACTGTGCATGGCCAAGGGATAACATAACAGCGCAGGGTCCATGACGGAATCAAACAACGCTAAGGAGGCAGCGCACGGTGCCAAGGGGGTAGCAATGACGGCTGTGCTGCGTCACATTACAAAGGAAAGTCCCACCTCCAGGACGGTTGGACGGTGTGAGGGGACACATTACATGAGTGTGTAGTTCAGCGTTTGCAAGGAGCATAATTTCAAGAGCGACCTTTCCCTTGTGCAGTATTAGTGCTGCACATGGTGGCTCTTTCAGTAACAAACGCCTAGGGGGGGGGGGGGACAGGTCCCCTTACATTTTAGTTGTGCCAGCGTGGCGGTCGCATGACACGTTGCCGGATACACAGCTGGGGATCAGCTGACGTTACTGAACCCCAATAACAGAGGAGCGACTGTTGACTGTGCACACAGCACTTCCAGGCACCAACTGGCGGTGTTAGAGCCCAGGGACAGCAGGAGGAGCAGATTGGAGGTATTGCCGCACACACAGCTGGGGATCAGCTGACGTTACTGAACCCCAATAACAGAGGAGCGACTGTTGACTGTGCACACAGCACTTCCAGGCACCAACTGGCGGTGTTAGAGCCCAGGGACAGCAGGAGGAGCAGATTGGAGGTATTGCCGCACACACAGCTGGGGATCAGCTGACGTTACTGAACCCCAATAACAGAGGAGCGACTGTTGACTGTGCACACAGCACTTCCAGGCACCAACTGGCGGTGTTAGAGCCCAGGGACAGCAGGAGGAGCAGAGGAACAGAGTGTAGGCCGAAGCCTGATTGGAGCAAGTTGAAAGGAAACCTTTAACCCCCCCCCCCAAGACGTTTGTAGCTGAAAGAGCCATGTTGTGCAGCACTAAGGATGCAAAAGGAAAAGGTTGCTCTTTTAATTATGCTCCTTGCAAACACCGAAGTAAACACTAAAAATGTGTCCCTTTATACCGTTAAACCGTTCCGGAGGTGCGAATTTCCTTCGTAATGGGACACAGCACAGCTGTCATTCCTATCCCCTTGATGCCGTGCGCTGCCTCCTCAGCGTTGTTTTAAGCTGCCACGGAGCCTGCGCTGTTCTGTTAGCCCTTGGCCATGCCCAATTAGCGCTGCCTGTCTTCTGACATAATTTGGTGTCAGGCTGTCAGTGCCTGTGCGTCCACGCTGCTCCAGATCCCACCTCGCAGTCTCATCTAACGTAATCCCACTGCGGGCCTTGGAACCATGGGCATGCACAGTGCATAACCTCGACTCTCACTCCCCTCCTTCCCTCTTCTTCAGACTGTGCGGTGTCACGGCCGTGGCATGCTAGGGATCAGCTGACGGCGCACAGTCTAAAGAAGGCGGAGGGAAATGAGCGAGAGCCCGAGGGGAAGATATGCACTGCGCATGCCCATGGATCCCAGGCCCGCAGTGTGACTCAATCAGAAGACACTGCGAGGCGGGATCTCGGGCACCGCGGCCGCACAGGCGCAGCCAGCCTGACACCAAATTATGTCAGAAGACAGGCAGCGCAAATAGGGCATGCCCAAGGGATAACAGAACAGCGCAGGCTCCGTGACAGCTTAAAACAACGCTGAGGAGGCAGCGCATGGCACCAAGGGGGTAGGAATGACGGCTGTGCTGCGTCACATTACGAAGGAAAGTCCCAGCTCCGGGACGGTATAACGGTATCAGTGAACACATTTTATAAGTGTTAAGTTCTGCGTGTGCAAAGAGCTAAAAAAAAAGAGCTACCTTTTCCTTGTGCAGCATTACTGCTGCACAAGATGGCTCTTTCAGTAACAAACGACGGGGGGGGGGGGGGGGACAGGTTCCCTTACATTTAGGTTGTTGTGCCAGCGTGGCGGTCGCAGGACACATTGCCGGCTACACAGCTGGGGATCAGCTGACGTTACTGAAACCCAATAACACTGGGTCGTATGTTTTTACTGTGCAGCCTGCACTTCTGAGCCGCAACTGGCGGTGTTGGAGCCCAGGAATAGCAGTTCAGGTGGTAGAAAGATGAACACAGCAGGAGACCTGGATGACACCCAATTACTTAATCAGGCAGAGGAGTGGCAAATTCCTGCGAGATCCAGGCCTGGTTCATTTTCAGGAAAGTAAGCCGGTCAACGTTATCGGAGGATAGTCGCATGCGACGGTCTGTTAGTACACCACCTGCGGCACTAAAGACACGTTCCGATAAGACACTAGCCGCAGGGCAAGCCAGCACCTCCAATGCATACTGGCTTAGCTCTGGCCATGTATCCAGCTTAGAGACCCAAAACTTGAACGGGGAAGAGCCGTCTGGGAGTACAGTAAGAGGGCAAGCCATGTAGTCTGTCACCATCTGACGGAACCGTTGCCTCCTGCTGACTGGAGCCGCCGGTGATGGTGTAGACATTTGGGGCGGGCACACAAAAGTGTGCCAGAGTTGTGCCATACTGGGCTTGCCTTGGGCAGAGGCACTGCTTCTGCTCCCTCTTTGGGCAGAGCCTCCCCCACTGCCTCGACGCACTGAGCTGCTTTGTAAAGCACTAGCAGCACTCCTCTCAGTTGGACAGGAGAAGATGATGGAATTCACCAGTGTGTCGTGGTACTCCCGCAATTTACGCTCCCGGGTCAACGCAGGGATGAGGTTTTGGACGTTGTCCCGGTAGCGAGGATCGAGGAGGGTGAACACCCAATAATCAGGCATGTTGAGAATGTGGTCGATGCGGCGGTCGTTTCTCAGGCACTGCAGCATGAAATCCACCATGTGCTGCAGAGTGCCAACCGGCCCAGAAACGCTGTCCCCTGCTTGAGACATGATCTCTGCCCGCTCGTCATCACCCCACCCTCGCTGTACACACTGACCACTGGACAATTGTGTCGCTCCCTCCTCTGGACGGAGCTCTTCCTCCTCCATTGACTCCTCCTCATCCTCCTCACAAATTGGCCCCTGCGTACCCCTTTGTGAGGAACCACGTGGCGCTGACTCTCCAGAAGCTGATGGAAAAGGTGACTCCTCATCCTCCACCTCTTCCACCACATCATCCCTTAACCCTTGCAAAGTTTGCTGAAGCAGGCAGATAAGGGGGACAGTCATGCTGACTAGTGCATCATCTGCACTTGCCATCCGCGTGGAATAATCAAAAGGACGCAAAACCTGGCAGACGTCCTTCATAGTGGCCCACTCTGTGGTTGTGAAGTCTGATCGGCGCTGACTGCGACTTCTTTGCGCCTGATGCAGCTGGTACTCCATAACTGCTTGCTGCTGCTCACACAACCGCTCCAACATATGTAACGTGGAATTCCACCGGGTAGGTAGGTCACATATGATGCGGTGTTCCGGAAGGCGGAATCGGCGCTGCAGAGCAGCAATGCGGGATCTGGCCAAGCTGGAACGCCGCAAGTGAGCACACTCTAGGCGGACCTTGTGCAGCAGGGCATCAAGATCCGGATAGTCCCTCAGAAAACTCTGCACAACCAAATTGAGCACATGTGCCAGACATGGGATGTGAGTGAGGTTGCCAAGGGCCAAAGCTGCCACCAGATTTCGGCCATTGTCACACACTACCATGCCTGGCTGGAGATTCGCTGGCAGTAACCACACATCGCTCTCCTGCTTTATGGCATTCCAGAGCTCCTGCGCTGTGTGGCTTCGATGCCCCAATGAAACTAGTTTCAAGACGGCCTGCTGACGTTTGGCCACGGCTGTGCTCATGTCGGTCATAGGTAAACGTTCACGGGTCCATGTGGGGGTGGACTGTGACGGATCCTGCAGAGAGGAATCAGAGGAACTGGTGTAAGAGGAGGAGTCGATGCGTACAGACTGGATTCCTGCAATCCTTGGAGTGGGCAGGACACGTCCTGCGCCACTCGCACGATCTGTACCTGGCTCAACAACATTAACCCAATGGGCAGTGAGGGAAACATATCGCCCCTGTCCATGCTGACTGGTCCACGCATCGGTGGTGAGGTGGACCTTGCTACTGACGGCGTTCAGTAGCGCATGTTTTATGTTTGCCTCAACATGCCTGTGCAGGGCAGGGACAGCCTGCCTGCTGAAGTAAAAGCGGCTGGGCACCTTGTACTGTGGGACTGCCAATGCCATCAAGTCACGGAAGCTGTCAGTCTCCACCAGCCTGAACGAGAGCATTTCCAGGGACAACAGTTTGGCAATGCCTGCATTCAGAGCCTGTGCTCGGGGGTGGTTGGCCGAGAATGCCCGCCTTTTCTCCCATGCCTGTACTACCGATGGCTGTAGAGTAGACTGGGAGTGTGAGGATGACTGGGAAGGTGGTGCTGTGGGTGGAATTACACAAGGTCTCTGGGAGGAAGCCAAACCAGCTGTGCGTGAGCTGGAGGAAGAGGCAACACGAGCTGAAGAGGTGGTAGCTGCCGCTGTTGGTTGGCCTACATCTTCAGTGTGTTTCTGTAACTCCACCGCGTGCCTGGTCCGCACATGTTTCCACATATTTGTGGTATTGAGGTTGCTGACATTTTTCCCTCTTTTTACTTTATGATGACACAGCTTGCATTTGACAAAACAAATGTCATCTGCAACTGTGTCAAAAAAGGACCAGGCACTGCAAGTCTTGGGAGCGCCCTTTTTGGCTTTGGAAAGAGACAGGCTCCTAACGGGTGCCAAAGTGGAGGCTCCAGGCTCCGCAGTCTTCCCCCTCCCTCTCCCTCTTTGGCCCGTAAGAGGAAGCTCTTCCTCTGAGCTGCTCCCACCACCTTCCTGTTCCTCACGCCACGATGGGTCAAGGACCTCATCATCTCCACTACCCTCTGCCACCAACTGCTCCTCCTGGGTAGTCTCAGCAGCACAGTACGCACGAGAAAGCGGCACCTGAGTTTCATCATCAGATGCGTACTGCGCTGTGGTCACCGGAGGCACTGGCCCACCTGCCTCTTCAGAGTCAGAGAGAAAAAGGTGTTGGGCATCACTGCACACTGCCTCTTCTTCCATTTCTCCAATGCTGCTTGGCTGGCCCCCTGTTTCCAAGCCAAGAGATTCAGAGAACAGAAGTAGAGACGGCTCCTGTCCTGGGCTCTCTGACTGCCTGGCCAATTTGGCAGGTGGTGAAGAGACAGATGGCTGCTCTCCAGTGCTCTGTGCCTGAGAGGATGTGGCACTAACTGAAGTCGATGCCGAGGCGTTAGCTGCCATCCACCCGACAACGGCTTCAATTTGGTCTTCACGCAGCAGCGGTGCACGGCGCTCTCCGACAAAGCTGCGCATGAAGGACTGTTCCCTGCTGAAACTGAGTGACGACGAGTCACCGGCGCCCGCAGCAGGCACAGAATCACCACGTCCTCTCCCTGCTCCTCTCCCTGCTCCGCGCCCACGCCCACGTGCCTTACTCCCTGCCCTCTTCATCTTGGTTGACAGATAAAGATAAGCAGAAAAGTACTAAGGCCTTAGTGTGCTTATTCCTGTAATGCTCCTCCTAACAGGTGTAAGAAACACTAATGTTGTAAATTGTGGACTAAACTTTATTATTTTGCAAATGTGGCCTACACAAGTGTAAGTTGTGTTTGGTGAACTTAACCTTTTTTTTGGTGCAGATCGGGCTACAGAGCTAGTTTAAATCACACGGAGACCGTGCAGACAGCCGTAAACGGCGCTGCAAGGCCAAGAAACCCTCCTCTCGGTTATCCTATATAGTGTTTTTCCACTATTTAGCTGGATACGAGTGGAAAGACACTAATAGGAATTTTTTTTTTCAAATTTTAAACTGGCTGCACTATTTGAAAAAAAGGAAATTGTTTTTCAAGGTATGAGGCAGTAACGCACCCTGAGCTGAATCCAACCGGCTATGGCTGCACACAGACTACAGGGCGAGCTGCGCTCACACAGAGACCGTGCAGACAGCCGTAAACGGCGCTGCAAGGCCAAAAAACCCTCCTCTAGGTTATCCTATATAGTGTTTTTCCACTATTTAGCTGGATACGAGTGGAAAGACACTAATAGGAATTTTTTTTTTCAAATTTTAAACAGGCTGCACTATTTGAAAAAAAGGAAAATTTTTCTCAAGGTATGAGCCAGTAACGAACCCTGAGCTGAATCCAACCGGCTATGGCTGCACACAGACTACAGGGCGAGCTGGGCTCACACGGAGACCGTGCAGACAGCCGTAAACGGCGCTGCAAGGCCAAAAAACCCTCCTCTCGGTTATCCTATATAGTGTTTTTCCACTATTTAGCTGGATACGAGTGGAAAGACACTAATAGGAATTTTTTTTTTCAGATTTTAAACAGGCTGCACTATTTGAAAAAAAGGAAAATTTTTCTCAAGGTATGAGCCAGTAACGAACCCTGAGCTGAATCCAACCGGCTATGGCTGCACACAGACTACAGGGCGAGCTGGGCTCACACGGAGACCGTGCAGACAGCCGTAAACGGCGCTGCAAGGCCAAAAAACCCTCCTCTAGGTTATCCTATATAGTGTTTTTCCACTATTTAGCTGGATACGAGTGGAAAGACACTAATAGGAATTTTTTTTTTCAAATTTTAAACAGGCTGCACTATTTGAAAAAAAGGAAAATTTTTCTCAAGGTATGAGCCAGTAACGAACCCTGAGCTGAATCCAACCGGCTATGGCTGCACACAGACTACAGGGCGAGCTGGGCTCACACGGAGACCGTGCAGACAGCCGTAAACGGCGCTGCAAGGCCCAAAAACCCCCCTCTAGGTTATCCTATGTAGTGTTTTTCCACAATAGAGCTGGAGACTGGTGGAAAAACACTAATAGGAAATTTGAGAAAAAATGTGCAGCAGGCTGCACTAAGAGCAAAAAAGAACAACTGTGTGAGGCAGTGTGAACCCCCCCTGAGCTGAATACAACCGGGTATATGGCTGCACACAGACTACAGAGTGAGCTGCACACACACACACACACAGAGACCTTGCAGAACGCTGTTAAAACAGCGCTGCAAGGCAAGAGCAAGGTGAACAGTGAAGAACACACAGCGTTTTGCTAAATTAGCCTTTGGAAAGGAAAATAAAGCAATTAGCTAGCTCGACTGGCCCTCAGTTAGAACACAGCGTCCTGTCCCTAACTGAAATCACAGCAGAGTGAGCGCAAAATGGCGGCAGCGCTTTTTTATAGTGCAGAGTGACATCATTTCAGCAGCCAATCCCAGCCTTGCCAGTACTTACATGCCCACCATGCTAAACAGGATGTGCCCACACTTTCATTCATTCCTCATTGGCTGCTGCGTTCAATTTGAATTCTGGGAACTTCCGATTCCGGTATCCGATACGCGGGAAGTATCGGAATTCAGTATCGGAATTCCGATACCGCAAATATCGGCCGATACCCGATACTTGCGGTATCGGAATGCTCAACACTACTTATGGCGCTTATTTTCTCGGGATCTGGTGCTACTCCCTCCGAACTCACGATGTGTCCCAGGTACTGTACCTTTGGCTTGAGAAGGTGACATTTGGATGGCTTGACTTTCATGCCATACCTGGATAAGGCTTCGAACACTTCTGCCAGGTCTATTAAGTGTTGTTCGTAAGTCTTTGAGTAGACGATCACATCATCTAGGTACAGGAGGACGGTCTCGAAGTTCTTGTGTCCGAGGCAGCATTCCATCAGCCGCTGGAAGGTACCGGATGCGTTGCAGAGTCCGAACGGCATGCGATTAAATTCACATAGACCCATTGGTGTGGTGAATGCCGTCTTTTCCTTATCTCTCTCAGCCACAGGGACTTGCCAATACCCGCTTGTTAAGTCTAAGGTGGAAAAATAATTAGCAGATTTCAAAGCAGTTAAGGACTCTTCTATCCTAGGCAAGGGGTAGGCGTCTTTATGGGTGATGTTATTAATCTTCCGGTAGTCTACGCACATTCTCATGGTTCCGTCCTTTTTTTTGACAATCACTAGAGGGGCCGCCCAGGGGCTACAGCTGTCTCTTATTACCCCGGCCTGTTTCATTTCCCTCAGCATATCTTTTGCACATTGATAGTGAGCGGGCGGTATGGGTCTATATCTTTCTTTTATTGGGGGATGGTCACCTGTGGGGATTGTGTGTTCTACCCCTTCTATCCGTCCGAAGTCCAATGGGTGTTTACTGAAGACTTGTTCATATTCCGTCACTAGCCTATACACCCCTTGTTTTTGATGGGTAGGTGTTGAATTTATGCCCACGTGTAGCTGTTGGCACCAATCCTCCATTTCTCCATCTGAGCCATTGCCTTCCACCTGACAGGTTGGTTCTAAGAGCTCAATGGTTGTGATGTCATTGTTGTCAACAGTATATAGCTTTGCCATTGTAGCATACCTTGGCAAAGTGACCTCTTCCTCTCCACAGTTCAAAAGTCGTACCGGCACTCGTCCCCGGTGTACCTCGACTATCCCTCGTGCTGTGAGTATAGTGGGCCTGCTGTCGGTGTACACTGGTTCTATTAAGGCTTGATAATCTCGTCCCTTAGTACCAATGGCTGCTCTACACCATACCAGCATTTCTGTTTTTGGTGGGATTACAATAGACGTTGGATCACTTACCCTCACACTGCCGATTTCTCCACCTGCAACTTCTACCTGTTGCCTTAACATCAATACTTTTATTTCCCTCCGGAGAACTCTCTGCTGGCAGGATTGGGCAGTTTCAGCAATTTGCTGTAAGACAGAAATGACTTCGGAAAAGCAGTTCTCTAACACATTCATTCCTATCAATACAGTTGGTTCACAGTTCCGCCGGTCAACATCAACAACAATTATACCCTGTTTCTTCAGTTCTACTTTACCAATCTTTAT